>NW_006299876.1:742550-756976 GCF_000327345.1 Myotis davidii
ACACACACACACACATACATATATATATGCATGACTCGACAAATTTAAAGTGGTGCTTTCTGAAAACCTTTTGTTTTTAGCTGTTTCAGTTCTACTTGTGTTATTTTGAATACTGCCACACGAGAACTAAAAATCTGTCGTTTCTTAAAGAGTTTAAACAATATTAAAATACCATCTTCCGTCACATTGAAAGGCAGTTGGATATGTTTTCCCTCCATATTTACATATACAGAGTTCTGATCTAGAAAACCAATACAATAAACCGTGTTATGTTTTAAAAACAGGCAGTCTTTGGTGACGCAAAGGCAGAGATTTTTTTTGTTACCTCCTGCCTATTTCACTCTGTCTCATAAAGTGAATATTGTTGGCACTGTCAGAGAGTTCTAAATACTGCTCAACAGACAAAACAAAATACCCATCATAACCTTGTACCCTCCCGGTGCTCAAAAGCTGCTGCTTTTCCCCCTCTGTCCACGCCCGAATACCCTCTTCCCCTTCTTGCAACCTTCTTTGTTCCTTAGTCCAGGCCTGGGCCACAGCGCGCTGTCTGGCAATCTCCAACACGTGATTCTTCTCCTCTTCCACCGTTGTCCCATACCGGATGTTGAAGCACAGAGCCCCGTGCTGGAGCTGGATATCTGCAAACCGTCTAGTCCTCCCATTCAACACAGAAGTCATCTGGGACACAGTGACATTGACACCATTCTCTAGAATCCGCCTCCCCCCAGTGTTACCGATGAGCACCAGGTCTTCCTCCAGAGACCCAAGCTTAATGAAGTAGTGAGTGTCCCTCCCATCAATGGTAAAATGTAGGTTTTCCAGGTAATGAGCATTATTGAGAATGGCAGCAAGCCGCCTGCTATCTTCATTGGCTACTCCTATAATATCGGCTGTCACTATGCCATCCTTGATGGCGAATTTTATACCTTTTCCAAAAACAGAAGGAACAGAGGCGAACCTTGGTTGCTTCCCTCCTTCAAGGCATCGCCCATCATTGTATCGGGGAGTCATGGGAAGTTGGTCCAAGGAGATGAAATTCCTGAGCTGTTTCTGGAGCTCACACTGAATACCCAAGATAGTCTAGGAAAGAAGAAAGGCACAGTGCAAATGTGGTACAGGATTAAACACCTGCCATATGGTTGCTGACTGTGGAAAGCAAAGGCTTGCAATTTGCTGGTTTGTGATTTAAAAACAAGCCAAATTTGGAATCTCTTCATCAGAGATTTGGAAAGAAAAGACTAACAGGTGACATGATTACTTGGCATGCATTTCTTGGTATCTTGGTGAGTTAAACATAAGGAAATATGTTCAAACTTGATAGCACAGAAATTGAGAGCTAGAAGGCACTTCAAATTAAGTGGGTCCAGCTCCCCCCAAACAAAGACATTTCATGTTTGCCAATTTAATTAAAACCAACTAGCTGTTATGACTGTGTGTAGAGTAATATGTTAGGCACAGGGAGATATAAAGAGATGCATACGGCATTATTCTTGCTTTCAAGCAGTTATGACCTTATAAATAACAACAGCAAACCAGCAAGAAGTTTGCTGACCTTTTTACATGAACTTAAAATAAAAACCCTTTTTATTATGAAAATTTGCAAACATATGGAGAAACAGAGAACAGAATAATGAACCTTCAAGTATCCAATAGAAAGCTTCAGCAATTTTCAACATGTTGCTAAACTTCTTTAGGACTTTTAATTACAAAAAGCATTTACATATTATATGTATTTACAAAAAAGGAAAAGTCTATAGGACTTATTTCAAATTTCTTTTCCCTTATTTTTTTTTACACTTACATTTTAAGCTCTCCCACACACATTTCAGTTTTATGTTGTTAAAGCCATTTTTTTTTTGCTAACACAGAAATTATTTTTTCAATTAAAAGAAAAAGTTCCTTCCTGTTCTCATTTGCACCTCATACTCCTGACAAAATCATCTGCTAAAACATGAAGGTTTTGGTATTTATATTTTTCCAGAGACTATCACTGTAATATTATTTTTGCTTCACTGCTTATATATTTTTTTCTTTATCAAAATAATTTAATTCTGTTATTCCCACGCTCTTCATGCACTTTGCCCTAGATTATTTTGCAGTTGGAAATCTGATGTTTTCATGTCTTTTCATGAACAATTTTCTTTATATAGACTCTCTAATTGACCTTGGTAGCCCATTTCAGAATTTTATAAGTTCACTTCCTCTTTCCTGTGCTTGTCTACCCCAGTAGTCATCAAGTCACATGTTAGTCTTTTCTTTTCCAAGAGCTCTAATCTCCTGATTCTTCCCCCATTAAAGCTTTTGTTCTACTTTGTCCTTAATCATGATATTTTATTGAATATTAAAGACAACTCAAAAATAAGTAACCAAATATATGTTAATACCATTTCATGGTGTTGAATGTTCTCCTGTTATTTTTGTGTGTTTTTTTTGTCTTTGTTTTTTCAGTTAAGTAGAGTTGGTAAAATATACTAACCTTTCCAGGATCCCACTCTTGAGTTTTTGTCTGAAGCTGTAGAAGCTCATAAGTTAATTCCAAATTTTCTAACTCTGGTTTGGGAAATCCAGGTAGTACATTGTGTAGCTGGAAACCAAATAGCTCCAACCAACTGCCAATGTCTATGAGACACAAAATTAAAGGGAAAAAATTTTAAAGCTCTTAGTTTATAAACTTTATGGAAAGCTTTAAAGATGCCTCTCCTGCCTTCAATTTGTTTGGTCAATGGGAAGTTAGGAATAAAATTCCCCCTTATATCACTCACTCTAAAACATATGGTCCTCTACTGGGAAACCTTTTGATTCATGGATAATCACAAATAGGCTCATTTCACTGCACTGAAATTCTTGTTTTTATTTTTAAAAATTTATTTTTCTTAAATAGGGAGAGAGAAAGACAGAGAGAGAGAGAGAGAGAGAGAGAGAGATTTGTTGTTCCACTTATTAATGCATTCATTAGTTGATTCTTGTATGTACCCTGGACAGGGATCATGCCTGAAACCTTGGTGTATCGGGACAATGTTCTAACCAACTGAGCTACATGGTGAGGTCCTTTTTTTTGTACTAAAATTCTTTTTTATACATATATATTTTTATTGACTTCAGAGAGGAAGGGAGAGGGATAGAGAGATATAGAAACATCAGTAATGAGAGAATCATTGATCAGCTGCCTCCTGCATGCCCCCAATGGGGATTGAGCCCACAAACCAGGCATTTACCCTTGGCCAGAATCAAACCTGGGACCCTTCAGTCTGCAGGCCGATGCTCTATCCACTGAGTCAAACCAGCTAGCGCATGTGCTGAAATTCCTAACGTGGTAGTGGTATTAAGGCCACACAGATGGGTATGTACTGAAATTCTTAACATGTAGTGGTATTAAGGCCACACAGACTGTGATATTAGATTTATTTGATGCAACAGATCTTGAATTTTTCTTTTATAAAATTATTTGTGTAAGTTTTTAAGCATGAAAACTACAAAAAGAAAGCTTACAAGGGAAGTAAAGATATACTTCAATGCAAAAGCATCGTATTTATGAACAGTTTTTCTCACTCCAGAAGACTAAGGAAGAGAGTAACTGCACAATAACTTGTGGGCTAACTGGCAGGAAGAGGAAGCATATTTACAAAGGCATTGAGATTATGTGATAAACACCATTGAGTTATCACTTTTCTCTAGTGTAAAGTTTTACACTGTTTAAATACCTGTGGTATACTTTGCAACATCTTGAATTTTGCCAACTGGGTAGTTATTTTCAAAGGAGTAGAGGTTGAATGGTTTAGGAAGGAGGTTCAACTGTTTCCATATGTGATGATTAGGCGTCGTCCATCTACCAGCAACAACATCATAATCCCTTTGCCCCAGGTGCACTAATTTAGTAAGGAAATCATAGAGTCCTCCATGAAAACCAATGATGACCTGAAAGTCAGGGTAAGTGTCATGATAGATATCTCCATAGGGCGTGTACAATATCTCTTTTATCACCTGACCTCGACTGCTGAACACAGCCAGTGGGGTGCCTGTATTATCACAGGCTACATAATATTCTTCACCACTGCTTAGCTCCATGGCAATAAGGTGACCTTGGAGATCATAATACAGGGATGTAATCTCTGAGCTTGTGTGGTTGTACAAATGAGTAACTCTTATGGGGTTGGCAAGGTCTGCATAGAAGAACTGGAGGTGCTGTCCTAGGCTGGACTTACTGGCAACACGTCGTCCAAGCCCGTCATAGTAATACTGCACACTCCAGCCAGAAGCCTTATTGTAGGCTTTCTGCAGCAGACCGTTAGAATTATATTCAAAGATATCATTTCCCCTCTGCCTCAGAAAGCCATCTTCATCCATTTTATACTGAATTTCTCCTAGTCTGGTGATGCGATCCCGGAGGTCATATCGGAGAGGAGTAAGACGAGCACTATTCCCATGGCTTAAAAGGTTGATGTTGCCATTCAGATCATAACTATAACGCCACTGGGTTTTATCATTTACAGAAACAGTTTGAAGTTGTCCATCAGCATCATATTCATAGAAATATCTTGTTATATTGGCATCTACTCCTACTCTTATATCACATATTACCATTCGGCCCATATTATCATATTGAATAGTCATCCAGTAGGCAATTGCCTTTAGGATTTCATATTGGACTTCAATAACTTGGCCATTGGCACTGAAGATTTTGGTGTGCTTCATCACTGTAGTAGTTATGACCTGATTTAAGTCATAATTGATCACACTAAATTTTCCAAACTGCTCTGTTCTACCAGAGACATCAACATATCGGTACAGGTCTATAGGCAAAGGGGTTTCATTTATCACAGCTTGCATGCTGGTGACGCGGAAGTTGTTGTAGCTGTAGTCAAACCGAGCATTCACAAGACCTTCTTCACTGAATCGGAAAATCTGGCGTCCAATAAGAGGTCCTGGAGGAATAAAAATCAATATAATGAGAACAAAGCTAGGTGTTTAATGTTGAGCAACCAGAAAGGTCTAGTGTTATTTTCTTTAGTATTAATGCTTTTACTTTCAAAATAAAATATGAGATTAACCTCTGATATCTAATGTCTGGGTATATCATTTCATAGTACTATATATATTCTCATAGTGTGGTCACCAGACTTGAAAAAAATTAAAATATTCTATATTACAGAATAATTGAATTAGAGGAACTATAGAAGCAATAACCCATTCACTGGCTGAGAAGAGAAAACTGATATAAACATGCTTTCTTTTTACAATCACTGACAAAAATACTTTCAATTCATTTAACCTGGGTTACAAAATCAGAGGGTCAGGTTTTTGACAAAGTCCAGTATTCAAGGAACTGGATTTTGGCACTTTAGAAACTCCAAGGATGAAATATAATACAAAATTCTGACTTCTGAAGATAATTTGCCATCAGCTGAGACAGAAGTTATACAGGGCATGAACTAGTTTCAGTGAGATTCATATCTTGCAGCTGCATCTTTGGGAAGACTTGGTGGTGAGTAGGAACGGGTACACAGTTAGACTAGGTACTTAGATCTCAGTTTTCTTGAAAAATGAGAGAGAAAAAGAGAAATACACTGCATATTTTTAAGGAATCAGCTTTCACGAAGCATGTATTTTGAATTGTTAATAGCAGATACTTTGATAAGTAAAATGACAGTTTTTTGGATTCAATGTCTATAGGTTATTGTTTCTATCTCATACTGTGGGCAGCAAAAATCTCATTAAAAATATGATGTGGTATACACATCACCACCCTTTCATAACAAACCTGTTTGCCTGTATCTGATTGTGCAAATGAAGCCATCATGCATCAGGTGTATTGTCTTAATCACTCCAGAAGACTCTTCATATGTTAATGTGACCTGAGTGGTATCATAGAGAATCTCAGACAGCCTTGCTTGCTTGGTGTACTTGTATAAAACTCTTCGCCCTGTCCCCACATGCAGGGTCTGTAGCAGTCGGCCATCTCGACTATAGTCTTGGATAAAAGAAGTGCTACTGTCCGGTGGGGTGTAGATATTCCGGTAGTAGCTTACTGAAAGCATGGTTTGTAAGCTGTGGCGCACCATACTAGGCATGGTGACCGAGAGCAGACAATCCGATTGGTCATACTCAAAGATGTAACGCCGCTGGCTGTGTAAGAGAAGCATCACGGACTGAAAGGAGACAAAGGCAAAATAGCATAATATGTACCACTGAAGTGGAAGAGATGAAAGAAAATACATATCCAGACATTCAATACAAATTTATTGAGCACTCACTATGTGCCAGGCATTATGGTGAGTCCTAGTTGATACAGTAGTGGTCAATAATGATGTCTATCCACATAGAACTTACAGTTTAATGGAGAGAGACAAGTAACCAAGCCATTACAATATAGTTAAAATGTGTTATGACGGGAATTACAGGGTGCTTTTGGAAGGCAGAGGAAGAGCAGCTAACCCAGACTTAAAGAGGTCAGCGAAGGCTTCCTGGTGAAAGGTACATCTACTTTGAGACCTAAAGGATGACTAGGGGTTGGCTAGGTGAAGGCAGAGAAGTGGATGGAGCAGAGTAGAGAGTAATCTTTTTTAAAAAATATATTTTTATTGATTTTTTACAGAGAGGAAGGGAGAAGGATAGAGAGTTAGAAACATCGATGAGAGAGAGACATCAATCAGCTGCCTCCTGCACATGATCCACTGAGGATGTGCCCGCAAACAAGGTACATGCCCTTGACTGGAATCAAACCTGGGACCTTTCAGTCCACATGCTGATGCTCTAGCCACTGAGCCAAACCAGTTAGGGCAAGAAAGAGTAATCTTGACAGAGGGCATAGTATTGTGGGGGTCTGGATAAGAAAGAAAACATTTTTTTTTTCAGAGAATGAGAGGAATTTTGTATGGCTAGAGCATGGGTATGTTGGGGTGGAAGTGGTGGTGAATGGCAAGAGATGAGGGCAGTTAGGTAGGCTGGATCTAGATCATACTGGGCTTGTTAAACCATGCTAAGGAGTTTGGACTTAAACATGTTGGCAACAGGGAAACACTGGAAGCAAGTTGAAGGTCAGGACATTCGCACAGCTGTGAGAAACACTCAAGTTCGTATTCTAGAAAGGTTACTGCAGTTTCCATTTAGAGATGAATTGGAAGGAGGTAAATAGAGGGCAAGGTTTGCCACACATTAAGTTATAGTCACCAAAAAGTGTTGGTTGACTTCCTGTACTAGACGTCTTCATGAAAAGTTGCATAAAATATTATTATTATTGCTTTGCAATTCATGCTTTAAGCTGTATTAGGGGAACATGCCATTAAAGTGGAAAATCCTCTGATTATACAAGCCCTCTCTCCCTAACCTGATCTGGATGTCAGAAACAGTTATTTGTTGAGGCATATGTAATACTTTGCTTTTATAAGGTATCCTATATAATAAAGAGGTAATATGCAAATTAACCCTCACACCCTCATAAAATGGCTGCCTACAACCAGGCCGGCAGGGAGGTTAGTGAGGGATGACCAAATGACTGAACAGCAGGCTGCGTGGGGTGACCAGGCTGACAGGGGGGGCATTTGGGGGCAACCAGGTATGAGATGGATGTCCAACAGTCGGTTTAGGCCTGATGAGAGGGATTGGGCCTAAACCAGCAGTTGGACATCCCCTGATGGGTCCCAGATTGGAGAGGGTTCAGGCTGGGCTGAGGGGACCCCCCTCCTGTGCATGAATTTTGTGCACTGGGCCTCTAGTTTCAATGATAATGGCTTATCTTATTTTAATCTTGAATCTAGACATAAAAAAGAGCACTGTTTTTGGGAGGAGTCAACCCTATTTCTAATTGAAAAGCATTTAAATCTCATCTTTTAAGAAAAAGAAAAATTGCTCACTCCGAGAAATTCTGATGTAACTCCCCAAGGAAGCTTTACCCCTCCCTTCTTGAGAATTCCCTTATCAAGCAAAAAGACTTAGTTGAGGTTTACTTTCTTAAGTTTCTGTTATGAAAACATAGGTAACTTTTCATCTTCTAAATATAAGTTACATAAATATTTATATGAATTATAGCAACACACATAATGTACATCTAAGTCTTTGAAACTACATATCCTCCCTGACCTTCTGAGAATTGTTGATTTTGAATCACATGTCAATACTGTGAAGTCCAAGTCAGCATTTATTTGCTCATTCACTCATCCTTTCTTTTCAATCATGTACTCCACCAGGGGATACAGAGCTACAGGTGGAAACTCTGTCACCTCACCACCTGTGGACAACCTGCAGCTCTGAAAACCCCACTGCACTCCTGTGTGGACATGAGGACACAAAGGGAGAACCTCCTCCTTGACCAAGCAGAACCTGGGGCGAATTGGTGGGAAATGTCTTTAATGACCTCGATGCCAAAAGTCAGATTTCCCAGCTCATTTTCACTCTCTTCTATCAACTGGTCATAAACAAATAACATCTGTCACCTGTGATGCAGGCCAGAGACAATCACTATGTGGCTTTCACACATTATCTAGTATCAGCCTGCTAGGGCCATGCCTTTCCCAGTAGCTGTATCAACCTTGCCAAACATTGATTGCACATCGCCACCATTTTTTCTCCCCTGCTCATATCCTCCACGCTGCAGTCAACCACTGCCTGACCCTGTTCTAGGTGGTGCTGATGCTGCGCTGTCTCTAAAACTCCCTAGTCCATTTTAAAGCTCCCTGTCAATGAAAGAATGTGGATGACATGATTAGAAATCTCATGAATGTAACCATTGTGCTGTCAGAATACCATTTAGCTCTCACTTGGCTGCTATTTCACTTTGGGTGGGCATTATTATGTTTGTTCAAAAACAATGCTTAGGGGTCCATACAATGCCCACAGTGCTGCTAAAGGATGAAAGGCCATTTCCTATTAGTCTAAACAATAGAGTGGAAGACTTTTTATTTTGTAAAATTGATTGTGAGGTCTTAAAGAGATTATTGAAAAGAAAATGAGGAAAAGAACAATCACGCCTGTATGCCAGTACTCCTTTAAACAACAGAAATGAAATGGTAGAAGTTCGAATAACCACCAGATGTCAGTGTGGGGCCACCTGAAAGCTCATGGCCACAGGCTGCATCTGTCCCTCCAGGCTGCCTTTGAAATTTTCAACCCCAAAGAGGCAATTTTGTGTAAATGTATCAGACTAAAGCATCTTATTAAATGATTATAAAATATATTTAAATGCATCTTAGAAATGAAGTTCTTAAGAATGATTTCAGGAAGCTGAAAGATTTACATTTACTGTAATACAAAATTTTAGCTCCACAAGTCTTCTAAATATAATTAATTCAGAGGAGTCTCATAAATCAAAATAGAGAATTAATGACCACACAGAAAATTTAAGAAACAATAATTGATTTTTTAATAGAGAAGAGATTATTTAAGCAACTTCAGCTATTACCCAAATAATTATTTTTCTCCTAATGGCTACAAACCATTGTGCATAAAAATGATCCTATAACTTTCACTTATTCTAGAGGAAGTCAAAGAAATTTTACAAAATTTCTGCACCTTCAGGTGAAATATCTGCTGTTGCTTTTAAAATATATCATGGTATAGGGATGGCAAGCAAATTTACAGAGGTAATACCAGAGGTATTTTGAGATATAAAAAGAAATATACATTTTAAAGTTTGAGAATTTGTACTTTAAAATATACTACAAAAGCCAGCCTCTTTGTCCTTGCTCTCCCCCAGATATAGTGAAAAAAATGTGCAAGCAAAGGCCATGTTCAAGAGAGGACTGAAATGAGCATAGGAAGACAGAGAACCTCATTACATCATTGAAAAAGTTACATGCAAATAGGATTTTATAAATTCAATATTCTTTCCCCTAGAATCACAATTTCAAAGATGCTTTAATTTCTTCCCTCCAATTTAAGTTATCAACTTTAAAATAAATACTATAATGCAGTATTCAAATAGAAAGAAACTCACTTTTTTGAATGACAAGATGTGCTAGGGTGCTTTATATTAAGTTATTTCATTTAATCATCACATCTATTCAGTGAATTAGTTATCACCTAACATTGCAATGCCATGGAAAATAATTTTTAGAAAGCAAAGAACCATGTATTTTGTAGGTTCTGAGTTTTGCATAATAGGATTGCTTAAGTCAGGGGCTATGTTTTAATTAGAGAACAAATTAGAAATCAAGAAAGGGACAAAAATAAACTAAAAGGCACAAGTGATTTGGTTTGTCTCGCTTGTCAAGAAACTAGTCTTTGGAAGTCACCGGGCTGTTCTTGATACATTATTCCATGTCAATAAGGTCTTATTTTTGTCCACTGAAGACACTGACAGTCTCACATAATTTTCTTTGTTTTGTTTTGAAAGAATTATTGCCAACTAAGTTTCTGCAAAGAGAACTCATGTGAAGTTTGCTTCACATGATTCTTCACTCAAGTAAGTTTGATGAAATAATCAGCTAATTCAGAAAAGAGAAACAATAAAATTGCTTCCGAGGCTAATACTGCATGCAGGGCTGAAATGTAAGTGTTCAATAGGCTCTTTTGTTATTGCATAGATAGCCTAAAGGGAAAGTCTTCTGAGAGCCAGATGCAACTATCCATAGGCAATTAGCTCAGGGGCCAGACTACAGTGCTAATGAGGTTGGGGTTATGAGTTTAAACCCATGTAGTTTCCCTAAAGAGAGCTAGCTATTGCACTAGCCACATGTAGGACCCATGAAAGAAGCACTGCAAACCCATCCTCACTCCTGAAAAATAAGCCAGCCTATATTTCATTACAGTGGCATCTTTTTTTATATGAAGGTCATCATATGTCTTGCTTATGTAAACATAACACCAAATATTTGGATTCGGTTAATTTTGTAAGAGGTTCAGCCCTTTGTGGACATCAGTCATATGATTTTGCCAGTCATTCTTGTTATTACAATTCAAAAGAGGAAAGTCCCACTCTATAAGATTCATATGTTCCCAGTGTGGAGAATATAGATATAATAGATTTCTTCAGCAGAAAAGGACGGGGGGATACAGCAGAAAACTCCCTCCTTTATCCTGCCTCCCAAGTGGGGCCAGCTTTATCTCCTAGGCATTTCCAACTTGGCAAATTCCCCAGTGACTGACTCTGGGAAATAGTACAATCATTTTTTTTTTAAATATATTTTATTGATTTTTTACAGAGAGGAAGGGAGAGAGATAGTTAGAAACATTGATGAGAGAGAAACATCGATCAGCTGCCTCCTGCACATCTCCTACTGGGGATGTGCCCGCAAGCCAGGTACATGCCCTTGACCGGAATCGAACCTGGGACCTTTCAGGCCGCAGGCCGACGCTCTATCCACTGAGCTAAACCGGTTTCGGCTACAATCATTTTTTATAATGACATACAACCACTGGCAGGCACACTTTTGTTTGAAACCCTGGGGGTATATCAGAAAGGCTTGGCATCGTTGGGTGCAAAAGCAAAATTTTGCCTTGTGATCTATGAATTCCTGTAACTTTTCTAAGAGCTTCTAGGGTCACCTTGTGCTCATTACCCTTGACTGGTCAAGGGAAAGCATTTTTCAATTTTCTCAGAAATTAATTCAGCACTGGTAATTTCAGTTGAATGGATAGATTGAGGAAACAAGAGACACTATCTTAGGCTATTAGAAATTGAGATGGCAGATAGAGATCAATTTCTGTTATTGTCCTCTGCTACTGATCTGGCTAGAAGGTATTTTGCTGTGTGACGGCTGATGTTCGACAAATGGTTTTGGTGGCGGGATTAAAGTCCTTGTCTATTCTTACCAGACAGAGGCCACGAGTTCCTATCATGGATGCTACTGGAGACTCGCTGTACACAAAGGACTATAACCAATGAGCTCCACTGCCACAATTCCCTCTGACAGTTGATTACTTGTGAAAATTAGTCCTCAAATGTATACTACTAAAATGTCACTGACTATCCTAACACAATTAGAATTCTTCGTCCTCTGTGTAAGAGGCTCTTTTCCAGAGCTAAGATACATCAACACACAATTTTATAATTTTCTACCTATTTTCCTCAGTATGGGCTTTCATAATAATAAAGATACATTTTCAAGAGCATGACTGAATATGCTCAAATGAGGAGAAAGCTAAGCCATTATCCTGACTTCAATTTGAAGTAGGTGGCAGAGTGTGGGGTTAGGGAAAGTTTTCAGTTGCAAAACAGCTTATTCTTATAGGACACACACACACACACACACACACACACACACCCGACACACACCCCCAGAACAAAGACTTTTCTCTTGCCAGCTCTTACCAAGGTGGGTAATTAGGACCACTTTCAATATTCTCAGTCAGATCTCATAACTAGTTTATTTTCCCCATATACTTACCTTTTCTAAGTAGGTATAGCTCCAAATTTTCCCATCAGCCCAAGTTCTTGAAATTATTTTTCCACTCTGGTCATATTCCATTTTTTCATTCCACATCCCCCTTTGAATAAACGTCACCAGTCCTGAAGGTGAATACGTGATGTTCACTTCATTATATCTGCTTACAGGAGACCACAGAACAGGTCGTCCAGTTTGGTCATAAAGAATTCGAAGGGTGAATTTCCGATGGTCATCATAGATCTTTCCTGTGCGTGTTATATGATCGAAATCTATGGACAGCAGGTTTCTGTTATGGGCCTACAAAAAAAAGAGATGCAAAATTCATTTGAAGCTCTGTCTTGGTTCCCCTACCTAGCACACTCACAATCACAAAGCTTTTTCTGATTCTCCAACAATGGAGTGTCTCTGGCCTTTGAATCCGAATGACTTTCACCTTCCTCAGATGACACTGATCTTTATTCTCCCACCAGACCATACAATCCTGGAGGGGTGGGCTATGTCTTAACTCTTGGCATGTGCTAGATCCTTGATATAAAGTTGTTGGTTGTTTCCCCCCAATTTAAGCCTCAAAGTTACGGACACAATTATCAATAATTATATAATCTTATGTGAGTCAAATACCTACTAAGGAGTGGGTCTTCCTTCTTCCTCTTTACCAGTGAAGTAGAACATACAAGGATCAATTATTTATGTGATTAGAAATCAGAACGAAGGGATATACTGACCCCTCTAATTTATACAGATTCCCTTCTTATTCTTCCTTGTTCATCAGAATTTAGAGTTATATCACTTCTACCACAGGGAAATTTAGGTTGCCCCCTAGTGATGGGACCCCAAGCAGCAATATTTTCATGGAGGCCACCAGATAATGTGTTGGTAGGTCCCCTAGTATTTGCACAGGTGGCAGGCACCACTAAATGAAGTCAAAGCATAGAATTTAGTTTTGACACCAAGTCTAGAAATAGTTTTTGGCTTGGTTCTCGTTCTCGGCTTGCTTGACTGCATGCTAGCATTCCTTCTGTGTACCTCATAACCACGAAGTTATCCTAGAGAAAATGTACTAGAGAGAGCCTGATGTAAGGGATCTTGGGTGAATTCCATGAAGGACAGCACTCAGTCGTGCCTGACTCTTAGGAAATTCAGCTGGGTCCACAAAAGATGACCTAACAACTAACTGACTTAATGAAAAAGTTTAAAAATTAGCAGAGGCAACTTTTACTGGGTTTTCAAAGCAACTGGACAACTGACCTGATTTTTTCTACTCTTCAGATCATTTTTTTTTTTTTTGTTACTGGTATAATTTATTTTGAAAGAGTAGGACTCACAAGAAGTTGCAAAAATGGTACAAAGTCACCATGTACCCTTCACCCAGCTTTCAAGGGACAGAATTCTAATTCAGGTAGAGGAAGTCCAAGGCAAGGAACTGAGGTAAGAATAAGAAAGAAGAGACTTTTAGGAGTGTAAATAGGAGTGGCCCCAGCAGTCAGGAGATATTGAGCTAGATGCTTGACTGTGCACCAGTCATGTCTTCAATCAGGGCCTTAGTTTCTTTATTTGTGAAATAGCAGTGACAGAAATACTTCAGAACAAGAGTTGTGCTAAGAATTAAATGAGATTACACATATAGGTACCTGATGAAGTGTAAAAATAGTATTAGTAATTGTTATTTTTAGAATATAATGATTACTTTTCTAATTTTAGTTGTGCTTTTGAATGGGCCCATGTGTCAGATTCCAAGGTGATTGTAGCTTGGTGTACTAGGTTTATAGCTGTAGGAATTCTCAACACAATCTCAAACAAAATGTTAAATATCAGGTTAATGAGTTAGGGGGCAAAAACCAACATTAGGGTTTGACTACATTAACCATAGTTGGAATAAATGGATTCACCAGCTATTTAACTAAACTTTATGTTCATTTTTTTAAAAAATTATTTTATTATTTAAAGTATTACAAATAGTAGTATATATGTGTGCTTTTTTATGACTGCTTATTAAGATTATGCTTGTGCCCCATTTTCTAGTGTTTCATTAGCACAGCAAGTCAGCCAAAGGCGAGAGAATATACTCTACCTTTCTATTATTTTGTTGTTGTTAATCCTCACCGA
>NW_006299876.1:762832-764701 GCF_000327345.1 Myotis davidii
GTGCTCTTATAAAATATGCCTGTGTTCCTTCTTTGCTTCCTATTTCTTCTTTTTACAGCAGACCCTTTAGCATTTCTTGCATTGCTGGCTTGGTGGTAATAACCCCCCTTAGTCCTTTGTTGTCTGTGAGGTTCCTGATTTCACCCTCAATTTTGATTGATAGCCTTGCTGGGTACAGTAGTCTTGGATTCAGACCTTTGCTTTGCATGATTTTGTATATTTCATTCCATTCCCTTCTGGCCTGATGTGTTTCTCTTGAGAAATCAGTCACCAGTCTGATGGGGGATCCTTTGTAGGTAACTTGCTGTCTCTCTCTGGCCGCTTTTAAGATTCTTACTCTGTTGTTGGTGTTTAGCCAATTCAATTATAATGTGCCTTTGCATCGGCCTTTTGGGGTTCATTTTGTTTGGGACTCTGTGAGCTTCTTGGATTTGTGTGAGTTTTTTCTTCCCTATATGAGGGAAGTTTTCTGTCATTATTTCTTCAAACAAGTTTTCTATTCCTTGCTCCGTTTCCTCTCCTTCTGGTACCCCTATTATGCAGATGTTTCATTTTATGTTGTTCCAAAGTTCCCTTAGGCTCTCCTCCTTTTTATAAGTTTTTTTTTTCTAGATGCTGCTCTGCTTGGGTATTTTTTCCTACCTTGTCTTCTAGCTCACTGATGCAGTCCTCTGCTTCTTCTAGTCTACTATTGAAGCTTTCTATTGAGTTCTTTATAGCAGCGATGTCATGTTTCATTTCTTCTTGTTTCTTCTTCATTTCCTCTTGGTTTTTACACATATTGTTGAATTTGTTTTCCCTTCTTTTCTGCGACCTTATGACCATTTCTCTGAATTGTTTCTCTTCCATATTGCTTGCCTCCACTTCATTTACTTCCTTTTCTGGTGATACCTCCTTTTCTTTCACATGTGGGCTGTTTCTTTGTCTCCCCATGATCTATCTTCTCCAGGTGTCTGGTTATGTAGCTCTCTCTCCTTTCCCTAGGTGAAATCTGACCTTTCCGTGAGAAGGTGCAGAGCTCCACCGAGTCAGCATATTTGCGCTGCTTGAGATCTGGTGTTCCTGGGTTCGCAGCTTGTCCCTGGGTGTTGTGGTTGCAGAGTCCTGGGATGTATAGGCTTTTGACAACAGCCACTCTCCCCTTCAAGATGGAACGGTCTCCACAGCAGAGCCAGTTGCTCCAGGAGAGATTTCAGCAGCAGTGGATGCTCCTCTGGTCAGGGGAGCCCAGTCTGACAGTTCCCAACAGTCTTTTGGAGTATAGCTGTCCCTCACCCACAAATATACACTCCCTGTATGTCCACACACTCTTCTTTTGTTCTCTCACTCACACACCATCCTGTAGTCTGCCTTCCCATTGGAAGCCATCTTCTCCAAAATCTATGTTCATTTTTATGGTTAAATATCTGAAAGCCATGCACCATGTCCCCAGGAAAATGCACATAAGCACATACATGATCATCCTATATAGTAAGAGAGGGATATGCTAATTATCCTGGATATGCTAATTAGTCATTACCAGCATGCAAATTGACCATCATTCCAACACAAATAATAAGAGAGGGATATGCTAATTAGACCTGATATGTTAATTAGTCATGCACAGTATGCAAATTGACCATCACTCAAACACACAAGATGGCCGCCCCCATGTGGTCAAAGATGTCTGCCCCCATATGGCCACAAGATGGCTGGCAGGGAAGGGCAGTTAGGGGCAAACA
Source organism: Myotis davidii (assembly GCF_000327345.1). NCBI lineage: Eukaryota > Metazoa > Chordata > Mammalia > Chiroptera > Vespertilionidae > Myotis > Myotis davidii. Next base: position 764,554 of record NW_006299876.1, read on the forward strand.
GGCCAGCAGGGGAGGGCAGTTGGGGGCAACCAAGCCATCAGGGAAGGGCAGGTGGGGGTAAACAGGCCTACAGGGGAGGGCAGTTAGGGGCAATCGGGCTGGCAGGGGGGGGGTTAGGGGGTGATCAGGCTGGCAGGCAGGCGGGGGG
>NW_006299876.1:765029-796997 GCF_000327345.1 Myotis davidii
CAGCGGAGGACACTGAGGGGGGACCAGTCCTGCAGGGGAGGGCAGTTAGGGGCAACCAGGCTGGCAGGGAAGGGCAGTTAGGAGTGACCAGGCCTGCAGGGGAGGGCAGTTGGGAGTGACCAAGTCTGTAGGGGAGGGCAGTTGGGAGTGACTAGGCTGGCAGGGAAGGGCAGTTAGGGGTGACCTGGCCAGCAGGGAAAGGCAGTTAGGGGCAATTAGGCCTGCAGGGGAGGGCTGTTGGGGGAAACTAAGCCTTCAGGGGAGGGCCATTGTGGGGGACCAGGCTTGCAGGGGGGGCAGTTATTGGGGGGATCAGGCTGGCAGGGGAGGGCTGTTGGGGTCAACTTGGTTGGCAGGGGAGGGCAGCTGGGGGCGACTGGGCCGGCAGGGGAACAGTTAAGCATCGATCAGGCTGGCAGGGGAGTGGTTAGGGGGGAATCAGGCAGGCAAGCAGAAGCGGTTAGGGGCAATCAGGCAGGCAGGCAGGCGAGCAGTTGGGAATAAGCAGTCCTGGATTGTGAGAGGGATTTCTGGCTGCCCGTTTAGGCCCAATCCCGATCACTACCCTCGAGGAGTCCCAGATTGGAGAGGGTGCAGGCTGGGCTGAGGGACACCCTTCAGTACATGAATTTCATGCACCGGATTTCTAGTTTGTAATAAAATCTCAAGGGGCCTCTGAAACCCAAACATAAAACCTCAAGGGGTCTCAAGAGTCCGATTTCAAAATCCCAGTTCAGAAAGAGTTTTAAATTTTTTTAACCCCAAAATTGAGATATAATCCTATATAATAAAACCCTAATATGTAAATAGACTGAATGACAGAACAACTGAACAACCTGTCACTATGACGTGTGCTGACCACCAGGGGCGGGGGTGTGCGGAACATGGTGGGTATCAGCAGCACGTGACAGAGCGCAAGACATGGCGGGCATCAGTTGCGGTAGGATGGTAGAGCAGGTGAGCGGGGGGTGCCAGACCAAGGTGGGGCACTGGTCATTGTCATTGGGGTGAGCCTCTGGTGGTTACTGAAAATTCTTTGCTCCCGTGCACTGCCATCCCACCCAATGCTTGCACCCGCTGCCAGCGCCCAGCAGCAGCCCTGATAGTTCAGTGTTGTCAGTGGGTGTGAGCAGCAGCTTCTGGCCCTGATCAACCCTTGGGGCTTCTCCACCTCCCCCTGATCCTGAGGGGCTATTGGGGCTGGCAGCCACCTCTTGCACCCACTGCTGGCGCCAGCCTCAATCACTCCACACTGTCAGAGGGTACTAGCGGGGCTGGTGCTGTCAGAATGTGGGAGTGGCGACGGTGGGAGTGGGGTTGCCAGCAGACAGGGGACTGGGGGCCATGGTGGGAGGGGCCGGGCGGAGACATGGAGGATGGGCCGAGATTCGCCCTTGTGCCCACTGGGCCCCTAGTTGATATATAACATTATATTATCTTCAGGTGTATAACATAATGATTCAATATTTGTATACATTGCAAAATGATCACCATAATGTCTGATTAACCTTTTTCTTGTGATGATTTTTAAGATCTGATCTCTTAGCAACTTTCAAATACACAATACAGAATTGTTAACTGTAGTCACCATGCTGTACATTACATCCTCAGGACTTGCATATTTTATAACCAGAAGTTTGTACCTTTTGACCCCCTTCATCCATTTTGCCCATCCCTGACCCTCCTGCCTCCAGCAAATGCCAATCTGTTCCCTGTTTCTATGAGTTCTGTTTTTTTGTGTGTGTTTTATATTCCACATAAAAGTGAGATCCAGAAAGAGTTTTTAACTTAGTGGCCTGTGTGACTGCAAAGCCAACATTCTCATTTCATACTCTGGTCTTACCTTGCTCAGTAATTTTGTGTAGTTTGCCTTTAAAAATACCTCCTCAATCCCCCACCCCCACCACAGATTATAAAAGTAATATTTTTTTTTCATTGCAGAAAAATGGGAAAATATAGAAATATACAAGAAAAATAATTACTTATAATCTCACCTTCTAATGCAAATCACTGCTAATAGTTTGCTTGAGGCATCTCATTCCATTTATCCTACTTTTCTTTGCATAATCTGTGTCCATACATTTAAAGAAGACAATTAGGATTATATTTAAAGTTTTATGTTCTACTTTTTCAGCTAATGTTTTATCTTGAGCATCTCTCATGTTATTAAATATTCTTAAAATGTGGATTTTAATGGTTGCATAATATCTCCCTACACAAAAAGCATCTATTTATCCTTTCTCCTATGTTGGAAATCAGAGTTTTTGTTTTCCATTTTCCTTTCATATCTCATATTTTGTTGAACATTTTTTTAAAGTAAATATTTCCTTAGTACAGAACCGTAATTACTGGGTCAAATGAAAAGAACATATTAAAGACTCTTGATGCAATTTGAGATGTTACTTTATAGTGCACAATAGTTGTGCAAATTTATGCTATCATTAACTAGTAGTGGAGGATCTATCTCATTCCATCCTTACCAACATCAAGTATTATTATTGTTAGTAAATTTTTCCCAAAGTGAGAGTGGGAAAATGGTATGCTACTGTGGTTTAATTTGTATTTATTTGATAAAAATAAATACAGTGATACAAATAAATACTAGTGAGGTTGAACACTTTTTAATGTCTATTGGCCACATGTATGTCTTCTATGAATTGTCTGCTCATGACCTTTGTCCATTTTTCTATTGGGGTGTGGCACTTTGCTTTTTAAAACCTCCTGTGTTTTTAGTTTCTTCATCAACCAGCTGGTGCTAATGATATTTGCCCTTAATTTTGAACTTCTGCAAATAGTCCATGTCATGAATTCTATCCAGAAGACTAGTGATTGGGAATCATGACGCTTTAAACCATCTGTAGCCAGTGCATACAGAGTCATCGGGCATAAATATATAGTAACCCACTGTACCACCTCTAAGGTGATAGAGAAGCACATGTTTTCTTTCTTTTCATATGCAGGGCTTGGAAACTTATATGAGACCAGGTGTTCTTTCTTCAACTACCTTTCCTGTGGTTTTATAGCCACATATCTCCAACTGTAATACCGTTTATTTACAATAGCTGTAAAATATCCATGTACTCCCAGAGACGGTTGTAACCGTTACAATTCATGTTATAATGATTAAAGAGCCAAAGTAACAAGTGATTTCCAGTTCAACTAAATTTGTGGTTTTACTTGTCTGACAGATAAAGTTTACAACTGAAGATCACACTTCTTAATAAAGCTGTTACAGCTACACAAGCAGGGATCACTGTTCAAAATCCACTACAAAGCAGGCAGAGCCAAACTCTGCCTGATGTCCTCATTTGGCCTGTTAAGACTTCTGCGACCATACTTCTCTTTCTGGAGAATGCTCTCTGATATTCAGATGTTGCTGAAACACTAGTTTCAAAGTCAGGTTTGGAAGGTAATGTAAAATTTGACGAATAGCCGAAACTGGTTTGGCTCAGTGGATAGAGCGTCGGCCTGCGGACTGAAAGGTCCCGGGTTCGATTCCGGCCAAGGGCATGTACCTGGGTTGCGGGCACATCCCCAGTGGGGGATGTGCAGGAGGCGGCTAATCGATGTCTCTCTCTCATCGATGTTTCTAACTCTCTATCTCTCTGAATAGCTGAAAGGGATGAAGGAACTGAACATGCCACAGAATCCTCCTCCTCACCCTCTGCCCCGCCAAGTCTCTTGTGGAAACCACATGTGAGAAGGCTGGGAAGGAGAAGGCTTTTCCAGGGGAGCTCTCCCACCCTCTTTCCTGAGTGCTACTAGTATGCACCTCCAGCTTCCATGGCATGAATCAGAACTAGGTTGCTTTCCTCTGACTGCTGGGGTCATGAACAAGGCTGAGAACGCTCCACATTCATACAAGCACTTGTTTGCCTGAAAGGCATAATAGTCCTTGACCTAAGTGTGGGCCATCCATCCTTATTTCCACTCTTACTCCAAACAGTTTACATCAATCCTTGCCCTGGAAAAGAGGGGCAAAGAAAGGGTTGAAATTTTGGGATAGCCCCCAGCTAAAACACGTCTCTTTGGAGAGGTTGCACATTGAATAAGACCTTTGAGTTTGGCAAATAAAGAGCTGTACATTGGGGCAAAAAAGCTGGACTTGATCATTTTTCAAATAGAAGAAGTATCTATGCTTAATATAGCCCTTGATTTCCTTTACAGTTTTTCAGCTCTGCTAAGGAGAAGTAAGGAGAAGGGCTTGCTTTTTGTTCATACTTAGACCAGAAAGGAAAAAGGGAAGAGGATGCCCTGGGGATCATGGATTGTAATGCCATCAGAAGTCAAAGTGCCTGTGAAGTGTTGGTACAGGGTGAAGCTCCAAGGAAAAGTGTCCTTTGCCTTCCCTCTGAGCCTTTGCTTGCTCTTTCCCAGGAGTATGTGTTTTAATTGCTTAAGAAAAAGTCCTTTCAGCCCTTCCAATTTGAGACTCATTCAATTAGTAGGATAAAGATATACTAGATTGATCTATAGACAACCGCTGATATTTGTCTGTTTTTGGCCTATTCAATTTTCTTCCTGCTAATATGGTTTTGTGTCCATTTTATTATTGGTTTAGACATAAGGACTTAAGGAGGGTAGAGGGAAGAATTCTCCCCATCTCCAATATGATACACATAGTAAGACCTCAGTGAATTTTAGTTGCTGTAATTATGATTAATGATAATAATACTACTGGTAATAGAGATCACACAACCCATATCCCTCATTTTATAGATGAGGAAAATGGTGCAAAATTATGGGCATACCCGTCCTTCCTCAAAATATTTCTCATTCTTTTGAAGGGGAGCAGAATTTGCCACCCCAAAATAATCTCTTTGGCACAAGGATTATTTTTGGCTGACTATTTAAGAAACAGCAGACACAGGGAAATCTCTGAAAGTGGAGCGGAAGTGCCCTGGCACAGCAAAGACATTTTCTGAGAATGGAGGGAGGTGCTGGGATCCTCTTGGCTGCCTCCCAAATTCCCCCTCATCTGTCAGCCTGAGACCCCGTGTTTCAACTAGGCTTATTCCCTATTTCAGAGCTCAGATCACGTATGAACGTTCACATGTTGCATTTAAAAGCCAATTTACTACAGTCTCAGTTATCTGTGAGCAGAAAAATAAATAAATTGTCAGGATTTTAGATTGGTCTTTGCTTCATTTTGCTTGTAAACACAATCATCTTAGTTATTTTTATGACTTTGTTTTGAAGTACTAAGCTTCCTGGAAAATATCCTATATAATAAAACACTAATATGCAAATAGGACGAACGTCAGAACAACTGGTCACTATGATGTGCACTGACCATCAGGGGGCAAACCCTTAATGCAGGAGCTGCCCCCTGGTGGTCAGTGCACTCCCACAGGGGGAGTGCCACTCAGCCAGAAGCCAGGCTCATGGCTGGCGAGTGCAGTGGCAGTGGCGGGAGCCTCTTCTGCCTCTGCTGCAGGAGGGCGGTAAGGAGAGAGGGGTCTCAGACATTGAGAACCCAGGACTGCGAGAAGGATGTCTGACTTCTGGCTTAGGCATACACCCCCCGAGGGGTCCCGGACTGCAGGAGGGTGCAGGCTGGGCTGAGGGAACCTCCCCATCCCCCACCGCCCTGTGCATGAATTTCATGCCCTGGGCCTCTAGTATAATATATAAAAGAGACTGCAGTTCTGGAGTTTTGCTGTAATCTCACATCTCAGTTTGAAAAATCTTGTAAAGAGCTCTGGGATGCAGTGCTGGGATGTCTCATATAATGGCATTATTATCCACAGACACAGCAAGGTACAATCTGGATAAAGTTCCTAAACCAGTTTGTTTTTGGTGAATGTCCAATTCTTTTACAACTGCCTCTACTGTTATCTGTATTCTAATTTCCCTATTGTCCAGGGAAATGTATTTATGGGGACAGATTGATGCAGCAGATGAGGAGATGCATGGACTGGATGTAAAAGTACTTTGCAAGGAAGATGATTCAAACACAACTCAGGTTGAGGAAAATGGATTTTCAAAATAAATGAAATTTCAGGATATTAATGTGATTTATCTCATTTAATGGAACTGGTGCAGGAGGGCTCAGAGGTAACAAATCCCTTGCCTGCTCAGGCTAAGCAGGATATCATGTTTCCTAGCAGTTTGACTCCTCCACCTTGAAGGGGACCCTGGCTTTGTATAAAAAAATATAACCACTGATCACTGGAGAAAAGTAATTGTTAGAGAGGACTATCCCTTACTGATGTTTTTCTTTCCAGCTAGAAGGTCTGGGGTGGATGTGATAAGTAGCTTTCTCAAACATTTGATGTTCGTTATCTTACCAAGTGAGCCTTTAAATGAACCTGTCATTTTGTGCCTGAATAATTAGTGGTTCATAACCTGCTGCCCAAGCACATTTGCAAATTACAATCACATCTTTGTGTGGTTTTTCAAAGAGAACCCTCATTTGTCCCAATACAGCTGGAGTTTCTATGTTGTGTGACCATGTGAATCTGGTATTCTGTTTCAAGAGCTCTGGTACCCCGACATGCCTCACTGTGCAATGGCAGCTTTACCAGGAGAAATAAATGGTTCAGTCCAACGTCTCGAAGTACTTGAGGGCATCAGAAAGGCTTATTTTTTTCCATGTATGCTTACAATGGGTCACTGCATATTTGGCCCAGAAGAGAGAAAGTTACATCTCAAGTGTCATCAGCTTGCCCCTTGAAAGGGACACCAGAAGTGAAGGGGCACCATCTCTGGAATAATAAAGTCAGTAAGGAAAGAGAATTTGCTCTGTCAAAACTGGATCCACACCTACCTTTTGGGAACGTATTTATTCCCCTAAATCAGATATGCCTATTGTAGGGATGCTAAGGCAGCGGTATAAACAAAAATAGCAGAGGATGGAGAGAGCAGGTACAAATGAACCAGTTATATAGCTTTCCTCATCCTCTTGCCACCTTCACACATTGCCTGGAGGCCAACCAGTTGTCCCGTACCACCCAAGCTTGCCAGTACATTAGAGTAGATCATTAGAGTCTTTTTGTCAACATTGAAACAAGGACACAGGCTCTGCCAACGTGGCTCCACTGAATGGGGCAACGATTTTTCGATGAATTATTTTAAGGAGCATGGCAGCACAGCATGATGTAGTGGAAAGACTATTGTGCTACATGAAGTCCTTCATTTTAGTGCTGGCTCCGATCCTTAATAGCTGATTGACTTTGGGCAAATCACTTAACCTCTCTGGGCTTTAGTCTCTATCTATAAATTGGGAATAACAACAATTGATGGTTGTGGTGATAAAAAAAAATCTTGGTTCTGAATGCAGTTTGTTAACTCTAAGGCACTAAACATAAGTAAATGATTGTTACTGTTAGATTTCTAGAGGCATGCACAGTAACACCACCTAGCCAATAAGGGTCTCCAGTCTCCAGTACTAGGACCTCAGGAAGCGCCCCAGAGGTCATATAGAGAAGAAGGCCCTGAATTTGTTGCCCTTATAAGCCATTGCACAAATCCACTCAACTCTACCACATGTCAACTATAAATAGTATTAACTAAATAACACTTCATTCTATTCCTTAACAGGAAAGAGCTCCCAAATGTTTTATAACCATTAGTTTCTCAACAGTAAGAACAATTTGGGATATGAGGTGTAAATTATAGTTTCTAGTCTCTCTCTATCATCTGTACACATGGAGGGGGGATAAAACAGGGTTGGTTATCTTAGAACATGGAAAATCCCACAGTATAGGATGGACTATCCTAAAGAATGGAAAATGCCAGTCAGATAGTATATGATTTTGTTCACAATGTTTTATCGAGGCTATATGCTGGGAGAGGCACTAAGAGATCACTTATTCAATATTATTTTCTATTTTGAATCCATGAAGTTGATAAGCCATATGTAGGTAATTCTTTTCTCTAGTATAACACTTACATTTCACAGGTGAAGAAAATAAAGTCCTTTCTTAAGTTACTTGTAAAATTGGGTAGCAAGGCCAGGTCATCTAACTTTATCCAGGGGAATGCCATTTCTAGAACCCTAATAGAAACCCTCACTGCTACTCACACAGAGAAGTCCGACTATTTGGATTGGTTTCACTTCTCAAGTTAGTGGCATGTCTGGTAAATATTCTTCTAGAGACCAGTCAATAGAATCAGAACATACAAATTGACTTGTGCATGTAGACAACTTTAGCGCTGTTCCAAAAAACACCCTTGAAGTCTGTGTCTTGGTGTCACCAATAGAATTGATTGGAAAGCGAGCACTGTCATAAATTATTTTGTCCCTATCAAGCCATGAGATTAGTTTGACTGCTTCTCACTGGAATTGGGTGGTTGTTTATTGTTGCATTTCCACAGTTTAAAGGTTACCACATTTTCTCTCTGAGTGAATTTTTACTGAGTGAAGAAAATGCAAGCAATCCAGGTGTCCTGCGCATGACACAGGTGCTCAAGGCAGGCCTAGCCTCAATAGTGAGTGATTATTTCCCTCAGGCTGGCAGTTGCTTTGGGGCTGATATTGAATGTTACTATATTTGGAAAGTTGGTCAAATCATCCTAACATTGGTGTTTCAGAAGGGACAGGCAGACAGCTCTGTGGTGTTTGTAGACTTTGTGCTCTGTAGAAAGGCAATTGGGACCGAGAGAGCTCTGGTTAACAGTGGTGAACTGTGCTTGGTAAGTACTCAAAAACTCCAAAATCTTTCATTTCCCCCAGGCAGCTCTCTCTGAGCACAACTCACCCAACTTCAGTACTAGTCCTTTACCCCTCTAGCTCTTCATATGTGTGTATTCATGGCAGTGGTATCATTCACTGACTTTTTCTTTTATCTCACCTTTGTCCAAATGTCGCCTTGTGTCTCTCATCCTTCTGTGTGTACCTGCCTGGTCTTTCCAAATAAAGTATAAACTACACAAAAATGGAAACTGGGTCAATCTGATGGGCCTGACAACCATCTCCAGGGCATGCCGTGAGGGATTCTGGAGAGCCACCTGATGAAACACATTTCTCCACCCAGTCTTTCTTGGTGCCTGAAATTGCTACTATTAGAGCACTTTAGCTGGCTAATGACAAGGAAAGCTCCTATTAGAATGTTCATTTAAGGATCCGGAACCATTATCAGCCATTAGCACCCCCTCTTGAATCAGTACTTCATATAAGTCAGTCACCTACATGAGCTTTGGAGAAATAGGGCTTCAGATTAGGAAGGCTCCACAATTTTCAAACTTTCAAAGGGAAAGTTCTGTATCTTCTATAAGGTCAAGCCTTACCCTCAGTCTCCTTTCAAAAGCTGAAACATTGCCTTTGTTTTGCTCCTTCCGCTGCCGCCACTCGATGAGGTTTGCGTTGTGCTCTCCGGGCAGTGAGATGTTGCATTTGCCCAGGGTGGGGTTGACCGCCCCGGCCAGGATGTGAGGCTCTGAGCTGAGGCTGATCTCCATCCCACTGGCAAAGGTGACACGTAGGGAGCCATCTGGACTCACTCGATATGTACTTTGGGTATTTTCTGTAGGCAGAGGAACAAAGGAGGGAGGGGGAGAGGGGAGGAAAGGGAAGCATAGGAAGCAGAGGAGAGACAAGCTTAGCTTTAGGAGGCAAGTCTGGGAAGGGTTGAGCAGGTGGGGCGCTGTGGACCCCAACTGCCTTCTGGGCTAGACAACCACTCTGACAGGCAGATGTGCCCTCTGTCCATTTGGGTCTTGTTATTTTCACAGCTGGGGTAGTTTGTTCCTTGGATAAAAGACTCCTGCCTAATACTGCAGGCTATTTTTTTTTTCTGTCTCATTTTTAAAGAATTCCCTAGCAAACTCCCTTTCTGACTTGATAGATCAGCCTCCACAGTTTGATATGCTGGGAGCTAGCATGAGAAGAGTATCAAGTTCAACTTAGCATCCTTACTGCCTGGGGACACCCGCACAGTTGCTGTTCCTGACAAAACAATAACACTGACAAAGGTTGCCACCAATCCCTTTTGAGTGTATCTGAAGGTTGAACAGTTCTGTGTCTGGCCTAACAACCAAATTAGTCTTTAATGACTGGGCAGAGAGAAATAGTTTATGTATCCATTTCCCATTTAGCTTCCAACTCATTCCTTCCAAGTCCATCCTCCTTCCTTTCCTTCTCCCCTCCCTCCCTTTAAACAGAATGAGCTTTTAATTTTCCCATTTCTCTTATATTCTTGCTCAGTGTGTATCCTAATTCATCCTTTTTATTCCCCCATGTCAGCATGGATCTTGAATGCTAATATCAGATGGGAAACAGACTCCATTTCTTTACCATAACCCCTTCCATGCCCGAAAGAGCTTAACGCACTGCTAGGTGCTGCAAAATGACTTGACGGAAGAGAGGATTTGGCAAAGATGTAAACTCATGACTCCCACAGAGTTGTGGCTCAAGGTTGCTATGTGAATCTGTGAAAAGGGTGATTTTGTCTGGGTTTCAGCTTCCAGAGCTTAAAAATAGGGAGACAATGCCATCTTCTCAGACAGAAGTGAATTCTATGTATTAGAAGGGTAGAAGTTATGATAGGTGCTATTACAGTCAGGCGAAGTTAGAAATAGTCTTACCTTGTTTTAAAATATAGATGGTAGTAGTTGCTGTCAAGTTGGTTGACATGAGGACATTTTCATGGTTGGAAGTATCCAGCTCCACTTTTGTCAGCTTCTCCAGGTCACTGTGGAAGCTGTTGACTTCTCCAGTGGGAAATGTTGCATTGGTCAGATGTCCCTCGAGGTCATACCTGAGGAATGGAACCAATGCCAACTTTGAAGCCTCTTGGCAGTGATAAGAGACCTTTGCAAAATAAAAATCACTTGGCAGTTTAACTTTGAGTGATAACAAGTATTATTAACCTTGTTCAATACAAAGAAAAATGTCAGAGGGATGATTAATCAAACGAAGGTATTTTTGCAGCTTCTGAATTCTTGATGACTTCCTTGAACTGTGCTGCTTTACAGAAAAAATATGTCTGGTAATGAATCACCAGGGTGGAAAGCTGATTTATGAATCATGTCCCTCTGTGTGTAATGTTGCAGGGCAGCTTCACTTTTGCAATTTGGGTTGATCCCATTAGATGTGATGGATGACAGAACCCAGCAGAGGGTGCTGTTGGCAAAGGAAACAGAGGCACAAAAGAGGGCCCAAAGCCTGAGAAGGCCAATAAACTGACTTTGCATTGTAATAGGAAAATTTTATTTGCTGCCGTTTAAGTTGCCAAATTTGAAATGAATGAATCATTCTTCCAACAAAATGAACAAGCACAGAAGATAATGGAAGCCTCTTCATTAGAACATTATGGAGCCCCCTGATCTCAGTGTCACTTAATTTTTTTAGCTTTTTAGAGTATAGCACATAATGTGTTGTAATTTGCTTATATGAGTAGGAGAAAAAAATAATTACCTGGGATAATAGGCAATAACCTATATCTAGAAATATAATCTAGTGAGTTTACTTTAAAAACACACACACACACACACACACACACACACACACACTATCAACATTATTGGCAATCTCACTGTCCTCCAAATGAAAACTGCTTCCCTGAAGGCTTTTGATGTGGAGCTGTTCTTTTATTGCCAATAGAACCATGAAAAATAAACACTTCATTAAAAGTAAAGACATGCACTTGGAAACCCATTACTGTTTTCTTTTCAAGCTGCAAATTACAAAATATTTAAGCACTTTTATAATGTTAAACAATTATATTCTTTTTTACCCAAAGTGAACAGGATACAGCCTGGACACAATGGTGGCATCTGGCTCTGCTACCTCATCCCCCAACCATTATGCAAAAGGATATAGTGATTCAGTGTTAATACACTGGGTTTCAAGAACTCAGCCTAGACAGTTGCTCAAATTTTAAAACCTAGACTAGTTTTTGGTAAGTTTGGGAAAAGGGGCTGGACCTTATTTTATCAGATAGACCTGAACTTGAGGGTATACACAATGCCACTTCCCTCAAGTTCAGTTCTGTGTGGACAGAGCATGTGTGCACACATACACACCCTATCATTTAAAACAGTCATGTAACACTGGATGGTGTGGCTCAGTTGGTTAAGCGTCATCCTGTGCACCAAAAGGTGGTAGGTTCAGTCCCTAGTTGGGGCACATGCAAGAGGCAACTGGTTAGTGTTTCTGTCTTACATCGATGTCTCTCTCTCTCTCTCTTCTTCCTCTCTCTAAAATTAAAAAACCAAAACCTAGTCATGTATGAAAATAAAAATAATCAAATAGGTCATTTGACATCTTAGATATTTGAAGTCCTAGTTGGTTTAATTGGATGTGCCCTTTATTTAAATGGATTTCAGACAAAACAGTTGTTGGTATCTTGCGGCTATACAGCTAAGGCCACACATCAAGGAAAGACCAAAAGGTGCTGCTTGTGCCTGAGGTTAATGGCAAAATCCTCCTGCTTGTTCAGCCTGTTTATTTTTTAAAATATATTTTTATTGATTTCAGAGAGGAAGGGAAAGGGAGAGAGCGATAGAAACATCAACGATGAGAGAGAATCATTGATCAGCTGCCTTCTGCACATCCAACACCAGACTGAGCCTGCAACCTGGGCATATGCCCTGACCAGGAATCTAACTGTGATCTCCTGGTTCATAGGTCGATGCTCAACCACTGAGCCATGCTGGCCGGGCATGGCTCAGCCTTGTTTGCCCATGGTCTGCTTTAGGGCTCTGTGACTACAAGAAGCAAGTCCTTGATGAGAAAGGGGCATGGAAGAGCTTGAACACCTAGCAGAGCCAAGCCTTGTCTGCCTGGCCTTCCTTCTAGGATAAGAAAACGATGTCCAGCCTTGAATTCTCCCAAGGTTCTGAGCTGCTTTTCCCTGGAGGGAGGAGTTTGGAGGCAGCAGATAAAAGGGAGCTGCTGCAGGCCTGCCTCGTGAGGGAGACTGTGGCCTCGCTGCCTGGATTACCCAAGCAGTTTTTCTGTTTCACAACCATCACCAGCACCTCTGGTTTCCCTTTCCTGATTTCTAAGGGGTTCCCTCACCTTTGGCAAGGTCACTCTTCATCATTTCTCCAGGAAATTTGACCTAAGATGCTATGCATGCAGGTTTCCATTGGGCTTTGCAGCTGGGGGCCGTTTCCCAGTCACTCAGCCCCTTGTTTTAAAGCAAGATTTCATCTAAAAGTGAGGGCTGTGGTTGGGTTCACTCCTCAGGGCTAAGACCAGATGCCAACGGAGTCATCCATGAGCAAAGGTACAAGGGCCAAACACCCCAACAGACCTTAGCAGTGGCCTGTGAATAAATCTGGTTTCCCACCCTCTGCTCCAAACACCTTTTAAGCTCAGTCACAGGTGCTCTTTATCCGAGATTATACATTTTAAAGCTTATTTCCAAGAGCACAGCCACATCTCTACATATTCTGTTTCCATGCCCACCCTCCAAATTGACAAGAGTATATTCAGAAAGGAAAGCTAAATACTCCTGGGTAAAACTGTAATTACTTGGAGAGATCTAGCTGGGAGGCTGCTGCCTGACCTTTTTCTGGGGAGGGAGGCAATGGTGTGAGGATCAGGTAGAATTTTTCACAGTCCTGCCCAGTCACTGGGGAGCTAAAAAGTTATATTGCCTGATTTCATTGCTGTGGCTGGACAGGCATCCTTATTTGAGAGTGCACATTTGACTTTAACTCTATCATAAACAAAGTATGCTACCTTGAGGGCATTCTGCTAACTGAAATAAGTTAGAAAAGGACAAAATACTGTATGATCTAAGTTATATGTGGAGTTTAAGAAATACCCCCAAATAAAAAAATATGTACACACCAAACTCAGCAAAAGAGAGCAGATTTGTAGTGACTAGAGGTGGGGGCTGGGGATGGGGGAAATGGAAGAAGATGGTCAAAAGGTGCAAACTTCCAGTTATAAGATAAATAAGTCGTACCCTGGCTGGGTAGCTCAGTTAGTTGGAGCATCGTCCTGTACACCAAAAGGTCGCAGGTTTGATTGCCAGTCAGGACACATATCCAGGTTTTGGGTTCAATCCCCAGTTGTGGCACGTGAGGGAGGCAACTGATTAATATTCCTCTCACCCCCCCCCTCTCTCTTTCTCTCTCTCTAAATCAATAACAATATATCATCCTAGGGTAAGGATTACAAAAAAGATAAATAAGTCATGGGGATGTAATGTACAACATGATGACTGTATAGTATATATATGAAAGTTGCTAGGAGAGTAAATCCTAAAAGTTCTCATCAGGAGGAACCAAAATCATTTTGTTTTCTTTGCTTTTCCTTTTTGTATCTGTATAAGATGATGAATATTAGCTAAACTTATTGTGGTAGTCATTTCATAATAAATGTAAGCCAAGTAATGCTGTATGCCTGAAAATTATACAATACTTGTATGTCAATTATATCGCAATAAAACTGAAGGAAAACAAATTAAAAAAACCCAAAGCCATCTATTCCTCAACACACTCATGTGCCCCAATTCTGCTAGTCACAGTCAAAGCAATTGCAGTATGGTGCCACTCATGTGCTCAATAATTTATATGGCCCTGATCAAAACGTACAGACCCACCTTGCCGGGAGCCGGTCCATCCTTGCTGTTTCAAGGGACCTGGCATATATGGCATACTGTTCTTAATATGTTTGCTCACCTTCTTGGCACTGTGTTTTAACCAAGGTCACCTCTCCAAGAAAGGTTGTTTCCCCAGGTAGGGATTTTCCCCTGAAGTTAGGGAGGGAATAAAACCTCTTAACTAAGTGCCGCCTGGCTACAGAACTTGGTTGGAGAACCTAGACAGAACCTGGCTGAAGAACCCAGCTACAGAACCTGGAGACTGAAACAGGCTGGAGAACCAAGCGAGAGAACATGGCTACAGAACCTGGCTGGAGAACCTGGAGAACATGGCTGGAGAACCTAGCAAGAGAACATGGACACAGCACTTGGCTGGATGTTGTGGCTAGAGATCCTGGCAAGGCTGCTTATCAACTGAACGCTGTCTCCGTGTCATTCCTTCTTCGCCGACTCCGTCCACACCTTTGGGGACCCCAGCACCACCTCTCTTCTGTGGGGTTACTTCCAAAGTAAAAGTGACTGGCAGATCCCACAACTTTTGGAAAGATTGCTCAAAAGTAGGTAAGAAATAATGGGAGCCTTTGATTTCCTATGGCTTGCTTGAGGTACCCCCCACCCCATGACGGGGGAATGCGTGTTTCCAGATGGAATGTCTAAGAGACAAGTTTAATCAAAATCTCCTATGCTGTGCGTTTCCCTTTGGTGCTTGCATCCTTTGGTGCAGAGAGTAAATACAAGCCAATATGCTGACACTGATCCCCTTGGGATGCAACATAGTAGCTATCTGCTCCTCCACCCCAGCAGAAAGTTGCACTCACTTAACCAGGCCTATAAATTCTGGTTAGTAAATTGTGCCATCAGGCAATGACCGTGGCCTTCATAGGTTTCAGAAGTGGGTTTGGTAAGAGGAGATGCCATCAAAATGTCCCTTTCTGCTCTGATTTTAGAGAGTTCCACTGTGTGCATGGACACACATGTCCCCATGAAGCAAAAGCATCTGTAAAGGAAATTCAGAACTCATTCTTGTCCTTGAGGAGCATACAGTTTAGTTGGGGAGATGAGATTTATATATTATGATAAGTATATTGGGTCTGGTATTTTCTCATAAGGGATAGTCTGTTCTTTTCCTTGAGGACAACTGAAGCCAGAGCTAACCCATGCAGAGAAAAAACTAGAAGCCCCTTCACCTTTGCTTTCAGGAAAATATTGAATATTACAGAAGAAAAATTCATTACTTATTTTTAAAAATGGAAACAGACCCTCTTTACCCCCTCATGTCAGACACCTGAGCAACCTAATAAGCATTCTTTCAGAAATACTGGGTTCCCTTTCCTCACAAATAACTTCATTTGGCTTCCTATGATTCAACTCCAAGTCCATAATGCTCTTCTATCTTCATTTGTGGCAGATAAGACACACACACGACTCATTCTAATGTCATAATATTGCTGTGTACTTCTGTAAACAAGGCACTGGGCTAAGGAGAACAGGAGAAGGAAGTGGTATCTGAATCTTGGAAGGGAGGTAGAGCTCAGTCCCTTGCTAGGTAGAGATTGGGGAGGGAGGAAGGCATTCCAGAGGTCATGACATGAAGTAAAGCACACAGGTGGGTGGGATGTCCATTGAAGGGACGGGGTAGCAGAAGCACAACATTCCTCTAGGAGGGAAGTGGGGGATAAGGCTGGAAAGGCATGTTGGAATCGGAGTACCAGACTCTGGAGGAAAGCAGGTAGTCAGTAGGCAATAGAGATACTTTGAGGGGGAGAACAGGATGATTCCAGCAGTGCTTTGGTGGCAGTGAATCTTGACAGGGGAGTTATGAAGCAGGAAGCCTGTTGGGAGGCTGCAGCCTCAGTCTGTGTAAGAGAAGATGGTGGATTTTTATTTTTGCCTTTATTAAATATATTGTGATTGCCCATTATTGGGACTTGTTTTTCTTTGTAAACTCTTACATTATTAAGAGTTTACAAAGGGCACAGTGTCTCATTCATCTCTGTATTCTCCGGTCTGGCACAGAGAAGATTGGCACTATACTTGTTGAATAAGTGCAATAAAAGAGGCTGCTAGTGGAAATGGAGAGGATGGGGTGGATATGAGAGTCAGAGTGGCTAGAGAATAGATAGAGCCATCTATGGTGGTGTTGAGAGGCCAGGCTCAACTCACATAGATGCCCTGTGGCACACAGCTAATCTTCCCCACCAGCCTCTGAAAGCTTTTTTGGCCAGCAGCCTCTCTTCCTCCTGTTCACTCCCTGTCTCTATTGCAATTTTCCCTAGCATGACCCACCACAATTCCGTCTGCCCATTCTTGCTCCTTACCAAGGGCATAAAGCACAAAGAGAGGTGACTGTGCAAAGGTGTTGTCTGTCTCTGGAGATTGTAAGGAACAGTTGGTCACTCTAGGTTTGCCTTACTTAATCGAAATCCTTTGCCGGCCAGGAGGCAGGGGGCTGGACCACATGGTGCCTTAGTCCCCTCCCTACTCTGAGATTCCAGAAAGCATTGGAAACATTCTGATGTGTTTGGACTATTCATGTACATAACCAGTTCTGCATGGGACTCACATCCTATGCCTAGGCAAATATCTCATCCGGAGACATGGCTTCTTTACCTTATGCCCCTCCCCAGCCCCTTTTTAATCTTATCGTGGAGGAGGGAGAATTCCTCATTAGCCATCGTCCACAAAACTGAGCATTTGTAAAACAGTCTAGAGCTATTATGAAGGCTTCTCCAAGTTGTCAGTGAGTGGCATTATTTTTTGGGGGGGTTGGGACAGGGGTGGGGAATATGCTAACTAAGTTCAGAAACAGAGAGAACAGAAGACCAGGGGTTAAGAGATCATGTAAATGCACAGTCTCTTTCGAGTGTTGGGCTCCCACAAAGGGCAAGGGCCTGAGGAACTGTCAGCTCAGTCAGGACCCGCAGCAGCGCCACAACTGATGCTTTTGGCCTCGTTCTGGGACCTTTTCAGGTTAGTATAGCAGATGCCTTTGCCAGGGCACTGCTTGAGAAACAAACAAGGGCATCCTGGATACTTTTGCAGCTTCAGGGGCAAAGACGGCTTGCCTGCCATGTGAGTAGCTGGGCCCCACTCTCAGGCTTCAACTGTGGCAGGGTCATTGCAATTAGGAGCCCGACAACCCCTCAGGCCAGAACCCCTGTCTCTTTCAGCCAATATTCCTGCCTTGACAGTCACCTCCCTGTTAGCAGTTTCTCTGTGGTCAGCTTTTCCCCTGACACTCAGGACATTTAGGGGCAGTCAAGCATCAAGTACTAATACTTTGGGGTGTGCAATTTTGATCCTGGTCCAAGTCAAACGGAATTATGAAAATCAATGGACTATTTAAACAACATCACACGACACAAGACAAGTCCACATTCTACCACTGCACAAGATCCATTTTAAAATCCCATGTGGATTATGCAATGTTCACGGTCATCTGTGTCATTTCTCCTCTCCATCACTGAGGATCATGGAAAGTTGAATGGATTACTACTTTAGCTACCTCTCTGTAGCTGCCCTGCATCCTGCCAAATTTTGCTTCTGTTTCTCTTTTTCTGTGTCTCATCTCAGAACAGAAATTCTATTTCCACCTCAGCAAACCATTTGTCCCCTTTGGCCACAGAAGGCAGCCAGCTTCCCTCTCATCTCAGGGAAATGCTCGACTTCTTTTAGGAGGGCCTGGTGGCAGTGGCAAGGCTACCCTCCTCTATGTCAGGGTGGCTCTAACATTGACTAGAATAGTAGGTCCTATTCTGTGGTCCCCAACTTCCAAAGGACAAAGAAACACTTGGAAGAGTGTTCACAGCTGGCTAACACATTGAGGAAAAAAGTGAAAGGCAGTTTTTGTGCAGAGCAGACCAAAAAAAGAATTAATTACATTATGTAGGTTGGAAACTGCTCATTTCTCTACATGTAGGTAAGAAGGGGCAGTGGTTTGCCCTGGCTGGCATGGCTCAGTTGATTGGAGCATTGTACCATACACTGAAAGGTCATGGGTTTGGTTCTGGGTCAGGGCACATATCCAGATTGCAGGTTCCATTCCCGGTCGGCATGTGTGCCAGCATGTGTACGGTTCTATTTTCACTTGGATGTCTAACCAAACTGATCATATCCAAAACTGAACTCCCCATCTCCCACCTGGTATAATGTATTCTTTGCATAGTCCCCCCTATCTTGGTAAATGAAAATCCCAACTTCCAGTTACTCAGGCCAAAAAACTTTGAAGATATCTGACCATTCTTCCTCCCACGCCCACATCCAATCTGTCAGTAAGTCCTGACAGATCTGTCAAAATATATTTAGGAATTTATAACTTCTTACTGCCTTCACTCCCTGATCTAAGTCACCATCTTATTCCCGGATTATTGCAAATCCTCTCTGCTTCCACCATACAATTTTTTTTTCAATACAGAATGATTCTTTAAAGATATAAGCCAGATTGTGTCACTCTTTTAGTCAAAATTCTCCAGTGGTTCCACCTGTTACTCAGAATAAAAGTCAAAGTCTTTACAGAGGCCTACAAAGCTCTACCTAAAGTAGTCCTGTAACTTCATAGGTTTCATCTTCCCATTACTCTTACTCCACTCCAGTCACAGTGGCTGCCTTACTATTCCTTGAACACATGAGGTTTGTTCCTGTTGCAGGGCCTTGGCACTTGCTGTTCCATCTGCTTGGAATGTTCTCTCTCTTCCTACCCCCCCCACCCCATCCCCAGATATCCTTATGGCTCACTCCCTCACCTCCTATAGGTATTTATGTATAGTAGTCCTCCCTTATCCACATGAGACATGTTCCAAGATCCCCAATGGATGCCTGAAACTGCAGCCAGTACCAAATCCTTTTTAAATACTGTTCCCCCCCCCTATACATAGTATATACTTATGATAAAGTTTAATTTGTAAATTATGCACAGTAAGAGATTAACAACAATAAGTAATAATAAAGTAGAACATATAACAATATACTTTAATAAAAGTTCTGTGAATGTGGTTCATGTTTTCCAACCACAAATTGAATGGCTTCTCCATCTTAATTAAGCATTTGCCATGCACTGTGGCCATAACTTTTGCAGTTTGAGATACGACAGCAAAATGAGCACAAATTTCTTTTTCCTTCTTCACAATTTAATGGATAAAACGTTTGTTCTTGTCATAGATCTTAGCAACCTCAGCATGTTTTTTCCCCTTTCCTTATTAACTCGAGAACTTTCACCTTTTCACTTAAAGGAAGTAAGTACTTTACAACTTCTTTTTGGCATATGTGAGTTGCCAGCATCGCTACTCCTGGGCTTTGGGGCCATTATTAATTAATATAAGGGTTATTTGAACACAAACACTGAGATCTTGACAGTCAGTCTGATAAATGAGAAAGCTTCTAAGTGACCAATGGTGAGGAGTGTCTATAGCATGGATATGCTGGACAAAAAGATGATTCATGTCCCAGGTGGGAAGGAGAGGCAGAGCATGAGATTTCATCACACTACTCATAACAGCACACAATTTAAAAATTGTGACTTATTTATGTAATTTTCCATTTAATATTTTCAGACAATGGTTGACCACAGATAATGGAAACTGCTGACAGAAAACCAAGGATAAAGGGAACTACTGTACTCAAATGTTATCTTTTTAGTTAGGCTTTCCCTGACCACCCAACTTGAAATAAAAGTGCTTCTGCCCCATATTCTTTTTTATTTGTTACCAATCCTCACCCAAGGATATTTTTTCCATTGACTTTTAGCGAGAGTGGAAGGGTTGGAAGAGTGGGGAAGAGAGAGAGAGAGATCCATGTGAGAGAGACACATCAACTGATTGCCTCTCGCATGTGCCCTGACTGGGGCTGGGGATCAAACCTGCAAGCCAGGTGCATACCCTTGACCAGGAATTGAACCCTTGGCTATTCAGTGCACAGGCCCATGCAACACCAGCCAGGGCCTGCCCCATATTAATCTCCCTTACCCTGCTTTATTTTATCCTTAGAACGTATCACCATCTGAAGTTCTGTACATTTTACTTGTCTCTCTCTCCAGTACAACTTAAGCTCTATGAGGGTAGATATTTTTATCTGGTTTATTCATGTCTGTGTAACAGACACCAGAACAATGCCTGGCATGGGTAGGTGCTCAGGAAATATTTATTGAACAAATAAGTGAACCCACAAATGGGTTACTTTGTGTGTTTTTTTCCCTCTAGCTTTATTGAGGTGTAATTGACAAATAAAATTATTAACCCTCACCCAGTGATTTTTTTCATTGATTTTTTAAAAAATGCATTTTAATTCAGAGAGAGAGAAAGGGAGAGGGAGAGAGAGCTAGAAACATTGATGAGATAGAAACATGAACATTGATTGGCTGCCTCCTCCACGCCCCCTACTGAGTATTGAGCCTGCAACCCTGGGCAAGTGCCCTCATTGGGAATCGAACAGGGCACCTCTTGGTGCATGGGTCTATGTTCAACCATTGAGCCACACTGGTGAGGCTTTTCCATTGATTTTTAGAGAGAGAGAAACATTGATATGAGAGAGACACATATATTGGCTGCCTCCCACATGTGCCCCAACAGGGGCCAGGGATGGAACCTGCAATCCAGGTAAGTTCCCTTGACCGGGAATCGAACCTGAGACTGTTTGGTGTGCAGGTCAATGCTCTAACCACTGAGACACTGGCCAGGGCTAAAATGGTATATATTTAAAATGTATAATGTGATGGTTTGATAAATAAATGAATGATTGATCTTTTTATTTTGAAAACTAGTTGGGACTTAAACCATTTCTCTTTTTTAAGATTCTTTATTGTTTAAAGTATTACATAGAGTATTACATATGTCTCCTTTTTCTCCCATTGACCTCTCTCTGGCCACCTCACCCCCCAGCCTTCCTAGTGTCTGTGTCCATTGGTAATGCTTATATGCATGCATATAAGTCCTGTGGTTGATCTCTTATCCCCCCCCCCTTCCCTCAGCCATTTCTTATTGCTTAGCTAGATTCAACCATTAGGTTTCAAAATAGTTTGTCTAATTTCAGCTGCAGTGTGATCTTGCATAAATAAATTAAAAAAAGATATTCTTGCCCTGGCTGGTGTGGCTCAGTTGGTTGGAGCATTGTCCTATGCACAGAAGGGTTCCATTCCCAATCAGGGCACATGCCTAAGTTGGGGGTTTGATCCCTAGTCAGGGCGTGTATGGGAGGCAGCCGATTGATGTTTCTCACATCGATGTTTCTTTCTCCCTTCTTCCCTTCCTCCCTTCCCCTCTCTGTAGAATCAGTAAAACATGTCCTTGTGTGAGGATTAATAATAATAATAATAATAATAATAATTTAAAAAAATAATCTCACTAGAAACTTTATCTTTCTTAAGGTATTTAAAAATGAGTCAGACAGTTGGAGTTTGAATGCTGGACATTTGTGTGAATCTGGACAAGTTAACCATTCTGTGCCTCAGTTTCATCACCCATAAAACAGGCATACTAGAAGCACCTATCCCATGATGTTTTTTTTGGGATCATAAAAATAATAGTGTACGTAAATCACCTACCCCAGTACCTGGCACATAGTAAAGCTTCAGTGAATAATGGCTTTTATTACTGTTATTAAGATGTAAGAGAAAAACCTCAAAAAAATACAGGAAGACTTGCAACAGAAACAACTGAATACATTTTTCTAAGTGAAACTAAAATAGTTGTCCAGCTCTTTTGTATAAGTGGCAGTTCTTTGGGAAATGAGCCAAAACTTGAAGGCCAATTGTTTTGTCCCTTTCCTTAGGAGGGTTTCCTGGGTCTGGACACATTCTCTTCATATTCTCCATATCCTCACAGAATAGTCACACTTGGAACCCCTCATACTTAATATCTCCACGGGTCACATTCTTCACATTAATGCTATTTCAGACCCAGAGGTTCAGATTCCATGGATGATCTTCACTCAGGAAATTGCTTAAAAAATCAGCAGTTTCCTTTGTGGGAAAGATGCTTGCTGAGTGTTGGCAGACTAGCTTTCTAAATGTGTTGACTTGCAAACAAGGTTGTCCATGCTTTAAAAGGCAAGGACAATGGTCTCTATTTCTGTGTCATGACACCTCCTTGTAGCTCGCTGTCAGACACATCTTGTGTTAATGCCTTGTTAAACAAAGTTATCACAGATCCAGTCTGTGAATGCTGACATGTGTTGGGTTATTTGACTAGTGCGGGGAAAGGGGGAAGCCCAACCCTGCACAGGAGCATTTGGCTCCCAATTTCACAGAAGTAGCCAATGAAGTGCAGCCTCTCCCATTCTGCACTTGCCTCAACATCATTTCACACTTGCTTCCCAGGGTCCACTTCTTATGTTCTAACTTCCCACTTACCTCCCACAGTTGGGCTGGGCTGGGCTAGGCTGGGCACACATTCATTTATTCATTCATTAAACCCCACCGGGATCAAGAAATACACACTGCTTCTTTGCTGCTTTAAAACACTTTTCTAGCTTAGTTATTTAAATAAAATGTTATCTTGTTGTCTGAGCTATGCTGTAAATTTCTTGAGTACATGGACTTCTACATTATTCCTGTTTCCTGCAGTGCCACCCTTGATTCTTCATTTCGTCTGTGTTTTTATTATTATGCTCTGCAAAACTGCTCTGGAGAAACGGGCCCAAAACCTAGGAATTGGGTTAAATTTCCTCCCTGACTTTTTATTTTTTACTAGAGGTCTGGTGCACAAAATTCATGCATGGGTAGGGTCGCTAGGCCTGGCCGGCGAACAGGTCTGATCAGGGCCTTCTGGCTGCTGGCCAGGGCCTTCCTTCATTCCACACAGCCCCCTGGTGGTCAGCACACATCATAGCAAGCAATAGAACTCCCTGTCTCCTGGTTGACCTCCCGCAGGGACACTTTGCATATTAGCCTTTTATATATAGATTGTATTTGTTAGGAGAAACTAGCATGTAACAACCAGCAAGCACTAAACCATTTTCCTACTACAGTGGGGCCTTGACTTACGAGTTTCATTCATTCTGAGACTGAGCTCGTTAACTCAAATTACTCTATCAACTCAATGCAAAAAATTGGCCGAGAGACAGCTGGTATCTCAAAAAACTCGTTAGTCGGGACACTCGTAAGTCAAGGCCCCACTGTATAATAAGACTTCAAATAAAAACCTGACAAAGCCTATGCTGAAAATTAGAAACTTACTCATAAACGGTTGTCCATCCATTTTCATTACTTTTGGTAGCCAGAAGCCCAGTGTTTCCTGGATAGGTCATCAAGGCCAGGTTATAGCCTTGGGCTGATACTCTTTTCAGAACTCCATTGCTGCTTATGGTCAGCCAGTACACCTGCCCGCCAGGCACTACAAGCCAAAGGGGCATTCCGCCTGCATCCCTGCGAATATGCACAGAGTTGCCATTGCTACTGGTAATGGCGCCCAAGTCACCTTCAGCATTGTAGGTGAAATTATACACATAGTCCCTTGTTATCAAGTTCAAGGTGTGCAGGTGGGTTCCATTGACGGTGAACTGGTAGAGTTCCTGATCGGCAGGTGAAGCAATCTCATAAAGGTTCATGTCATTCAGGTGGGCTTGGTTCCTACTAATGGTTCGAATTCGAACGTTCCCAAGGTCAGCCACATAGAGGGTGCCATCAGGCGACACTGCTAAAGAGGAAGGGGCTTTCATCTTTGCATCTTTGGCATAGCCACCATCACCTGTGGGAGAAAGACCCTGATTTTAATAATTGTCATAAACATTTCTATGAAAAAACAGTATACAGAAATCACTGTGCATCAAGAATCATCTGAAAGGGAACAGTTAGCCAGCATTCTCTGCATGTCCTCCTTGACAAATTTGAAACCCATTATTCAAAATTTTTGAGTCAGTACCATTGAAGATAAACAGTAAGATGCAATTATCTCAGTAATACCAATTTTGTGAAATCCTCAATCCTGCTGTTCAGAATCTATTGTACTGCAAGATACAAAAAACAGCAAATAATAACAGCCAACAAAATTTGGCTGGAAATCCATGAGACTTAATGTCTGTCAATACTTTTAGGATCTATCTCAGACCTTTCCAATCCTACTGTGCCTAGAGGACCTTTCTTCAGCTAATTCCCATTGTCACATTTGTCAAAGTACACTAAGTGTGTAAGTGAAACAATGATTCAGAACATCAACTTTGATAACTAGAATAGATATTAGATTTGTCTTGAATGAAAAATATAAATTAGCAAAATAACTATAAAACTGTCCAGGAAAACATTGGAAATATTGATCAAAAGTCATATCGACCAAGTTGCTCCAGAGTTCTCTGGCCCAAGTAAAAGCAAAGGTTAAAAGAGAACCATTTGAGCCTGGATGAACAGTTTATTAGGGCTGCAAGCAGCATGGAGGGATTTTCATATCCCAGCAACAAATGTATCTATTGACATTTTGAGGACTGTTTGCTATCTGGAATATCCATTCCATGTTATGGGGGAAAGGCTCTTTTTTTCCCTTTATTCTTTCCCCCCCTATTTCAACTGAAAGTAAAGGGCACTGATGATCATGATAAAGTTTTGGATTTAACAAACAATAACAATGGAAGTAGCAGATTAATGTCTTGAGACCCCTCCATTGTCGTTAAGTTTTGATTCCACCCATGTGTCTCCAAAGCAGTCTGTTCCTAGTCCCTTTGGGTTTCAAATAGCACATGCTGTCAATCTGGAAAACAGTTACTTAGGGGAAGTAATATTTTTCCTGAGCTAAGTTACTAAATGTAGGTTTTACCTAGTTTCTCTTTCTCCAAAGTACAAATATCATTATGGTCCTACACTTGCATAATGGTTTTAACTTCTTAGAGTTATCAGGATTTGTATTTATATTAGTCTACCCTCAAACCAGGAAGGTGATATAATTGAGACAAGTGACACCTCTATTTAACAGATGAAGTAAGCAAGTAGTAAAAAGATTTTGTGGCTTTCTTGGGGCCACTCAGTGTGTCAACTGCAGAACAATCAGATAGTAGGCTATCTGACCCCCAACACACTGCTTTTTCCACTAGCTCATATTAATGTTCAGAAGCAACACTTTGGTTTTCCTTTGGACTTTTCTGATGCATGTTTTTCTTTTGAAAACAGAGAGGGGGAGCTGGAGAATTGCTAAAAAGGTCATACCTGAAAAACAGTCACAGTTGGGATCAATTTTGCAATCACAGTCAGTGGGGGCACCAGCCATGATGGAGATCTCCCCATTGGTGGTAACTTGCTGAATGCGGTTTACTTTCCTCTCATCTGTTTCAGCTATGAAGAGCAGGCCGCTGTGTGAGACGCTGATGGCCCTCGCTGACTCCAGAGTGGAGTGAATTGCCACCTTGCTGACCAAGAAATGATCGATACCTGGCACCTGGCAGTGAATGGGGCGCCCTGCAATGATCCGCACGCGCCTGTTCTCAGAAATCTGCAGCACAATATTGTTATCTAAGACATACAATGAATTGTCCATGGGATTGACTGCAAGGTCT
Organism: Myotis davidii; assembly: GCF_000327345.1. NCBI lineage: Eukaryota > Metazoa > Chordata > Mammalia > Chiroptera > Vespertilionidae > Myotis > Myotis davidii. The sequence goes on from NW_006299876.1 coordinate 791,000, forward strand.
GTTGGCCACTCTAACCGCACCTGCAAAAAGAACAGAACACACACTATTAGGTTATAATATCTTTCCAGGGGCAGTTTTACTTTGGAAAAAAACAACAAAAAACACCTGGCTAATTGGTTGCTCTTGTCTCAAGAATTTCAGCAATGTTGGTGTTGCCTCCAAAGTTGCGGGAGGATGATCGATCCAATGTTCTGTAAACATATCTATCATTTATACCATTTGAAGCATATTATTTTTTTGCAATAATTCCAAAAGGGTTCCCTAGAGCAGTGATTTTTTAAACTTTTTCATCTTATGGCACACATAAACTAATTACTAAAATTCTGCAGCACACCAAAAATACATTATGTATTTTGCCAATCTGACAAATAATAGGTATAATTTTGATTGATTTACAAAAAATATAATAGTAATTACCCTTTTTGCTCCAAAGTGGCTTTTAAAAAAATCAGGTGCCTATACTTGGATATAAGGATTTCTGGTACCAAGAATTAACCAATCAGACACAACCTTATTGTGCGACGTGACCGTTATATGACCTACATATTTATGGTTCATGACAGGGCATTCACAGCAGATGGCTATTGTTGTGTTGGCTGTTATCATTTTATCATTAAACCTGTAAGGGAAAAGAGGTCAGTGCCCCTGACTAAATAGTCAGGTACTGCATGTTTAAAAAATTCTTGCGGCACATTGGTTGAAAATTGCTGCTCTAGAGCAGTGTTTTTCAAAGTGTGGTCTCTGGACCACCAGCAACAGCATCACCTAGGAACTTGTTAGAAATGTGAATTCTCAGGTTCCAACTTAGACCTATTGAATCAGAATCTCTGGGTTGGGGGCCCAGCCAGCTGTGTTTTAATAAGCCTTCCAGGTGATTGTAATGCACACAAAGGTTTGAGGACCACTGCTTTAGGATCTTTGTGTCACAATCATTTGCAAATGTCTCTCACTGTCCTATAGATGCATGGAAGAGCAAAGTTATACAGACTTCTAGAAAACAGAATGCTGGAGAAACCAGATTTTACTCGAATAGTAACCTTTTGGGACAGGACCTTCCATTAGCATAGCATCCATCTTGTGGCATATTCACGTACAGCACATCAATTGGTGATTTGGAATTCTAAGTTGACCTGGTTCACTACATATCTCCCTTTGCTCAGCAAAGAAAAAGGTTGATTAGTTCTTTAATTGAATATTTCCTGAGTACCTTCTCTGTGCTAAGATCTGTGATAGGCTTTGGGGATTCAAAATAACTATGACATTACTGTCCATGTTATGAAGGAGGAGGCAACAGAGAGAATATGAGAGCACTTCACCCAGACTAGGAGTCAGGAAGCAGGGTATTATCAGAGAAAAAAAATCCCATGTGAGGACACAGTAAGAGATTGGTCTTCTGCATGCCAAGGAGAGAAGCCTCAGGAGAAACTAAACCTGTTAACAACTCAGTCTTGAACTTCTAGCCTCCAGAACTGTGAGAAAATAAATTTCTTTTGTTAAAACCACCCAGTCTGTGGTACTTTGTTAAGGAAGCCCTAGCAAACTAATACACAAGGTAATGGAGGGATATACATGTCTATCTTTATTCTGGCTGTGGGAAACCACTGAAGGGCTTTAAGTGGGAGCGTGCCATAGTCATATTTAGGTACTAGAAGGATCACACTAGCTTCTGTTGAAACTATAATGGAGGAGGAGGAGAGATGGGAAGCAGGTTGATAGTTTAGAGCAGGGGTCCTCAAACTTTTTAAACAGGGGGCCAGTTCACTGTCCCTCAGACCGTTGGAGCGCCGGACTATAGTTTAAAAAGAAACTATGAACAAATTCCTATGCACACTGCACATATCTTATTTTGAAGTAAAAAAAAAACCAAAACGGGAACAAATACAATATTTGTATTTGCATGTGGCCTGCAGGCCGTAGTTTGAGGACCCCTGGTCTAGAGGCTCCTGCAGTGGTCCAGGTGAGGGATGATACTGGCATGAACTAGGATGGCAACAGTGGGGATGGAGAGAAGTAAATGGATTTGAGACACATTTAGGAGTTAGAAACAAGGATTAGTGTGTGTATGTGTACCTTGTGCCATGTTGTAGGCATTGGGGATCCACAGACCAACCAAACATGGCTCCACTCTAGTTCCTTTCTAGCCCAATGCCTGCCCTGACATCTCCTTGATAGCTACTATTTATCACTGGGCACTTCTCAGAGAACTGTATTACGTGCCCTCTCACCCCACCACTAACGTATTCTGTACTTTATTTTTCATCTCCTAGCCTAGACAAAGGCAGAAAAATCTGTCCCTTTTCTGTTCAAGATAGTAACAGTAACGTAGCTACTCTTCTTTGTGTCTTGAATGAATTCCCAAGGAAAGCTTTGTTTTTCTTAGTGAATCTGAATGTTTGAAAACAAGATACAGATAGTCATTGCATTCTGAGGCACACTATTTCCCTGGATGGAAGAGGCCTTACACTCAGCAATGAAGTAGATAAAGGTCAGTCTGAGATAAGGCCCTCCACTATTTCTGTCTTTTAACGGAGGGCAACTGTAAAGGAGACAAAGGTTTTCTTTGACCTCCTCTGTAGCACCACTTGGGGCTCTTTGCTCCCTGTCTCCAAGTGTCTCTCCCAGACAACCAGCAACCTCATTCTGTCTCCATGTCTTTGCGTGCCCTCAACCTCCTCATAGGCTGGCCTTCTCTGGTTGGCACCATATGCCTCTGGGCAGCTAGGAACTTGAATGCTAATGGAGTATAAAGCTGAGCTTGTGTTGTGCATGTTCTACAGAGCCTTTCAGACCAAGGCCATTGGATAAGCATTAAACACCAGGTTTAACAGCTCCCAGAGCAGTTTGCCTTGATGTGTTCCTCAGCACGTCTGTCTGAGGCCTTTGCACGTCAGTGCCCTGCCACCGGAGAGTGAGCGCCTGCTGCTGCGGAGGGTCCCGACTCCTCCTCCGACACGTGACCCCACTTGGGACCTCGATATACACCATCATGCTTGTACAGAAGCTGTCTGTGGAAATAAGCTGGGGCTGCCTGAGGAAGAGGAAATGTATTTATTTCAGTACAACACTCCTATTTTGATCGAGTCTGAAGTCAGTGACCCAGAAAAAACAAAGCCGGCAGAAATGACATTCTAATTATCCCCAGTCTGAGGGCTGAGGCCAGGACAGAGGCCAGGGACAACACACCTGGCAGGAGTCAGAGAAGGATATGTTTCAGACTCTGTTCGCTGCTGTCAAGGCTGCCTCTGAGATAAAGGCTGGTCGTTGGGAGATAACCTGTTAAATTCTCCAACTCGCTCAACTGATTTAAGTCAATACTATTGGTGTCATGTTTATTAGATTTAATATTACCTCAAAAATGCACCAGCTATTGTGTCTGTTTTCTTTTCTATCAAATAAGTCACCCTCTGGCAGTTTCCTGTAACTAAAGTGACCTTTGTGCTTCTGAGACACTTTCTCTACCAGCTGCATAGAATCCCTGTAATTCCCATTTGATTTGGCTGGGCAGCTTGTCTAAGAAATCCACTCAGATGAAAGATGTGTGGCTACTTAGTAGTCTAGGGTCTGCCTTTTCAGAAACCGGACCTTTTAACCTTTCTCAGGTTGTCAGTTCCTTTTATATCCTTCTCCTGTTAAATACTCCCATTTCCAGGTAATTTTTCAAGGAACCGGTGCTTTAGACCCACATAATAGAAACACTATATTTCCTACCAAGGCATTTCCTTAACACAAGCTAACATGGAATGGAGTCTGTGAGCTGCTGGCAGTCAGAATTAGCATCTATTAGTTGCAGAGACCCAAGATTTATATGCTACTGAGGTGGGGCTGAGAGTAACCCCTGAAGGTTGCTGGCATTTATCCAAGTAGATTCTGTGGAGAAATACACATTACTGTTTGGGCCATGGGGGCGAAAGAGATGTAGGCACAACAGTTAAGCTCTGCTAGTGACCCAGCCTACAGGCAAACCACTTGGCCTAATTTGTGGTGGTTGCCCCACCTTGTAAAAATACATTAATTTGTTTGAAATGTCAAAATGTATTTAAACTAAACTAGCATGAAAGGTCACCAGTGTAGCCGCCAGCTGGTGGGCGTGCCCGTCTCCCAACAACCTGCCCTAAGAAACAACTCTGAGCAGGAAGGAGCTCTCGTTTGGAAGTCAGGCCTTGACAGCACTATGTCTTCCTTGGCTAATCGAAAATTTGCCTTAAAGGGACTTGACTCACAGGTCAGCCAGTCCCATGGTTGCTTTAAAGATCCAGCTAATTTTGACCTAAGCAGTAGTTTATAAAGTGGCAGAATCCTAGAGGGAAAAATCCATGTGTAAAAGCGATATCTAAAGATGAGCCCTTGATTAGACTGAAGTAGAAAAATCCCTCAATTATAAACTTAACCCTACAATGGAGACACAGACCATAATTTGTACATTTGGGCTCTCTCTAACAGTCTGAAGGCTGAATCCTTCCTTAACTAGTATACAGCCCTAGGCAAATGAGGTCTCCTCTAGGAGTCTCTGGTTCTCTCATCTGTAACAAGGAAAAGAGGCTAATGATAATCTAGCTAACTTCTGAGAGTTATTAGTTTACAGTGGGTTGCTCTCAAGTGGGTTAAATGAGATAGTGATGTAAAGTGTTCAGTCCAGTGCCTAAGGGATGGTAAGTGGTATTAACATTAATAACAGCTTCAAAGTCATAGATCTTTAGATCCAGAAGGAATCTAGTTTAGTTAAATATACATGTTGTGCCCCCCCCCAAAATGTATACACACTGTAAAAGCTGATAGCTCAAATTTCACTCCTTTTCAGGTTTAACTGATTTGAAATAATGGGTGAAGCGAGACTAAGCTTTGAACAAAGAAAATTTACCCACTAGACTTTTTTATGGGGATACAAAACAGATAAAGTTTACGGTACAAAATCGGCAACAGTTGATGAATTGAGGGTGTATAAATACCAAACAAAATGATTCTTCATGTTTTCCATTCCATTCGCATTATCAGCAATGCCTGGCCCAGAATGGTCATCAGTTTGAAAACAGGCATTGACAAAAAATATTAATTTATGTAGATTCTTTAAATTTTTGAAAGTGAACTTTATGGTAATAAACACAGACTTTATCATTGCCCTGACCGGTTTGGCTCAGTGGATAGAGCATTGGCCTGCGGACTCAAGGGTCCCAGGTTCGATTCTGGTCAAGGCCATGTACCTACATTAAACAGAGACTTTCTCATCATTCAAAGTGTGTATACATTTTTGGGACACCCTATAGTTTCCTTTTAGCCCTGTTTCCCACATAATGTCTTCATGAATTTTGCTCTACCTGTACAATACTCACACTATTGTTGACTTAATATTCTTTAAATTGACCTATTTTTAAAATATAAAAAGGTGCCACCTCTTCCTTTGAACTGTTCCTAATCATTTACATCTATAAAATTACAGGCTCAGTCATCTGAGCCTTTAATGAAAGTAACTACTGTTTACTGAGTGCTTCCTACATGCCAGGCTCTTTACATGGAAAGAAACTATTAATATCCCCACTGTCAGATAAGTGCTCTTAGCCTCTATGCCGTCTGATTTCTCACCTAGAAGAGTGAACACATTCCTCACACTCTCCTCACCAAGCCTGGCCTCCCCTTTACTTTGTTAGAATCAACCTAAAGGGTGTGCTCTCTTTGGCTGAGAAGATCAAAACTCATTACCAGTTGAGCAATTTGTCTTTCTCATGTGTTATCTTTCAGTTCAATGCTCTGTGGGTTCTACTTCGTGCCAGGCACTATTATAAAGGTAAATAAAACAGGTTCCTGCCCTTGATTATTTCAAAGTTAAGTCAGGGAAGGCAGTTACAGAAACAGGTTATTTCAAAATAATGTGGTTAAATGATGGCAGACATATGCCCAGGGTAACATAAGAACACAGAGGAGGCGGTTTTGAGAAATACTCATAGAAAAGAAATGTGTAACCTTAATCTTGAAGGAAGAAGCAAAGGTATTGAGAAGAATCAAG
>NW_006299876.1:797126-797789 GCF_000327345.1 Myotis davidii
CCTAGTCATTTTTCATTTCCTTAAGCATTTCAAAAGAGATTTGCAAAGATAACTTTAGAACAGTTCTTCAAAGAAGAAGGGCTGTAAATAGGAAAAAAAAAGACAACCCCCTCAAAAAAAAAAAAAAAAAGAATGAACAAAAGGATAGAAGCATAAAACCTATGGGAGTGAGGGAAGGAATGATGGTCTGGGATTACTAGAAATAAAGTAGGGTAGGTAGTGGTGGCAAATGAAGTTAAAATGTTTTCCAGGGACAAGGTTTAAATTTCTCCACTGAGGTACTATTGTCATTTGGGTCCAGATGATCTTTGTTGTGGGGCTGTCCTGTGCATGGTAAAATGTTAGCAGTGATTCACTGGATGCGAGTAGCACCTGCTCCCGAGTTGTGACAACCAAAAATATGTCCAGATATTGCCAAATGTCCCCTGAGGGGCAAAATTGTCTCTTGTTGAGAACTGGCCCAAGTCATGGAGGTTCTGCTTATACTAAGAACTTTAGATTAAGACTGTGGTGTTGAGGAGTCAGTGAAGGTCTTTAAAGTTGGGAGCTAATATGGTCAGATTTGTGTGTGTGTGTTTTTTAAATGTTCCTCTTCGCCCCCCCCCCCATAGCTCTCCTCCACCTGGTTCCCACGCCAACCCAGGCCCTTGTCCCCCTCCACGC
>NW_006299876.1:798949-801775 GCF_000327345.1 Myotis davidii
CACAGCAATATATGACAAAATTCAACACCCAATCTTTATTTTTAAAAGATAATAAAATAAGACTCAGTGATACTTCCTTAATGTGACGGAATGCATTTATCTCAGCATAAAAGTAAGGCTCGTGTTTCAAAGGGAGTCACCAGAATCAGTCCCATTACAGTAAAAAATAAGACAAGGATTTTCCCTATAACAACCACCTTTAATACATTGAAATTCCTAGCCAATGTAATTAAGCAAAAGAAATAAAGATTATAAGCACTGGAAAATGCTCCCAGCCTTGGGCCTTCTTTTAATAGCTTTGTGGCTCCCTGACCCAGATGCTGCCTGTTTGACAGGTTTTAGGCTGAGAAAGGACAGGCCATTCATACACAAAAGCCACACACAGCTTGGGTGGGTTGGTGTCTCAGGGAATCACCACGGCAGAGCAAACAGCAGTGGTTGCCAGTCAGCCCTGAAACTGGAGAGGTCCTAGCGTGAGAACAATGACTGCTGTAAGCACCTTTGTGTGAAAAAAAAAAAGCTGCCCCTGCGTTCCTGTCCCTATACCAGACAGTCCAGTTTCTCCCCATATGTGTCTGGGTCGCCCATAGTCTCACCCGGAACTGGAGTTCAGAGCAAGCGAGAGCTTGTATCTCCCTCCCTCCCAATTAAAAAAGAAGTGCACCTGAGTGCCAGCCTGTTCCGCACCTCCACACCTCCTACCAGTCTCACTGCGTTTTCTCCACCTCTCTGGCTGTAGTACTTCCACTCAGCCAGCTTTCCTGTGGTTCTGGATGATAGTTGCTCTGTCTTTTAGTTGTAATTTTGATGTGGTTCTGAGAGGCAGCAAGTATAGGTGTTTACCTATGCTGCCATCTTGGTTCTCCCAGATTTGTATTTTAGAAAGATCACTTAGGCTGCAGTTTGGGAGGCAGGCTGAAGGGAAATCAGCCTGATGAAGCAGGAGAACCAATTTATAGGCCATCTATTCACCAGTACCTCCATTCATTAAAACTATCTTCCATTCAACCACCTGACAAACATCTGAGTGCTGATCCGGTAGACATAGTCTCTGCCTTCATGGTGCTGACAATCTGGAAAACTGCTTCTCATACTTATTTTTTTTTCTTTTGACTTACAGAGCCTTTTGAGAATGCAATGAAAGCTATGTACTTTCTCCCTAGACAAAGGCTCAGATGTAGTAGAAGAACGTCATTAAGGGCTCAGACTCTGGAGTCAAGACTTCCTGGGTTCAAAATTCTATCTCTTATTTACTAGCTTTGTGACCTTGGAGCAAATCAGTTAATTTGCTTAACTGATTGAATGGGTTGGTTTCTCTCTGAGCCTCAGTTTCCTCTCTAGAAATTATGTATAGCAATAATATCTTCTCAAGAAAAATCTACATACAGCACTTAGCACAGTGTCTGGTATACAGAAGGAGGTTTGTAAAGGCTATCTTATTATAATTATTATGATAGAATATGCCTGCATTTCTTCTGGTCCCTGTCTGGTTACTGCAATATTCTCTTCCTTGGCTACCACATGAACTCCTAAACAGAATCATATAGTCATGCTCTGTTAATGTTTCCCTTGCTTCTGACACCAGATATTTCCGCCTGATCATTTATTCCATTCCTTGAGAATTCTTCTAAGCTATGGGTCTGCCAAGAAATATTTGGCTTATATTGGAGCATATTATCTCACATATATTTTCCAGACAATTTCAGGCTAGCATTTTAGCTTATTACTTGGATCCCCCACTGTTATCGGTAACAGTATTCTTGATACAATTCCAAGTTCAGAACATGTTACTTTAATTAACTTCTTTTGTTTTGCCAATGAATGTCTGTTTATCCCATTTTAGGCACTAGGCTAGGCATTAGGGAGCCAGCTGTAAACAAGATAGATTGGATCCTGCCCTCACAGAGTTTATAGTCTTTTGCTGACTTCATTTCCTTGATTTTCCAATATATACAAGGGGTTGTTAGTGACATATACCAGTAAACTATTTCTGTTCCATTCCATCCATTTTAATGGAAGAGCCTCAAAAACTATCATGGCTGTTACTATCTTTTATTATTGCCACCAAGTGATAATAACTTCTTTTCTCAAAGTTCAACTGTGTTGAAAAATCAAGTTGTTTGCCAAAAGAACTTCTGTCCCCATCCCAAACATGATGCTTCGATTTCCCTGCTTTACTACATTTCTAGCCTTATAGCTCATTTGAAAAACAACTCGGTTTGATTTTTATCTCTGAGGCCTCTTCAATAAGAATTCTCAGGAAGTATATGATTATTCCTTCTGTAGTACGCCAGCCTTGGAGAAGATACAGTGACAGGACTGAATGCTCTCTACCAGGTGTTCTGCCAGTGCCTTGTAGATTTCCCTATGCTTCTAAAAGCTGACAACTGAAGACTGTTAGCACCACTTTTTGTCAGTTTCCAAATGGCCTTCTCATTTCTTGACACTGATACTGTCTGAGCTTTTATAAAAGAAGGAAAAAGCCGTCTGGAGAAAGTTTGGTTTTCTGCAGTTGCAAAACACCATGACACCTTTGAGAGTGATGACCCTTATTGATCTTGCTTTTAAAAGTGGAAATTCAAAAGATCTGAAGATGGCGGCGATATAGGCAGACGCGTCCCAGGTCGTGTCCCGGAGCAAATGGAGTGAGCAGCTGAAACTAATAGCGAATTGGCGAAAGGGCTCAGCTGGTGAGACGGTTTGCAGCCGGGAAGGGCAGAACTCCCCTGGAAAGGTAAAAAAAAAACAGGGATTTGGGCAGGAAAGTTTGCCAGACCTCTGAGCCCAGACGGTCGGAGGGAGACAGCGTGGCAGCCAGCAGCGTCC
>NW_006299876.1:804303-807815 GCF_000327345.1 Myotis davidii
AAAGAAAAAAAAAATAAAAGTGGAAATTATTAGAAGATGAAATACATCAGGACTATATGGACTTGTCAACTGGCAAATTATTTCCCATTATCTCAGGTCCACACTTTGGTGTTTCTCTGAATCATGACTGGAGAGTTTGAGGAACCTCTCAACCTTTGGTCAAATACATCAGCATGGCCTGTCTCCATGGTTGCCCAATCAGAATAACTGACACTTTAGTCAAATTATTCATTGCAGATGAATAGCCAGGATCAATCTAACCAAGAGTCACAATTGGAGTGCACTTTAGAATCATTCTACTGTATAGCCTATAGATTAAATTACATCTACATCAGTGTTCCTAAAACATTTTGGGAGTGGAGGAAGCAAAACGAAACAAAACAAAACAACCCCAAGGTAGTCCTGGTGTATTTCATCTTCTAATAATTTCCACTTTTTAAAAGCAGGATCAATAGGGGCCATCACACTGAAAGGTGTCATCATGCTTTCCAACTGCAGAAAACCAAACTTTCTCTAAATGGCTTTTATAAGTTTGAAGAAGATCAGACAGTTTCAGGATCAAAACAAAATGTTGAATTTGTAGTTACTAAGATGACTGCAGTAGAGACTACTAGTTCTAGTCCTACCCTATCATCATTCACTCCTTCCTCTTTAGTAGTAAATCCCCAATAATTTATCTGGGCACACTGCTCTCTAGAATAGAAGACATGGCAATTATCTGTAGCCATGTGATCAAGTTCAATGCAACCACAAGTAAGAGGAAATGTGGGAACATCCACACTTTTATATTCTTGTTTTAAAAAGCTGGTAAAGGAGAGGTGACACAACTGGAAGGAACCTCTTTTTGCCCTTCTTTCCAGACTGCAATATGGATATACCAGTGAGAATTTTAGTACATATCCTGACCATGAGGTGGCCATACAATGGAAGTTATGTGCTAGGATGACAAGGTGGAAATACAGGAGCCTGAGTCCCAGATGACTGGCTGCTATCTTGCTTATGCCACTGTTATGTTGGGGGGGGGAGGTAGGTTCTGTTATTCTCAGCTTAATCTAATCACAATGAAGAAAATGTTCTTTTAAGCTTTATTCTTGACTGGTGCTACTGACTACACCATTATGGCCAAACTGGTTGAACAAAATTCTAGTTTTACATCACTGCATAGATCCCTGGTGTTTTCAAAATTAAATTAAATTGAAATATATTAATGTCCAAAAGTGACAGACAGATGTGGTATAGTCCACTAGGGCAGCCCTTTGTTAAAAGGATGACTAATTGCTTCAACTTAATGATTAACCTCAAGCATTCTTAAATACACAGTGCTCCATCTTTGGGTATTTGTTCAAGCTGCTCTTCTAGCTCCATGACTCATTCAGAAATAGCGCCTCTATTATACTGTAAATACTTGTTTGCCTTCCTATATTCTCTATGAGGTCTGTGAGTCTTCAAGGGTAGGCATGAGGTCTCATTCATTTTTGTATTCTCAGGATATGGTGTTACAGTTGGTAAATGTTGAATGAAAGCATTAGTGCTTCATTGACTGTAACATTTTTAACCCATGAAAGCATTTAAATTATAAAACAAACAGACTCTAAGAAAAACAAATCTGGATTTCCATAGACTCACTCAGGTTAGTGGCGGTTTACATATTTTCTCAATTTTAAGATGTGCATTTTCCACTCCCTTCATATTTTAACTTTTCTGAAGTAAGAATGTGTTTTATAATCAATGCATACATTTAATGGGGCATTTTCCCCTGCTACCCAAAGTTATCAAATTGATGCTATGTTTTACAATCCACAGTGTCTTAGAATTGAGGAAATACAGTATTTCTATTTTGGTCTGCAGACTTTGGGGATTCTGAGACTCTTTCAAGGAGGTATGTGAGGTCAAACCTATTATTTATCATCATCATCATCATCATCACTAGAGGACATGTTTTTATTGATTTTTAGAGAGAGAGAAAGGGAGAGGGAGCGAGAGAGAGGGAGAAACCTTGATGTGTGAGAGAGAGACATTGATCAGTTGTCTCCCGCACTCCAACCAGCGATCGAACCCGCAACCTGGGCATGTGTCTTGACAGGGAATTGAACCCAAGACCTTTTGGTGTAAGGGATGATGCTTCAACCAACTGAGCCACAGCAGCCAGGGCAAAACTATTTTTAAATAATATTATTTGACTTTTATACTTTCTCCTGAGTGTACAATGGATGACAGATAAAACCCACATAAAGAAAAGCTCTTTGGGTTTCCCGATAATCTTTAGAAGTGTAAATGGGTCCTGACACCAAATACTTTCAACAATAAAGATTTTTAAAAAGCTTGAGAATGGTTATCCTAGAGGAAAGAAACAGTGAAGAAAGCCATCCTGTTGTATAAGAGTTTCATCCAAGCTCATTAAGAAAAAAGCATCTATCCTTTCCAAGATGGTTCCTGAGGCCATAAGCTCTGTCCAAAAGCACACTGACAGAATGGTTGGAAATCTTTATTTCCTCCAGAGACCCAAGGCCTGATGGGTGATATAAAAGTTTGTTCTTTCAGGCTCCCTTAGAGCAATCAGCACGTACATACTTTCTATGAGTCTGCCGTATAATTGCCACTACCTCATCTTAATAACAGGCGTAATTGCTCTGAGTTTCTGTCAACCCTTTCTTGCTTCTCCTCTCTGAAGCCTCAATTCTGGAAATGGCACTTGTGAATACATGGAACATTTAACCACTTCCAGTTTTCAATTTACAGTCAAAGTAATCTATCAGTAGGAGATGAAGGCCCAGTGTGAAAACTACAGAATGTCCTTCAGACTCCACAGTTAATTTGTAAATTTGATTGTTATTGTAAGAAGAACATATTGTACATGATGCTACTTGCAGATTTACTATTTGTATCTCTCTGTATATTGAGTTTTATTAGTAAAGACAAAGAACTTAACCCTTTCAGCACTTTTGAGTTTAGGGAGAGGAACATGAAAGCATTATTTTTTTCTTTCTTTTTTCTAAAAAATATATATTTATTGACCTCAGAGAGAAGGGAGAGGGAGAGAGAGACAGAAACATCAATGATGATAGACAACCATTGATTGGCTGCCTACTGCATGCTCCCTACTGGGGATTGAGCCTGTAACCTGGACATGTGCCCTGATCAGGAATCAAACCGTGACCTCTTGTTTCATAGGTCAATGCTCAACCACTGATCAATACTGGCCAGTGCACTTTTTTCTTTTGAGTCTTTATTTTAATTTAACTTTATATGTATTTATTAAATACCTACTGTATATCCAGCACTGTGAGAGACACAACTATAGAAGGAGAGACAACTAGAGAACAAACCAAGGTGACATGAAATCAAATGTGAGGTCAGGTGATGAGGCCATAAATTCTGAAAGAATTCAGAGTAAGGAAAGGACCACTGTGGGCCTTCATGCAAGAAGAGGTGGGACTCCTATCTGCCTAAGAACGAAGGCTTTGCCTCCATAGGAGCCAGGAAATAAAAAGAAGCTCTTGGAATCATTCTGC
>NW_006299876.1:807870-811506 GCF_000327345.1 Myotis davidii
AAGCTGTTAATAGTAGTGGCTCGACAGAATAGAGCAAGCCTCCAATTCCCTTTGGCACCTAAAGCAATTTACAGGCCAGAAGTATGACTGCATGGCTTTTATGAAATGGTCTGATTTCATTGATCAGCCACTCCAAGATTATGTTTTCATTTCTGTAGCTACTGCTAACCCTTCTTTCCAGTATAATAGTTCAGGCAGGACCTATTCAAAATTTCACCATGGAGATATTAACATATAAGTTGGCAGGGTTCTAAATGGGAAGAACACTATAACAACTCATGATTGCTCTGCTCAAAAGTTCATTTCAAGTTAGACTAGAATTCCACAGATTGTCTCTCTTTGTTTTAAAATATATATTTTTATTGATTTTAGAGATGAAGGGAGAAGGAGAGAGAGATAGAAACATCAGTGATGAGAGGATCATTTATTGGCTGCCTCCTGCACAATTGGGGATTGAGCCCGCAACCTGAGCATATGCCCTGACTGGAAATCAAACCATGACCTCCTGGTTCATAGGTCCATGCTTAACCACTGAGCCACCACATCTGGGCAGATTGTCTCTCTTGTCTTAACTCTGTAATGTTTCCAAATGATAAGGACACTAATAAGAGCAGATGGCCTAATGAACATTGAGAGGGAAGACTTAGCTGGTCCTATTTTCATTAGGCCTCCAGTGTGCTTCTGGGTTTTGCCCACCACTTCCCTGTGTGTAATACAAAACAGCATGCACTCAACAGATGGCCCAGTTCAGGCTTCATGCTTCCAGACCTTTGGAGACTGGCCACCTGACCAGTTACCATGTGTACAGAATCATTTAAGGAAGCAGGGAAGGTATGGACTTCAGCCTGAACAAAAGTAAAAAATGGTGAGATGAATATTGAGTGCCTGAGCTTCAACAAGAGGGGAGTCAGAACCACTCTCACAAACACAATGAGCACCTCTATTTGAGGTCTCCCAATGCCAGCTTCTTGTGGATAAAGCGATGAGAAATCCTCTGTGGCAAACAGTCCACTCTAATTAATGTTACATCCAAACTGTAAGCATATCTGAGTGACTCTAGCAGCAACAATGACATGGAAATTTAACACCTCACTGCACAGCGTGCTAGTTATTAAGCTATTGTCTCATAGCTTCAAATTCGCCCTTTTAAAGACGTTGCTCTGTGGCACTGGGCCTGGGACTCTGCAAACTACATTTCTCTTTCACCAGTTGGATTTCTGATAGGTTCTGACAATATGGGAAATAAAAGTATTTTGGAAGGCTAGAGGAGAGAGAAAGGACTTGCTCCTGTCTGCTTACTTTCTGTTCCTGCAACAGCAGCCCTTCATCCTGGCAACAGTAGCTGGCTGCATTTAACAGCTCCTTTTCATACTCCGAGAACCAGTCTCATCATGACCCCTGAGATGTACCTGAAGCAGCTGTTTGGCATCTTCTCAGAGGAGTAGGTCCCACCTCAATGGAGTAAATAAATCCTCTATATTTCTAGGTTATGATAATTCCAACCTCTTTTCTTTGTTTCCTAACCCTAGAGGTGGGGGATGCTTCCTGCAGATACTATTTCTCTTTTATTTTCAACCTTTTAATACCTGTACAGCTCCTTCCCTACATTAAGTTTTCTTTGCTAAAATAACTAATGTGGTTTCTGTTTTTCTGACTGCTTGACTGAGATTCACAGCATGAACTCATATACAAAGGCAGAGAAAGAACAATACTCACTGTAGGCCAGTGGAAAAAGAAAGCTAACAAAGGTGAACAAGAACCAGCAAAGACTGCTTTGGCCCCAGAGAACTTGTTAGTCACTAGCATCTGCTGCATATCTACTGGTCTGTGAAGCTGCCATGTCTAGAAAATATGCATATGAAATAAATTCACAGTGCTTGGACTCTATGAAGTTGGTTGATTGGCTTTATCCAGAGTTTCTCTGACTCTCTGAAACAGCCATGATGATGTTATTATTTTCTAGAAACTTTTCATCTTGTGATTTTTGAGGATGATTTCATGATGGATCATGCCACTCTCCCATATGCCTTTTGGAGACAGAATTCTGTACTGAATGGTTCAGAAGGTTGGCCCGTGACATTTCCCATAATCTTAAATTTACTTGTAAATAATAATACATTAGGTGTTTATTACTAAGTACCTTTTATATTCCATCTCACAAGGCTCCTTGTCAGACATTGGGATTGCTCCTTCAGAATCCTCTTCTTGATTTAAAGGTGGAAGTGTATTCTGAAGTGGGCCAAATGAATACCTTCTCTTCTTATGGATCTCTAGATAAACACCTCTCAATAGGTGTAGCGTTTTGGGAAATGTTTTATATGTCCCTGGGCTCACTTTTACAAATATACAACTTTTGCATGAAAAAGATGACATTCCTGATGACAGCCAACAGAACTTTCCCTTTGAATTGTGTTTCCATTTAATAAAGATGCGTTGACACTGATTCATGCACTTCCCTCTTCCATAGTTAACAGAGAGCAGGTTTATGTTTAAAGGTATAGTCTGAAATATAATTAGGCCAATTGTCTTACATTGGGACATAGGCCAGGGTGTTGGTCGTATAAGCTCTAGACTGTAACCAGTGAATTTACCAACCATATATTTCTATATCTTAGAGAGTTTTGGGTTTATTTCAGGTCATGGCACCTGCTGAGTGAAGTTTGTAGAAGACTGAGTGGTTCCAAAGTAGTTTGCAAGCTTTGCATCTTGTGATTCTCCCTGAACTTTGAAGATGATTTTCCTCTAGTGCTTAATAGTTTTAATAAGGGCTAACATGCCAGTGTCCTTTATGTGGAAAGAGGACACTGCTGAGGGGGTTTTATTTATGTGATAAATTATGTTTTCGATATAGCATTGAGCATGGTACTTGACTTTTATTTTAAGACCCCTGGCAATTTTGGCTATTTGCTCGTGTGCAGACATTTCAGTAGTACTTGGATATGCGGGAGTCGAAAATGTTGACTTGCTGTTTTCTACTTCTTATAAAAACAACCTGAGCTGTCACTTTGGAGGGAGCAATGCAAATATCTCTGATAATAGGTTATTATACCCCAAATATGATTTTATTTAAGACATGCAAGCCTGAAAACTGCACTTAAAAAAAGAGTTTAAATAAATTTGGAGAAGGGAAATGATATTTAAAGGAACTCTGGATCATCTTATTGCAATGTTTTTCTCAGTTTGTCTTTTTTTAAATTTGGGTTTTTATATATTAGAATTTTAAAGAAATGATTGACATGTTTGGAACCTGGATATCTTGATAAAAAAAGAAAGGTCATTGGATAGATAAAGCAACTTGTAAACTAATATTTCTTCAAAAGTACTAGGGCACTGCTTTCTTCTTATGAATACATCAGGTTCATCTTTCCTTTTGACTTCCTATTTAGCTGGGAGCCTTTTTGTTTTGTTTTGAGAGAGTCACATGCATCATATTGACCTAGATAAACTCTGTCTTCTTATTTATCTACTCTCATATTTAATTTTTTGGGGGAAATTGACACACCTAGGCTACCCACTAAATAAACTTCTCCTTTACATCTTGATTTCAAATAGATGGAAGATGATTTAAAATCTATACATCTCAAATCACTGATGTCTGAAACTTTTACTGAATTGCAGCCTTAGCTCTACAGTCAG
>NW_006299876.1:811670-818949 GCF_000327345.1 Myotis davidii
ATTATATACTTCCTATAGCTGTGCTAAACTTCTTCTTGGTCCTTTTTATCTTGGTTCCATAAATTATCAGTTCAATTCTCTGTTCTGTGAATAGGTGGTCAAACACTACTATAGTTATGAGCCACAATAACATTTCAGTCAATGGCAAACTGCATATAAGACAGTGGTCCTGTAAGAGTACAATCTAGCTATAATCTTTTATACCATATTTTTACTGTCTTTTCTATGTTTAGATACATAAATATTTACCATTGTGTTACAACTGCCTACAGCATTCAGTATAGTAACATAATGTACAGATTTGTACCTAGGAGCAATAGGCTATACCATATGGTCTAGGTGTGTGGTAGGCTATACCACCCAGGTTTGTGTAAGTGCACTCTGTGATGTTCACATAATGATGAAATCACTTAATGGTGCATTTCTCAGAGCTATCCCTATTGTTAAGTGGATCATGACTGTACTACAGCACTGCTGCTGCTGCTGCTGCTGCTACTGGTAATCTATTGAGTACTGTGCGCCTGGCATTTTGCTAAGTGATATCTATCTCTATCTCTATCTCTATCTCTATCTCTATCTCTATCTCTATATATCTCTATCTCTATCTCTATCTCTATCTCTATCTCTATCTCTATCTCTCTCTACCTACCTACCTATCTATACTTATTAATCCTCACAACTTCTCTATAGAGGAAGATAACTTTATCATCTCATTTACAGATAAAGAATTTTTCCCAGGGCATACATCTGCAGGTGGCAGATCCAGGATTCAAACCCAGGTAGTCTGTGTTCCCAACCATTATGATTTGCACGTGTGTGTGTGTGTGTGTGTGTGTGTGTGTTGTGTGTTTGTGTGTTTGTGTTTGTTTGTTGATTTTAGAGAGAGAGGAAGGGAGAGGGAGAGAACAATATTGATCTGAGAGAGAAACATCGATTGGTTACCTCCTGCACGCATCCCAATCAGGGAGCAAACACGCAACCTGGGTATGTTACCTGACTGGGAATCAAACTGGCAACCTTTTGGTGTGTGTGACGGTACTCAACCAACTAAGCAACACCAGCCAGGGCCTGACTTTTTATACTGATATAACTAGGAAGAAGAGTCTGCCCTGAAGCCAGGTTTTGACTCTTGCACCTTCTATAAAAGGAGTAGAGTAAAGCTTGGCTCTCCTTTGCAGTTTCAGAAGGTGTTCTGTATTTGACAGCATGATGAGAGTAGGTTTGGATTGAATGAGTAATAAATAACATTATCCAGGAATACATTTAACTTAGAGACTGACAACTACAGATATCACACAGTCAGAATAACCTCCTTGCAGAATTATTTTGTTCTTGTGTCCTCCTACTTTAAGCAAGTGTATGATGAATCAACAGAAAATATTTCTTGAAGATGCCAATTAATGTCTTACATCATCCTTTATATTGGTATAGCAGTTCATACTTTTCCAAGTGCTTTCACATTTTAAAAAAAGGTGATGATACTTAATCAACAATTGGACCATTTACTAAATTAGCCTCATAAAGAGGAGTAATTAACCGGCTCTAAAATTCTAGTGTCTGTTTTCCAAGTGTAGTGCTGAATCTGAAATTATAGAGGAACCTCTTTTGGGTCAAGAAGTAGACAAAAATGATTTAACATTTTTTCTATATCACTGTATTTCAGAAAAGAACAGGATAAACAATTCAAAAATAGATGTGTTTTTTTCTAAAATGTACAAATGGTAACTAAAAGTACTGTTTCTTTAGCATTATAATATCATTTTCAGCTATAAACTTTAACAGATCACTCATTTACAGGTGCGTAATGTGGAGAGCCACTAGGGACTCCTAAAGAAAACTGTTTTTAATGGTTTTCAGTGCTGCTGTCAAATCAGAGACTGAACTACATCTACGAAAGCATAATTTGATTGCTATATAGATCAAGGTTTGTACCACCTTCTTTCCATATGCCACCCACCTAACCACTGTGGCAAATGAACACATAAAAGCCAAGGTTACATGTAATAAATACCATATGACCTCTCTCTTCATTTTTGATCAATACCAACAATTTACAGTTGCAAGAACCTCTCAAAAAACAAAGTTCTTTCATATTTGTTTTCTTGTTTAAGTTTTACAATAGTTTTAGGAGACAATCTGTGTTTTTATCCCACTTTTTACTACTGAGGAAGCTCAGACACAGAGTCCCTAAGTAGCTTGCCTAAGATTGCACTGTTAATAAACGGCAGAATCTGGAATCACAACCAGGACTGTCTATGTCTGTTCTACTAGACATGCTACCTTGGTCAAAGGGAAATAAATGGGGGGTTAGCCATTTGTCCAGATAACTTTGATAAAATATACCCCAGTACCCCTGAAGAAATAAATGAATAACTATTCCAAGCTGATAAGCACATTTTAGAAAGTGAGCTCATTTTTATTCAATAGTCATTACTTTCTAATTCAAATACTTCTACATTTAAGGTTCTTGATATATTGAGGTCTTTGAGATGAGAGTGGCTAAGTGAGCAGCATGGTTAATGTAGACTGCGATCCCTCTTTAACTTGTAGAAACTAGCACTTCCCCACTTCCATGTCTCCATTTATGATCATGAACCTTTGGACCAGCAGGAGGAACTGGCTGGGACTGATGTGTATTGACCTAGTGCATGAGGCTGAAATGAATAGAGCAGAACATTGCTGATTTAGGATGCTTCCATTTGGACTACTGCAGCAGCCACTTGTGAGCAATGAGATGTCTGCACTATTGATGTCCAGGCATGAGAAGAGAGAAAGAAAATTGGAAAATTCATTGGAGGTTTAGTTGGTATGGGTTTACTATTATTATTGGGAAAAACCGTAACATTAAATATATCATATGGACCATTTTTAACTTTGGTAGTGTTATATATACGCATATTGTTGTGTAACAGATTTCTAGAGCTTTTTCATCTTATAACACTGAAACTCTATACCCATTAAACACTAATCCCTTCTTTCCCATGTCCTTAATAGCCACCTTTCTACTTTTTGTTTCTATGTTTTTGATTACTTTAGATAATTCATATGAGTGGAATCCTACAGTATTTGTCTTTTTGTGACTGGCTTATTTCACTTTGCATAATGTCTTCAAGGTTCATCCATGTTGTAGGATGTGACAAGATTTCTTTATTTTTTATGGCTGTATAATATTCCGCTTTATCCTGCTATAAGGGTTTTTTCAATTTATCTTTATTTTTGAAAGTATTACAGATGCTCCTATCCTGGTGTAAGTTTTAATGCTATATCACCAATTGGTTAGTGATCGCTATAGAAATGGTTGACTCAGTTGGTTAAACTAACCATGAACAAGTAGGACAAAGCAAATGCTTGGCAAAAGGGCTACAAGATAACTCTTTTGGTTTCATAGTACTATCCTGTGGGCCTTGTTAATCTGCTGATTGAGCCATTCTCTACTAACTAACCTCCTCTTATCACTTTGTCACCTTTCTTTTATTCCCATCTAGCTGTGCCTACTGTCCACTAGTATTGCTGGCCCCTGATGGAAGTGTGTACAGATATCTCTGATAACTTACTTTCATCTTCCCTGTCTTAATGTTTACCTGAAACTTACTCTTTCCTTCTATCACATATCCTTCTGTCTGAATTATCTGGAGTGTGGCCACATACCTTTTTTGTGTTTTGACAGTGAGATAGGTTCTGTAGCCATTGAAGCATTAGGAGGTGTGCTGGGGGTGAAGGTGGTAAGATTTTCATCTCTGGTGGCAAGAACCTTTAAAATAAACTTTCTTTTTCTCCCCCGGAGAGATCCCTTTATTCAAGCAAACTTATTATAATTCAGATTTTCTTGATTCCCCACAGATCCTCACAAAATTCAGAAGTCTGTCCCTGCAGGGAATCTATAATAATAAAAGCCTAAGCGACCATTGCAACCGAATGAACGACAGAAAAGGCTCTGTGGGGTGACTAGGCCGGCAGGGGGGTTAGTGAGGGATGACCAAATGACTGCGCAGCAGGCTGTGTGGGGCGACCAGGCCGGCAGGGGGGTTAGTGAGTGTCAACCAAATGACTGAGCAGCAGGCTGCGTGGGGCAACCCGGCTCCCAGGGGGATTAGTGAGGGGTGACCAAATTACCAAACAGCAGGCTGCATGGGGTGATCAGGCTGGCAGGGGGGTTATTGAGGGGTGACCAAACGACCAAAGAGCAGGCTGCATGGGGTGACCAGGCCCACGGGGGAGCAGTTGGGGGTGACCAGGCCCACAGGAGGGGCAGTGAGGCGTGACCAGGCCAGCAGAGGGGGGCAGTGAGGGGTCCCCAAGGAGTCCTGGATTGGAGAGGGTGCAGGCTGGGTTGAGGGTACCCCCCCCCGCATGAATTTAGTGCACTGGGCCTTTAGTTTCACTTATTATGGCCTTCATTTGAAAGATCTAATTCTGTTCTCTTTTAGTGTGCACATGGGAGAGTGATGGAAGTGCACAAATAAAAGCAAGTAACCCCTAAAGAACTTGAGTTTCAATATCATCTGTATCACTCAGAGTGAAGGAGGACATTCTGTTGGCAGGGGAGAGAGCAAGATATGAGAGACATTAGGCAAGAGTTTTAAGAGGGAAAAGAAGGTGCCTTTTCTGTTCTCAAACTATTGTCCCTTCCCTTCCCTTCCCTTCCCTTCCCTTCCCTTCCTTTCTCTCTTGTTCTCCCCTACCCCAATTGCTGTAACTTTTCACATATGGATGTTATTATATAGATTTTTTTTCAAAACAACAGAAAACACTGAGTTCACTTGATAATGTGAAATGTACATATAGATTTTGAAGAGGAGACTTTGTATTTCCTTTTCTATCCAGTTATGGTTAGTTTATGTGAAGCTTGCAAAAAAAATCTGAAGGACAATAGACAATGGCTTTTTCAGTCATGTAGAGACAACCAGGGAAGGCAGAGGTGTGTTGCTTGGGGCAGAAGGTACAATGCTGATGGATAAAAGAGAGTTTTGTTTTTTTCTGTTTAAGAAGAATGACTACAAAGAACATTGATTCAAAGTTACCAAAGTCCAAGGTGGGTGAAGGGACTGCAAAAGAGCAGCTAACTTCTTTAAAGAGAGTTCAAGTTTCTTGGACAGAAAGAATTACCTCTTAGAGAGAACTTGCAAATGGGTTTTTAGAACATATTCTCGTGATTATTGAGAAATAGTGAGCAGTAGAGCATGGGCTAGAAGATTAAAGATACTTAAATATAGTTCTGACTTCAGCAAGAATCAGAAGATGTGCCCCACAAACTGCATGGAGGGAACCTGATGTTGATTTGGAAAAGACCCTTGAGTGTGTTATTAAGTAGTTGCTTTTTAGTTCTTAGATGAGGAAGTAGTGCTTATGGATACTATGACTAGAAACAAATGATGCCAAGGTTTTCTTATTTCCTTTTAAACAGAATTACCAACCTGAGGTTGGTAAGGTTTCTCATGATAATTTTGTGGAAAAGTTGAGGGAAATATCAGTGAAGGTAGTGTTTTTCAAACTTGTAAGCCACTCAGTAAGATATATTTTATACCATTATCTGGGATATACAATTGAAATGAAAGTTTCATGAAACAATACTTACTTACCCTTACTATACATGACACATTCTGAATTTTTTTTGTTTTATTTCATTAAAAAAAAGCTGGTCATAGGCTATTATGCTGATTTATGGATCCACTATGAATCCAACACATAGGTGAATCCAACACATGGGTTCATAATCTAACAGATAACTAGTTTAGTGGTGTCACAGTTTCATCTGGGCCTATCCATCAATTTTATCATCTATGAAGACTTAGAAGGCATTCCTCAAATCCATAGTAACACAAAGCTGAAGACATTTCATAATAGCAGAAGAATACAAAAATATGGGCTGAATATAATAAGATAGAATTGCATACAGACTAATGTAAGATCCTACATTACATGCAAATAACCAAGTGTGCAAGTATAAGATGAGGATGGGGGTGAGAGACATATGAATTTTTAGTCCTCTGTAATCACATCAAAAGTGTCCAAAATCCAATTCAACTTTAGTTGTAGTTTCTTAACCTGTGCTCTTTATTTCCTTAGCATTTTGCAAAAGTACCTTGGGAGTCACTATAAGAAATACTACTAGGTGGGGGTGAGCCTGAATAGAAAAGTTATGCGATATACTTCTTGTTTGAATCTGCTGTTTGCATCTGTTTTATAAATGGGAACTTATTTTGTTTGAAGTAAACATTCTTTGGCAAATCCTTTTGAAAACAACCAGGCAAAATTAACAGAGACAGAGAATATAGAAAGAGGGTCCTATATTCTGGATTATTTTAATCATTTCTGGAAGCCTCATTTTCAAAGAGATACAGATGGAACATGTTTCTAAGAGATATAATAGGAACATTTTCAGAGAAGAGTGAGGAAAATGGTGAAGAAACTCAAAACCATTCTAAGTGAGGTACAGGTAAATGAATTGTGGATGTGACTTAGGAAGCCTGAGAGAGTTGTTCACATATATTGATAAGGTTGTCATGTGGAGGAAACAGTTTGATATAGTAGTTTGGTGAAAAAAATGTGGACTTTGACATCAGTTCGACCAGGTTCAAATTTGGACTCTGCCATTTATCGGTTATGTGACCTTGATCAAGTTACTCAACTCTTCTGACCCTTGTTTTTCATGTTTATTAAAAATAGGTGAACATAATACTTACCTTGAAGAATTGTCATGAGAATTAAATAAGATAACATATACAAAAATACCCAGTATAGTGCTTGCTTCACTAGTATATCTATTTCATAGAAAATAGGTTAAGTTCCTAACACAGGGCCTAAAAAGTTGCAGTAAGACTAGATGGTGAACGTTAAAGGAAGATGAAAAAGTTAAAGAGATCCCAGAGGAGTTTTACGCTAGTCAGAGATATTGAAAGATGGAATGGGCTGCTTGGAAGAGGTAGTGAGTTCCCTGTCACCAGAAGTATTTGAGGAGAGATTGGTCTGTTATTACATAAGAATATTCTAGAGAGAAGTCCAGCATCAAATGATTGGACAGAGGAGTAGGATTTCCAGTAGATTAACTACCTCAATAGATTAAATGCCTAGGGCCAAAGTTTGCTCCTCCAAAGAACCAATTGCCGTCCTTCGTCCTTCTTCCATACCATGGATGATGCTTCCCCCACCTGTTAGGCGCATCTGACAAATGGGTATTCTGGGGACCACTTGGGAGTATACAGATGATCCGGTAAGAATTTAGGGAGGATTGATTATGTACCAGATACTCTAGACCAGTGGCCGGCAAACTGTGGCTCGC
>NW_006299876.1:819010-822399 GCF_000327345.1 Myotis davidii
CACAGTCCAGCTCAGCAACCCGCGGCTCTCGAGCCACATGCGGCTCTTTGGCCCCTTCAATGTAGCTCTTCCACAAAATACCAGCTCTTCCACAAAATACCGACTTCTGTGCATGGGCCACGAAATTTCAATCGCACTGTACTTGCGCGCCCGCACGTGATATTTTGTGGAAGAGCCACACTCAAGGGGCCAAAGAGCTGCATGTGGCTCGCGAGCTGCAGTTTGCTGACCACTGCTCTAGACAAACACCTTAAAATATGTACCTTAGGAACAATGGGTCAGCAGGATTATCTGTCATACAGAAGGTCCGTGTTGCTTATATATCTACTATTGGGCTGATTTGGTGAGGCACATTAGGCTAGCTCCAAGGAGTAAATCAACTCTCAAATTTGCTATCACACCAAGAGAGTTGGTCTAATTCCCAATTCCATTCTAGTCAGGTATGAGATGGAAGTGTATTATCAGAACAGGATGATTCAAAAGCAGCAATGGAAATAAAGAGCCCAATCTCTTCATAATCAACTCATCTCCTGAAGAGAAAGGCCTGGTTGTTTATAGCAGTGCTTATAAAGGGAAGTTATGCTTCAGAGTTTACACCGAGAGTTCAGTTTCACATTTCAGTAAATCAAAAAAAGATATCGATTTTGAACAAATGGCTGATTTTATTGTCAAAGCAAATTTCATTTCTTGAGATGATTAGATTTTATTAAACTATTGCCTAAGTGCCACTGAACACACACTCTGTGAATAAACACCATATTCCTCAGGCAAACAACATTACATTTGTCACCCACTAAACAGAATGATATTTGGTCATCTCCAATTGTTGTTGAAAACACAGAAGTTGGAAAAATGCACATTGGGGTCAGAAAGCTTATGCTCAAATCTTGGCTGTATCACTTAATAACTCTATGGTTATTGTACAATATATAATATTTCCACCAGTTTTCTCCTCTGTAGGTGCGGGTAATTATACTTCTCAAGGGTGGTTGGGTTGTGGAGATAAAATGTGAAGAACATGCTTAGCATAGTTCCTGGCACATAGCAAGCTCTCACTAAGTGGTAGCAGCTATTATTAGAATTACTATAGTGAAAACATCAGGATATGTTGAAGATTAGGGCAGGCTATTGAACACTGATTCTTCCTGGGGCTCAGGTTTGCCTCAGAAAAGTATAGAAGACAAAAGCAAGTAAGATAAAGAGGACTGTTGTCTGCATCACTTCCCAGCTTCCAAAGGTACTCTGCTAGCATGTATGGGCTTTCTCTGTTGGGGACCTTTTGGTTTTGAAATGCATGGAAAATATTAAAGAACTTTAGGAACTGTGCTATATTTCTGTAAAGAAACTTTCATGGAGTTGGAAGGGACCTTGAGAAAAGAGCTGATCCATGTTTCTGACTCCAGAGAGGCCTGATTTTCAAGCATTCATAGATTATTGCTGGCCAACATTTGCTTTACAAGTTTCAAAAGGTGGGGACTCTGAAAGATCTTTTGATAATATCTGATGCTGCCACGTAGCCTTAGAACCAGTAAGCTCTTCATAAAGTCTGATTCAAAGCATCATGCTGTACCAGAGGCCTCTCTTTTCTCTCCTGTCTGTTCCTGTCAGCAGAATCTGTGTGCTCTCACTTAGACATCTCCACCTTCACCCATCAATACATTTTGGTTTAATGATATATGAAACTTGAGCACAGTGTAAGCTCAGCTGGATCATGGTAAGTACTATTATAAACAACAGGGGCTTTGTTTTCTGAAGGTGTTATGAAGCTCCCTACTCAGTTTTCTTCCCTCTAGCTGAAGACAGCTCATGTTCTTAAGTACACGGGAAACATGATCCCCAATCTGCCACAGTTGTCTAAACAGACAGGGGAAACTCTCGCCATAGAGGCTGAACATCTGGGAAGGTGCGCCACACACAGGCTTCCTCCTGGCAGACACTCTATCCACTCACCCATCTGATTTCATTCAGTGTCCCCCAACTTTTGTCCATCTGTGCCATACATGGGTAATGATTTGCTTCAATGGCCAAACTTCTCCTTCCCAGTGAAACATTTCAAAAGTGTCATCTATTTTCACTTTTTCCATTTCCTCACCTCCTACTCTACCACTGCAAACTGACTCCAATTAATTAGCACTCTACCAAAGGCACTCTTATCAGTCACGAATACTGTCAAACTAAATGGCTTCTTAAAAAACCACCTTATTATATGTGACCTCTAAGCAGCATTTGATATTAATCATTCCCTTCCTTTTAAAAGCTTATTTCTCTCTCTCTTTTTTTTTTTGACCACACACATTCCTAGTTTCCCTCCTATATGTCAGGTCTCTTCCTCTCAGTCTCCTCTATGGACTCCCATTCCTCAGCCTTCTCTTGAATAGTGACATTCCTAGGATTTTGGTCCTAATTTTTTTTTTTATGCTATGTAGCCTATCTGGAAAAATCTTATCCACTCTACTATTTTCCATTACCAGGTATAAACTCATAATCTCAAATCTTATCTCCATTGCAGGCATTGAGCTTTATAGATCTCTATTGAATTGCTTCCCTAGTATATTTACCTGGATGCACATGGGTACCTCAAACTCAACACATACAGAGCTGAATCCATTATCCAACCCTCACTCAAAACCTGCTTCTTCTCCTCTTGTATCCTTCTTTTTAGGGAATGGTACCACAGATACATAGTTCCTTTATTCTGAAATTAAATCTGTTAACAAGTTATTTATAAAAATATTTTGATTGACTTCAGAGAGGAAAGGAGAGGGAGAGAGAGACAGAAACATAAATGATGAGAGAATCATTGATTGGTTTCCTCCTGCACCCCCCTACTGGGGATTGAGCCACAACCCAGGCATGCGCCCTGGCCAGGAATTGAACTATGACCTCCTGGTTCATAGGTCTATGCTCAACCGCTGAGCCATGCTGGCTGGGCAGTTAACAAGTTCTTTGATTTTAGCTCCAATATTTTGCCAATCTGTCTACCCTTCTTAATCCATACTGTTGATACTTTAGGTTTGGCTATTTCATTGCTTGCCTACGTAATGCACATAAAACTGTGCAGCTTCATGGTCAGTGTTATCACAGAGTTGTATTCCAAAGAAATCATTTGAATATCCTCCCTTCACAAAAAAAAAAAAACATTAGAAACCAACTTAATCTGTAGGGGAGTCTCTTGAAAGGTGCTAATCATTTATATATTGACTAGAGGCCCGGTGAACAAAAATTTGTGCACTCGGGGCAGGGGGCGTCCCTCAGCCTGGCCTGTGTCCTCTCGCAGTCTGGAACCCCTTGGGGGATGACCACCTGCTGGCTTAGGCCTGCTCCCTGGGGGATTGGGTCTAAGCTGGCAGTCAGACATCCCTCTGGCAGCCCGGGAGCCCTCGGGGGAT
>NW_006299876.1:824070-840919 GCF_000327345.1 Myotis davidii
TACAATGAATGAGCAAGTCCCTTTCGATAGGAGGTTCTCCATCTTCTTTTCTGAATATGACAGCAACCTCCATTACACGGGGAGAATTATATCTACGTGGGTCACTGTTGCGATCGTATTTAATCGCCATTGTTACCTCTGTGGGAGCAATACCTTTTGCTGCTGCTTCAGATTGGGCTTCCTTTTCTACCTCATATAGCATCTTGTACAATTTTGTTAATTCATTTATTTCAGGTTGTTGATGTTGATCATGAGTCTTTCTGAGCAGCCCTGGTTTTCTGGCATTGCTAATATTTTACTTGTAGTTTCAGCTGTATCCAAAGTATAGAGTTGAGCAAACTTCCAAGAAACTTCATCCAAAGGATGTAAAGTTCCAGTACAGTCATGAACTTGTCCATGTATTCTAAAACAGTATGGCCCATATCCTGATGGTGATGCAATATTTGCACCCATGGAAGCAAAAGAACTATTTATGGAACAAATATTTTCCATGAAATTTTTACTGTCAGAATCTTTGTTTGCCATTAATCTTTTAAAATACGCCGGGTAATCTGGAAAATGTATATCATTTGGACAGACTTTCCCTTTGCTACAACATCGAGTAAATTTCCCTTCAGATAGTTTTTCATCAGAGAAATTTAGTGATAGGCAAAATTCACATTGAACAGTCATTCCACCACACCTATGTTCGAGAATTGCATCCTCATGTACTCCATTTTTGCTAAGAAGGCAGTTCCTACCAGAACTGGTAGTACTTGTTGATGACTGTTCTCTAGACAGATTCTATCGTCGCCACCGCCTTTTTTCAACTTCAAAGGCATGTTGGTCTTTAGACATTTTCTGTCCATGACGCAGGTGTTTTTTGGCATCAGAGCAACGTTTCTCCAATAGCTGGTCTTCAGATACATTCTGTCGCAGGCACCGCTTTCTTTCAAGATCAGACACACATTGCTCTTCAGACATTTTCTGTTGCTAACACCAGCGTCTTTTGGCTGCAGAGCTAGGTTGTATCAACAGTTGTTCTTTAGACATAGTCCCTCCAAGCTGCCCTCTCTCTCGCTCTGCTCTATGTCTAGTGACCTCCTGCTTTGCCAAGTCTTCCAAACCTCCCACTCTCTGCCCGCTCTCCTGCTCTGCTCTCCACCGGCAAAGGTCCTGGGAGCTTGCAGGCATGGCTAGGCACGGCCGGCTTCGCCTCCTGGGGCAGGCGAAGGCCTCGGGAGCCCGTGACCACCATTGCCTCCTGGGGTGCTTGACACCTGTGCATGCAAATTAACTCGCCATCTTTGTCAGGTCAATTTACATACTCACTCCTGATGGGCTGGTGGGCATGGCTTGTGGGCATGTGGAGGGACAATTTGCATCTTTCTCTTTTATTAATATAGATATGTTTTGTTTCTGTCACACCTATATTACTTCAATTGACTCTTCAGTGATCTCCTTGCCTCTAACACTGTTTTTTTCCCCACCTCATTCTCTCTACTACAGTTAGAATGATTTTTGAAAAAGGCATTTCCATGCTTAATACTATTTTAAAAATGCATTTCTTTGACTAATGCTATTATTTGTTCCCCATTGTCCACTGGATAAAACTGAAACTCAATCATGCTTTTAGGGTCCTTCATCATATGCTTCCCCTTAGCTCACTAGCTTTATCTCTCACTACTGCTCCATATTCTTTGTACCATAGTGTCCTTTTGGTATTGGTATATATGTTAACTGTGCCTGGTGAGCACTTATATGCATGTTCAAAGAAAATGCAGCCTACTATGGGAGATTAGTTGGACACACAGTTAGGTAATAGAGAACAGATTACATGTTAAATGTGGTGATACTAAATTTCAGTAAGGGAATGAGACAACAATGAGGACTAGAACCATCAAGGAAGGTTCCCATGGAACATCTGAGGTGTGACAAGGGTGGGGAGTGGGATTTGGACCAAGAGAGGTAATTATGGACTGAGTGAATGGAGCTGTGAGAAGCAAGCCCCTGATAAAGGTGGGGGTCATAATCTGGACACTGAGGTAGCGATCAGTATGGACACCTTGTTCTCTGAAATCCCAACAGGAAAAATTCTAGTCACTCTTATGGTGCTTTAAGCATAGGATAAGGAATGATGGTTTTTCCAGGGTCCTTTTTCAATGGGCTGCACTCTACATCCCAAACTGAAAGAGACACGGTCACTTTTATGGTGGCAATGATGGCTTGCAAAGTGTCATGTGAAAAATAACCCTTCTCATGGCGATGAGGATCATATATTTGCTCTATTTAGATGAAGAATTCTCTGTTCAGCATAACTTTTCTACACAGAAACAGATAAGCTGTTTAGAGTTGACTGGTTGCAATTCTAAGCGTGCTATTTTAAGTTAAAAATATCCCACAAGTGAATCATATATGTGTATCATCCTCCACATAAACACATTCACACCCTTCCTTACTGCCATAAATCATGTTCCTTTTCCTTGCCTTATTCAGGATTTTGCATCATAGAAATTTCGGCTACTTTGGGACTTGATAGCCTGATCCACACAAATCCCTCAATAGGAATGGTTCATTCATTGTGTTTCCCAAGCCTCCCAATTCCCATTTTATTTTTATAGTTGACTCTATTTGACTATTTTCTGAGTTTCTGGGGTAAGGCAGAGGTATATAGAGAAGAAACCCCCAAATAGACACATCTCTGGTGTTTAATAGCTTTGTGTATGTATGGCGGATGGATATGGGCGAGAATATTAGAGCTAATGACTAAAGCAAGGTTTCTGGGTGATCACTTTCTTTTCCTTGTTATGTTAGGTTTCAGGTGGCATGAATAATGAAGCAACAGGAATATCCTAATTGTGGAGGATATCACCGGCTGCCTACCCAACAGCAATCCTTTCCTTGCTAATAAAGCCCTGATTTTGGTTCAAGAATTAGGTAGCAATGTGCTCAGGGACAGAGACCCAGTGCCAGAGGGTCTGAATCCATTTTGGAGATCTCATTTCCTCTTTGCCAGTGACTGGTGATGGCATGGGTAAGTCCACTGTGACACATGAAGAAAATCTGCTGGCATCTTCGCCTACCTGTGGTCATCTCACTATGTGGGATAATTAAACCTTATTGTTTAAACTACTTTTAGATAGGTGCTTTATTATTTGTCATCAAAACCATCCACTCTGATACACTAACCAATTTTAAAACTCTCAATTTCTACTCTAATTCATTTGAAAAGATTATCTAATAATCTACTTCATCAAAGTCATAGATTTACGGAAAATTGGAGTTTAAAGGGCCCTCTGAGGATGACTGGTCTATTTCTTTAATTTTACTTAATTTATTTTTTAAACATTTTTATGTATTTTTATTGATTTCACAGAGGAAGGAAAAGGGAGAGATAGAACTATCAGTGATGAGAGAGAATCGTTGATTGGCTGCCTCCTGCACGCCCCACACTGGGGATTGAGCCTGCAACCCAGGCATGTACTCTGACTGGGAATCGAACTGTGACCTCTCAATGCTCAACCACTGAGCTGTGCCGGTAGGGATATTTCCCTCATTTTAAATACCAACCTCTTGTGTCTGAAGACTGAGAAGTTTATTCTCAGGCAGTTAGGTCTGTGCTGTATGCTCTATAATCTCTCCACATGTTTAATCCTGACTTTGTACAATTGTGGTAAAATCAGAATTTTGGACTCAGATGAGAGCAACACTGAATTTGCTTATTTATTCTCACTGGCATAAAGCTTTCCTAAATATACGTAAAATAGATCTTGGAGGGAATGTTGTTTTTACTTAAGAGAAATTTCAAATGCCCTAGATATAGCTATTTACAAGCACATAAATAACAAGTCATGCTCATATATTCATTTAAAGAGATGTCTAAAGACTTCAGTAGTCAATACTTTCCCAAATGTGAGATACTATGTTATTTAAAAATAATAAAGTTATATATCTAGGAAAATATTTAATAAATGAGATTGGCCTTACCCTCTAATTGATTCAAATTTGAGAGATGTTAATTCTTATGCTGACATTCCATCTAGCCTTACTCCCATCCTAGCTTGTCATTTTCTCCCAACTGAGTTTTTCTGAGCAGAAAAAGTAACTTACATAAGGCAAAACTTCTGTTGTCTGATGTTATAACAGATACCCCAGGCTTCCTTTCTACCTAATTTCTGTATGAGAAAATGGTTATTCATTTCCATGATGCCAAATGGTGATAACACTTAAAAACCAGTGGCGCCTACCTGAGTGATGTCCATTCCTGAGTCACAGCTCAGTGGCTGTGTGGAAGTCAGACCATTTGAGCCGATTACAGTGGAGATCACAGCATTCTCATCAATTTTCCGAATCATAGTCCCATCCACAAAGTAAATGAATCCATGCCTATCAACTGTGATGCCTGTTGGGAAAGAGCAAATGAGCATTAGGAGGCTAGCGGGCCACATTTGCACCAAGATCAGGAATTTAAAAGAAGCTGTAGAAATGGAAAAGCATTTTAAAGACATATGGATTCAATTTTGCTCAGCACGGCCAGGACAGTAATGGGAGGGGTCTGTTCGGGCACACATTCGCTTCTTTGTGTATTGAGAAGAAATGACAAAATGTAACATGTGGAGATAAAGCCAGATCTAACAATTTCGTGTTGTCCAGTTTTACATTTCCACCCCCTTGACACTTGCTTACTACCCCCCCCAAACAAACAAACAAACAAACAAAAAACCTTCTTTAAGATAAATACAAAAAGACACAGGAGGCAGTATGTATTACATTTCTTTTGGGGTACAGATGTATAGGCTACTTGCTTATTTTCATAGTTGAATTAGAAATAACTGACTTGGAAAGCATTAACATTCTTTTCATCAATTCACACTCAGTTAACAAAGAGTTTGTAATAATCCTGATAAACTGGACTGAGTGTTTTTCTCTGTAATACCTATTAAGGGGGAAGAGGGTTGGAGAGAAAAATTATGGTGTCACAAAGGGAATGGTTAAGCTTCTAGAAAAAAAATAAAAGCCAATAAAATTTTCACAGTAGTTTTTACATACTGTGTTAACTACAGCCTGGTTTCTTGGAAAATAAAATAAAAATAGCAGTTAGAAAGCTAGGGTTCTAATACTGAATACACCACTTATAACCAATGTGTGACTGATGGAGAAATTTGTCTCTCCAAATTTCAGCCTCTTCTTTAGTAAAATGTGGAAAAGATTACCTGCCTATGATATTGTGATTTGTTTTTTTTCCTATTTCTAACAAAGAGCACCTAAATCTCTTGGAATTGACTAAGTGGTGAGAGATAAAGGCGTTTTTGTTATGCTAATGAGCTAATTTTTAGCCTCACCTAAATATGGGTTGGTTGCCAGTGGAGCCAACCTTGTGATTATCGAGGGTTGGAGAATGAGGGCCAATGATTTAATCAGTTGTGTCTATGTAATGAAGCCTCCACAAAAATCCCAAAAGACATGGTTCAGAGAGCTTATGGGTTGTGTGAACATGTGGTGAGTTGGAGAGAGTGGCTCACTCTGAGAGGGCATGGGAGCTCCTTGCCCTTTCCCCATATCTTGCCTTATGCATCTCTTCCATCTGGGTGTTCCTGTATTATATCTTTTAATAATAAACTGGTGATCCAGTAAGTAAAATGTTGCTCTGAATTCTGTGAGTCACTCGAGCAAACTAATAGAGCACACAATGGGGGTTGTTGGAACCTTTGATTTATAGTCCAGCCAGTCACAAGCACAAGTGACAACCTGGACTGGAGACTGACATCTGACACTATCTCCGGGTAGATAGTATCAGAATTGAGTGAAATTGTAGGACACCTAGCTGGTGTCCAAGAATTGCTTGTTGGTGATATGGAAACCCACCCACTGCTACCCCCTCCACACTGGAAATTGGTTTTAGGACACCTTTAACTGCCTTACTTAGGTAAGATGACCAACTGTCATGGTTTGTCTGGGACTGAGGCAGGGTTCAGTTTTAAAACTGGGACAGTCCTAGATAAACTGGGATGAGTTGGTTACTCAAGCCTCGGTTGTTATAAGTGTCATATGAAATAATACATTTAAAAGGTGTCTGACACATAAAGAACATATGGTTCAACTCCTACTTCCCTTAGTGCTTTTGATAGTGCTCTTGAAAATAACCACACGGCATTTCTTTAAAACTAGTCTACAGTTTTCTTTTCCCATCTTAGAATGTATGTTATAAGTTAGGAACAACTGTGGTAAGAAGCATGTCCTTTTAACACATATATACAGGCATAATACTTTTCCTGGCAACAAGTGAACTCATCTAAGGACAGTTTATAAACCCAACTTAATAAACTGCTTTTAGATGAGCTAATTTGTTGGCAGGAGTTTAATATTAAGACTTGGCTTTATGGTGTACTTTGATTAATCCTGATGCTCCTCATGAAGTATTAATCCTTAACATCTATAAAAGCTACAGATTCATTTTAACTTTCCCAGAATGCCTCTAAAGTCATTTATGTTTTGGTGAGTTCTCCAAGGAAACCAGCATGTCCAAACAAGGGGAAGTTCATGCCAATAAATCCCTTTATGATTTTCAGACACATAAGGACCTTTAAGGAGGTTTGTAAAAAGACTATTAAGATTGGGCTAGGTCCTAGGATGGTGACACATGAATATTTCTTTTATCTCCAGAACACTTGGACTGAGGATAAACCAAGGAGGTACCTCTAGTTTAAAAAAATATATATTTTTATTGATTTCAGAAAGGAAGAGAGAGGAAGAGAGAGATAGAAACATCAGTAATGAGAGAGAATCATTGATCGGCTGCCTCCTGCACTCCCCACACAGGGGATTGAGCCCACAACCCGGGCATGTGCCCTGATGGGGAATTAAACCATGACCTCCTGGTTCATAGCTCGACACTCAACCACTGAGCCACCCTGACCAGGCAGTACCTCTACTTTTTATTTTTGTTTTGGTAAAATCAATTTCTTGAATGTCTAGAATTTTGTCTGGCTTGTGGCAGGCCTATAATTTGAGATCACCTTCTGTGACCTCCATATAAATATCACTGAGTATGAAATGTAAATTGTGGCTGTCATAAGAGGATGCACTGAAAGATCAAGACTCCAGTCTGGAGAGAGAAAGGCTGAGAGTAGACGGCTTAAAGTGCATGAAATTATGAATTATTACCAAACACATACTGAATGTCACTATGCCAAGTGTTGTGAAGGCCAAAGAACAAATAATCCAAATATGTGGAAAACAAAACTAAGAATAATACTTATTAAGTGGGAGGTAGTACACTTAGAGAATCTAATCTCCTGAAAAAATGGAACAGATTCACAAAGATATAAAGAGATTGATTCCTATTGAAACTAGTATATTTGGGGAGGTCCTACATTGTTATGTGGACACCAAGAAGGACAACTCTGTTAATTGATCATTATACATGTCAACCTATCAGGGTGAAGTTTGTATTGATTCAGAGATGATAATCCTAGAGTTTACATGGTTCCCCACTTTTCATTTTTGTGAACTTCTAAATACGGTGAACTGCTCCCTCTGTTCCTGTCAGTTGAGTTCCACAGATGATGTTTATTAAATACTCACGATTGGCCTTCAGGGCTTACTTGACAGACAGTTTGTAGGATACTCTCTTTACATATAGTTGTATAGCAAATTCTTTTATCGTGGTCCAATTTCTAAAATGCTCCTTTTTACTTGAGACTCTTTAATTAAATTTGAATTACACTTACATTTGGAGTTGAAAAAGAAATTGTAAAAAGAGCTTTGAGAGACTGTGTGATAGGTGCTTATTAATGTACTGGGCATATTTTATATGTATATATTTTTCATTTCCTTCACCAACCAACCAATCAACCAACATATGAACTAACACACACACACACACACACACACACACACACTCCCCAAACAACTAGTTTTATAAACTCATCACTGGTGAGGTTTAAGGGGTATTTAATTTTCACTGAGGTTAAAAACCAAATTTAAAATTCCAGGCAGGAAAAATAATTATTTTTGCCATTACTTGAGGGGGGTGATTTTCTTCCCATAAGATGTACTGGTATAGTGAAGGGATGTTGATGATACAGTATGATCTATTACTGTCTGAGTAGGAGGAGGTGGTACATGTCCAGTATATTTTAAGCTAGTGATATGAGTGATGTGAGATCACATGAAGCCATCTGGGGCTAGCAAAACCTGCAGATTCTATTGAATTTTATTTTGGGGGGATATTGTACCCAGCTTTCCAAAATTTTGTGCCCAATGTTGTGGCCATAATTTGTTCCAATGGCCACATCTATTGATGTGTTATGGACAGCATTTTCATTAGCACTTACACAATTGAAGGCACAGATTTTGGATAAGAAAGGAATTAAACTTCATTGAGAGAACCACATCCAGGGTTTAAAATTCTCACCAGTATTCATTTTTAGAGCAAGCAAAACAATATGGATCTCTCATATAACCACGAAGTTAGGCAATGATGCAGGGTAGGTGGGGGTGGAGGTGGGAAGAACGGCACATGACAGCTTGAGTCCCCATACCACCACCTCCATCAAGTAAAACATTAGGCTCAGACGCCAAGACAGCATGTTTAGCTTGGAGCACATTTTTACATTTGTGAGAAAATAAATAAATCCTTGTAAATTAGTGCATATAATGAAACCACTGACAGACCATAACCTGGAAGTGTGAATGGTGCTGTCTCCATTCATCAGCATTAAGCCCTAACAAGCTCTTTCTATGGAGGGACCTGCTCATAAATAAAGTGCATCTTGTAAAAAAAATTATTCACAATGTCTTATGCAAAGTAGGGGACGTTATATAATAGCTGAACTGCAGGCTCTTTTCTCTGTAAAGCATAGCTCTGTATGAAACAGCTACAAATTATAGGCAAAATTATTTGACTTCTTCCCTTGTCTTATTATCCTCCAATGAATAAATACTATAATTCTTAAGGAGACAATTGCCTAAAGCTGGGGCAGCCCGGATGGTTTCTAATAAATTTATCACCTGTTAGGGAAGAGCATGCCACTGATCAATACTGAAGCAGCTGTGGCATCCTGATGTGGGGTCACTGGGAGTCCAGATGTGGAGGTTAATAGCCTGGAAATAGTAGCTAAAATCCCAAATTAGATAACAGTGAAGATCAGAGTTTTTGGCTGTGCAGAATGCCAATTTCAAATGTTGGCAGAAGGCATCTCTGTAATTTATAAAAATTACAGCTGTTGAGGCCACCTACATTTTTATTATTTCTATATTAAAAATGAACCTTCTTTCAGAATATAAGCTTTGGGAAGTAGTCATAAAATTCTCGCCATCTATGGCCCTAGCAACCAGAAAACTAAAATACTGTTTTATTTTTCTTTTTTGCCACAATCTGTTCTTTAATTTTATGGGACACAGATAAATGTTTAAAATAAACTTTCAGGGAATATCAAGTGCAATGTGGTGCCAGCTCAATCTCTGATACTGAGAGTGCTGAATTGTATAACTGACACTAGCTGTTGACCATAAAGTGCCCATTAAGTCAGAGAGATTAAAATATTTTGCTTTGTTCATGTGCATTACAATTCTTGGAAAATTGGTATCATATGTGTGATCTATATGGAAATTCTCCACCAGGCAGAAAAGTCCATTCTCCAACCGATCTGATGACTGTCTACTTAATTACCCACTGGGATCAGAAAGGGCCAAGTTACTTCTGCACAATAAGCCTGTTAAGTTCTCTTGCTAGGTAGCCAGTAAATGGAGCTTGTAGAACTTGAAAGAATTACAAATGTCTGTGTGTCACTAGGGTTGCAAGGAGGCAGAGCTTAATGACCAGCTGAGATGATTTCACTGTGTGGTTAACAATGAGAACAGGAGTTCTTTAATATGAGACTAATAAACTCACTATAACATTACATGACTAGTGTGAGTCATGTAATCAGACATTGTATGTTAATAAAAAAGTATATATTCTAAACAGTAAAGGTCAATTTCCAACGAATTTAAATACATTAAAATGATTAAGCATTCAAACTAATATTCTATTGACTGGAATGTTCTTTTCTTCATGACTCAGAAGGTACTTTTTAAAGGGCTTCAGAGACATCATAAGGAACAACAGATTTGTGGGCTAGTTAAGCAAGAATTCTGATTGAGAGAAACACAGATAAGTCCAGTTTTTAGCATTTAGCTTCTTTTCAGCTCCTTTGCTGTCTCAAAGCTTTAGCCTTCAGGACAAGGCAGAGTGAATGAAGAGCACTCCTCCTTCCACCAACTACTATTTTTCTAAAAGCTCACTGGGGAATCTGTTTTTCTCCTTACTTATTAATTTATTCTGGATTTATTTTGCACTTATTATGTTCTAGGCACTGAAAATAGAGCAAAGTATAAAACAGACATGGTACTGCCCTTGAGGACTCAGAACTAGGTAGGGAAGATGGACAAACAACCAGGCAACTACAATTCCTTGAGAGGAACACTATTTGGGGGGCAAGTCCAGGATTTCATGGTGTAGCCTTAGGGGATGGGCTGGGGAGATGAAGGTCACAAGTGATTTCTCAGATTAAGTGACATGGAAGCAGAAACTTGAAGAATCATGTTGGATTCCTGATGAGCCTCGTGTGAAATCCAGGTAAACAGCACTGAACAGCTATGAAGGATAGCTAATATCACTAAATAATAACCATTTTCATTTGCTGAGAATACTTGATATTCCAGGCACTGTGCTAAATTCTTTACATGCATTTTCTCACTTATTCATCACAGTAGCCTTGTGGAGTAGGTATTATTAATATCATTTTTTTAAAGATGTGGAAACAGAGGTCCAGAGGTCGAATGACTAATTCCACATTATCTACCAAGAAAAAAATGCTAGATTTAGATCATGTTTGTCTGAGTTCAATGTTCATTCACTTAATTACTATCCCATGTAGCCTAAATGGGGCTATTAATCACTTTACCACAGGAGTGGTGTCCAGACTGGTTTTAGAAAGTCCATGAAATTATTTGCAGAATGTTTTATGTATGGGTATTGTCACGGGGAGATGGTCCATTGCATTTGTTAGAGTGTCAAAGTGATCCACGATCCCTTCCAAAATATTGTTAACAATTCTTATATTCCTGTAGATCTCTTCAGAATTATTCTTCAAAAATATTCTGTGGCAAGATCTGTCTCTTGCCTCAACAGTGTTTGGCCAGAACAGACCTATAGACACCCCTTCTTACAGCTTTTGGCCACTCTCCTTTGTCTTCCCAGTCACCACCTCTGGGACCAGCCAACACACTGTGTTTTTTGTTTTTTGTTTGTTTGTTTGTTTTTCTACCTTAACTCCTTATTGCCAAACAACCATGAGCTTCCAAATTCATCAGAATTATTCCACCGAGGTGGAGGCTGCGGTCAACCGCCTGGCCAACCTGCGTCTGCGGCTCTCCTACACCTACCTCTCTCTGGGCTTCTATTTTGACCGGGACTATGTGGCTTTTGAGGGCCTGGGCCACTTCTTCCGCCAGTTGGTGGAGAATATGTGCGAGGGCACTGAGCATCTCTTAAAGTTGAAAAACCAGCCCAGTGGCTGCATTCTCTTCTAGGATGGGCTGAAGCCTCCCCAAGATGAGTGGGCAAAACTCAGGATGCCATGGAAGCCACCCTGGCCTTGTAGAGGAACCTGAACCAAGCCCTTTTAGAGCTGCATGCCCTGGGTTCTGCCTGCAGACCCTCATCTCTGTGACTTCCTGCAGAGCCACTTCCTGGGTAAGGAGGTGAAACTCATCAAGAAGATGGTCCAGGTCAATAGGGAAAAAAAGGAAACATATGTACTATTCTTTGTAATACTTTAAGTAATAAAATAAAATTAAAAAAAGCAGATGGTCCACACCTGACTCACCTCTGCAGGCGGGCCACCCCCAGGCTGGGCTGGACTAGTATCTCTTTGAAAGACTCAACCTCAAGCACGTCTAGGAGCCTTTGGAGCCCAGAGGCCTTTGAGAGGCCCCTCTGCATTCCCCTGGTGTCTGGCTTTTACCTGAGCCTCTCCCCGAAACTACCAGTCATTCTTTCAACCACCCTGAAGCCCTCTCCCATGCACTGGACCAAATGAAACAATAAAGCTTTTTGCAGCCAAGAAGAAGCAAAGCTTTTTGCAGCAAAAAAAAAAAAAAAAAAAAGAGAGGGAAAAAAAAAGAAAAAAATATTTTGTGGTTTCATCCCCACGAAGCTGGTGAGTTTTACCAAAGTACTCAGTTTCCATGTGACAGGGATTTTGGTAACTTGACTATTATCATACGATCTACCATATAAACAGGAGGCCTCAGAAATAAGGGTCACAGATTCATATGTCACCAGGGGTTAGGTAAGTGACATAAATTTGTAAGTTAGGCCAGATGTTAGAGTAAATAGATTCTAGGAGAAACTAAGGTTAACTAAAGAGATCATGTTTCATCAAAATGCATTCAATCTTTCTTTAAAAAAAAATAAAGGCATAGTATAGGTCAAATTAATAATATCTTTGAACTGGATTTATTCCCTGAGTCACCATTTATGATGCTTACTAGAGGACAATCAGGAGGAACATATCATCAATGAAGAGCTTGCTGTAAGCAGAGAAGATCCACGAACTTAGAGTAAATATAATAACCAGTGTAGTACTGCCATTAAAAGTCATGTCTTGGCACAGAGATATCCCATTTATCCCCTGCCTCCCTACATCCATAACCCCCCACTCCCATTAACACCCACAACCAGAGTGGTATATTTTTTATAACAGATGAACCTACATTGACACATCAATATTACCCGAAGTCCATAGTTTACCTTAGAGTTCACTCTTGGTATTGTACATTTGGTTTAAACAAATGTATGATGACATATACCCACCATTAGTACCACATATAGTAGTTTCAGTGTATGAAGATTCTGCTATATTTTTCTGTGAACCTAAAACTGTTCTAAAAAATAAAATATATTTTAAAAAGTTATGTCTGGGTACTCATACTATGAAACCAAAAATAATCAAATCTACTTGTGATTCTCATCATTGAAAAATAAAACACCTGGATGGCTGATGATACAATATTTGTTAAGAATGCAGCCTCTTTTGTTCCCAAGACTGAAGTTCAGAATTTGCGACAAGTTCATCAGATTTAGTCAAATCAAACCAGAAATCTAGGTGTCAAGCTGAACTCAACTTTGCTCTTGTTCTGCCACCCTTTCCTACCTCATCCTTACTTCAGAAAGCCCTCCCTCTTCCATATGGCAGAAACTCTATGATTAGATGTGGCCCAAGTGATGTATGTTATCTCTAGACCTGGACCCTAATAAAACTTAATGGAGCTTTTCTGTAGATCACTCACTTCCCCTGTAGACTGGCTGGCTTCAGAGCATCTAGTGGAGGACTCCCAGGCTTCGTGAAATGAGTAGCCACTGGAAGGAGCCTGGCTTCCTGAGTCACTGCTTGGAACAAGGATTCCTCCAATCCCCCAGACAACCCATACTGGTCTGTGATATGAGCAAGAAATAAACTACCATTTTGTTAAGCCATTGAGATCACATGTGGGTTTTTTCCCCCCCATACAATTGTTAGCTTGGCTTATTACATTCACCAACTCAAACCCTATTCATCTTTCAAGGCTTCTACAAGAAGTTTCTCTTCCAGGAAGCCTTCTCTGCAAACTCCAGTTCATTCTACTGTTTTCTAACCTACAGAAGCTTTTTATTTTTAATGTGAATTCTCCAATCATACTCTGTCTAAGCAATAAGCTCTTTGAGGGTAAAAACTGGATTTTAGGCTTTACTTTTATACTGCAACAGATCCAGTAGACCTGAGCACAAATCTCCAGTAAACTTGGTTGAATTATAAATTGACACATTTATATTGAAGCACATCTAACTTAAATCAAATAAAGCATGCCATGAAGTGAAGAGCGATAGATGAATTTCTCTAAAATTTAGTTTAGAATGGAGGCAATGGTAATCTCTTCCTCTAAAGACCTTTAAGAGGAATACAGTCCCCTCTCAATTAGTGATTATTAGAGTGGGGGGGGGGCAGGAAAGTGGGTTAACAACCAAGAGAAAGTAAAATAAAAACCAGGGATCAAATTAACTGCAAATGAATCTGACCCACGTAGATAGCTACACTGAATAGCTCAGGCTCCCCCCAAATCCACATTTCTTGTCTTATAATCTCTTCCAACTTTACCATCTTAGGAGTTCTAAGGAAACAGAAATGCCTCAAAATTTTGCCTTACTATGGTTCCCTATGGACCACATAAGGGAAAGCAAACAAAACGCTGGCTCCAGGGTCATATCATGGATCTGGGTTTTAAGCTGACTTCTGTTGCAGATTAGCTGTAGGACTCTGGATAAGGCAAATATTTAACCACTCAGTGTCTAGATTTCCTAACCCATATCCTGACTACTACACAAGGTAAAATGGTGTGATTCTCATAACAGCCAATGAAATGGAAGCACTTTGAAGAGGATGAAATATTATGGTGGTGGTAAGTGGTGTCCTAATTGCTCAGTCATTGCTTCCATTCTTCCTGAAAGTAACTTTTCTAAGCCCAGAATCATAGACAAAGATTTCCACATAGGCCCTGCTTCAACATTTTAGGCTTTTCTACATTGGACAGACATAATAAAAGATTTAAGTCCACAAAGCATTATGTAACACTTGTCAGTAGTAGAGGGCCCTATGTTAGAATCACCATTGAGACAAGACAATGGTTGAAAACAATTTTGTTAGCTAGGGGAAATACTGTACGATTGAACTACTGGTGTAAAAGCCTTCAAGCTTAAGTTTTCATCCAGAAAACCAAATAAATGAAGCTCCATGCTGTACAACTTGCTCAGGAAGAACTGGGCCAGGGGTGGTGTCTGCACATTTAACAGTGACACCCAACACTAATAAAGGTGTGAGTTGTGTTTCCTTGCTTTATAGATGTAGACGTGTGTGTAAGAGAGACTGGGGGAAGTAGATGGTTCTAGTTCAGTTGAAATGCACATCTCCTGTTTTACTTTTGTGCTAGAGTTCTTGTTCAAATGATGCCTGCAGGACTCAGGAAGTATGGGCTAATACAAATGAGGTTTACCAAATACAAGCTGAATATTTTATATTCACCCCCCACAAAAAAATTCTTCAAACATCAAGTAACTACACCTACAACACCACTCAGATACATTTTGAAGAAATGCCTCTGTCATCCTAAGGAAACAAACTGCCTCACAAGGGTCTTCTGTGAACAATTAGCCGAGGAAGTAAAGTTCATTTATTGCCCATGGACCAGCGAAAAACTAATTGTAGTTGTTACACTCTAGGGAAAATGACTCTCTTGCAAGGTATGTAACTGACCAAGAGATTCTTAAAAAAAGCAAACTAAGTAGAATATCTTGGCCTGGATACTCAATAAAAGCAGGATATGAGGAACTAAGCCTGACAGTGCTTACTATTCACAAAAATGGGCTAACTCAACAATTAAAATTCTGTAGGATAATCATTTGGATATAATGTCCATTCAAAAACAACACAGAGGGCCCATTTATAATTCTCTCAATATCTGTACATCTTGACTAATGTAGCTAATGCTAGAAGAGAGGTTAACAGTCAGAAGTGGTAGACAATCATTTGCAAAAGGCAGAGCAGAGTAACAAACACTGTGTGAATACAATTTTTAAACCCTTTTAGTGGAAATTTAAGAGATATTTAGGAGGACCGATTTGCGCTCAATCAAGAATATATGATTATAATAATCACACACACACACACACACACACACACACACACACACACACAACAGCTGAGGAAAAGAAAAAAAAAATAGCCAGAAACAGTTGTCTGATGACACAAACAATTCCTCTGACTCTCTTTTTACCATGCTCTGATCTGCAAGTTTGGCAGTCTGTGGGCACAAGAAGGTTACATTGAAAAGTATTGAAAAAACTGAG
The DNA here is from genome assembly GCF_000327345.1 of Myotis davidii. Classification (NCBI taxonomy): domain Eukaryota; kingdom Metazoa; phylum Chordata; class Mammalia; order Chiroptera; family Vespertilionidae; genus Myotis; species Myotis davidii. The sequence continues at coordinate 839,978 of NW_006299876.1, forward strand.
ATGCCTTGTTCAAAGGGAGCTGGTGACTTCCTTAGCCTAGTCTTGATTGAGATTGGGTTTCCAAGGCCATTCCCCCACCTTTTTTTTCTCTAAATTCAATCACCCAGACATGTTCAGGAGAGATATGAGAGGAGGAAGAAAGTTTGGGACAGAAGCTGGGAGATCCTATTGTGAGACTGACTGTGACTTTCAAAAATTTACATAATCTTCCAGTCCTTAGGTTTTTACCTTTGTCTACTAGTGAAAATAAAAGCCGAGCTGCCCGTGTCAGCGGATTACTGTAAAGACCAAATAAAATAACACCTACTTTATCTGTGAAATCTTTCTGAAAGGTTAACACATGTGATGTTAATATTTATGATTTTGATTAACTGTTAGTTTTCTGGCATCATGCTGTGCTTTATCTGTTACCTGCTTCAGCACTGCTTGACTTAGATGGCAGGAAGCCTATGTGCTATTCTGTCAGCATCTCCATGCAGATGGTGATGATGGTCTGATAGGATTCTGGGTTACTTCTCCAGTCAAACTGGTCTATGCACTGGCTCTGAAACACACCTTTCACTTTCCCATCACTACATTTTTGCCTGCACTATCCCCTGTGCCTGGAATGCCCTTGCTTTCTCCTGGTATCTAATCCCTGTTCATATTTTCAGACACAGTGCAAGTCTAGCCTCAATAATTACAATATACAAGGTGCAGTAAAAATTTGTCCATATATTTTTAATTTTATTATTATTATTACTAGAGGCCTGGTGCACAAAAATTTGTGCACTTGGGGCGGGGGGTCCCTCAGCCTGGTCTGTGCCCTCTCACAGTCTGGGACCCCTCAGGGGATGACCACTTGCTGGCTTAGGCCTGCTCCCCGGGGGATTGGGCCTAAGATGGCAATCAGACATCCCTCTGGCAGCCTGGCAGCCCTCGGGGGGTGTCCACTTGCCTGCG
>NW_006299876.1:841430-845036 GCF_000327345.1 Myotis davidii
TCTGAGGCCTGGCCTGCTGAAAGCGGGTGTCTGGGGTTTGTTTAGCTTCTATAATTGAAACTCTGTTGCTTTCGGAGCTCAGAGTCAGGCTGCAGCAGGCTGGGAACCTTGGCTTCCTCCATCACTGGAGCAAGCAAACCTCATGTTTGCTTCAGCTGCCTAGCTGCCGGCCACCATCTTGGTTGGCAGTTAATTTGCATATCACCCTGATTAACCAATGGGAAGCGTGTCGGAGGTATGGTTAATTACCCTATTTGTCTATTATTAGATAGGATTATTATTATTATTTTGTTAATCCTCACCTGAGGATATTTTTCCATTGATTTTTTTAGGGAAAGTGGAAGAGAAAGGGAAAGACAGACAGAAACATCCATGTGAGAGAGACACATTAACTGGCTGTCTCCTGCACATGCCCCAACCAGGGCCTGGGCCAGGAAGGAGCCTGCAACCAAGGTCTGTGCCCTTGACCAGAATTGAACCCAGGACCCTTTAGTCTGAAAGCCCATGCTCTATCCTCTAAGCCAAACCAGCTAGGGCACTCATATATTTTTTACAAAAAGTAAATTTTTATTGATTTCAGAGAGGAGGAGAGAAGGAGAGAATCATTGATCGTTGCCTCCTACACGCCTTTCACTGGGGGTCGAGCCCCCAACCTGGCCATGTGCCCTGACCGGGAATCAAACTGTGACCCCTGGGTTCATATGTCGATGCTCAACCACTGAGCACGCTGGCCAGGCTTGGTTGATTCTTGTATGTGCCCTGATCTGGGATCAAACCCACAATCTTTACCTACAGGGATGATGCTCTAACGAACTGAGCTACCTGACCAGGGTCATTTTTTTTTTTTTACTGTAATGACATTATAGCATATGTCTCCTCATGCACATGTGTACCTATGACTTTCTACATATTTTGTACAGCCAAGCTCTCACCAGTACCTCTCTCCAAGTATTTTAAATATATGGTTGAAATGATAATTATGTCAGGGCTATATATATACAACCAATGAAGTCTGACAGAAGAGAATTTGAATACAGTCAAGGAGTTTTGAAAAGAAAAAGTTTGTTACTAGTCTTGAAAAACAATCCTGAGTTATTAGTTTTAAAACTTATTTACTTATCCTCATTCTTATCATCATACTTTATTCAGTACTTAATCTGTGCCACGTACTGACTTAACCCATATGGTGTCATTTCATCCTCTATATTACCCTACAAGGAAGGCAGATGCACAATCCCCATTTTACAGATGAGAAAACAGCGGCTTGGAGTTGTTAATAATAAACTTGGACTCAGTTTTATCTGCTGATTCCAAAGTCTTTAGGTTTAATTACTATAAACACTTCCTAAGTTTTCTAAATTTCATGAGGCCCAAATGGGAAAAACACACAGTATGATTTAAGGGTCATTGAAAGGTCTGCCTATCTGCCTTAAAAATGACTTTACTTCAGGAAGGTTTTTATCTAGGAAGACACAAACTTTGAGATCTTAAGAAAATATCTTGCTAAACCTAAAAAGAAATGACAAAGTTGGAAAATATTTGCCACACATATGAAAGACAATGGGATGCTTTTCGTAATTTATAAGAGAGAAAGATCAACAGCTCAATAGAAAAATTGGCAGAGGATATAAAAGTAAATTTACTGAAAAAGTACAAATGGTCACAACAGATATAAAATAACGCTCAACTTCGTTTATAATTAAAGAAATTCAAATTAAAGCTACAAGCTATCATTGTCCACTGATCAGAGAGGGATATATTAAAATATTTAATGACACTGAGAACTTCTGAGGTAATAGCAAAATGGGGACTCTTATAATTATTGGTGTGAATATGTTCAATCTTTTGGGAGGTCAAGCCGGTAATATCTACTATAGAGAAAAATTAACCCTATGCATATACTAACAAAAGTGCTTCAAAACCTATGAATTAGGTTGTTCAATGTAGCACCATAGTGTCAAAAGATTAAAAATAACACCACATGCCCATCAAGAAGCAAATGGCTTAATAAATTATGGTATATCCATGTTATAAGTCATACAGTGGAAATATCTTCAGGATATATAATCAAATGAAAGAATCAGGGCAAAAAGTAATTTATATGATATGAGTCCTTTTATGTAAGGGAAAAATACATATGAAGGAATTGCAAGAAACTGGTTACCTTTCAAGAGAGATACTGGAGTATGTCTCTTTGTGAAGAAGCCTGGAATTTTCTTTCTGCACCTTTCTATACAGTTCAAGCTTTCAAACCATAGACCAATATTACTACTTATTATTATACTAATTTTATGTTTCAATATCAATGGGGCTTATCCAGATGGTAAGATTATTTGCCATTTTAATTTGTATACTTTATAACTCTTTCTTTAAAAACAACAAATGTAATGAAAGTACTTTTCACTACTGGCATGCCAGGATGTCTCCACGGTCTTCCATTTCGATTCTTTCTTGATTTATGGTACTGCCCCTTCAGCAGGTCTCCAGTAACATGCTCAGATGAGCATAACCCATTGTCACCCATCTGCACTATGACACCCCTTTTGGAGAGCTGTCATTTATGAAAGCAAAGACACCTGAGTCCTCAGAGATTGGCCATAGGACAGGACAGTGTGTGTGTGTGTGTGTGTGTGTGTATTTGTGTGTTTAAAATATATATGTTTTGTTAGATTATAAAAATAATAAATGCTCAGAAAATTAAAAAGAAGAAAATAAAATCGCTCAAAATTCCTTATGCAGCAATTACCATCGCTAACATAGAAATTTACATAAACTTCCTCTCAAACTTTTACCTCTATGTGTACACACCACCCCTGCACCCTTAAAGATGTAGGAGAAAATAGTAATACAGTTTTGTATCCCGAACCTTCCATTGAATATTATATTGTGAGTATTTTCCTTATACTGGCAGAGTTGTGCCAAGTTTTGGGGGTAGTAGGAGCAGTATGTCCTGCATGGAGACAGTAAGGGGAGTGCATTTTCGGTAGAAATAGTAAAAGCAATAGTAAAACTGATGAATAGCAGGCCTATGTTTACTATCACCAATCACTGGAAATTGTAAACAATGTCAATGATCAAATATCCCTCCCACTGTCCCATCCCCCTTCAGTATACCGCTGCATGCCCAGCCAGTCCTGAGTAGGGAGACAGAAGAGGAAAGGCTGAACTTCTATCTGGCAAAGGCAGACAGAAGGATGAAGGGTGGGGCTCAGAGTTAGCCAGGGGAAAGACTTTCAGGGGAAAGTCCCTGAAAGACTGAAGAGGAGACATTTCAAACATCCTCAACTTGACCAGTTTGCTGCTTAGACAACTTTAGAGAATCTGCTTGACTTAAAGAAAAACAAACCTAGCAGCTTTCTTACATGTTTAAGGTAACTTAAGCCATTAGTTGCCTTTAAAACACTGGTCTATATGCCTTGTGTAATCTACACTAATAAGAGAGAAAAATGGTAATTGGCGTACGATGCTACCCTTTTCATTGGCTAATCAGGGCTATATGCAAATTAACTGCCAACTAAGATTGGCAGTTAACTGCCAACAAGATGGCGGTTAATTTGCATATGTAGGCATGCTCCTTGCCTTGGCTTTGGCAAGCATCCCATCTCC
>NW_006299876.1:845898-853349 GCF_000327345.1 Myotis davidii
CCGGGCCCTATGCTATCTATAATCCTTAGTCTGAAGTGGTTCCAAAATGTAATCAATTGATCAATTACAAAATAAAATTGGGCTCCCTGGCTCCATTTCCAGCTGTGTTTTACTCCATGATGATGTTAAAATCAGGGATTTCCAAAGACATCTGGGTTTGCTGCATGGTGTGTGTTTCATACTCTATACCTGTTAACTGAACCAGTATTACTCGATGATCAATTAATGTAAAAATGTCTTCTGATGACTCCTCTGTTGTGGAGTGAATATTCTGAATTATCTGAGAAGTCAACATACTGTAGATTTCAGATTCCTTCAAGAATCAGCAAAGCATGCTAGACTCACCAGGAAATGACTTCCTCATTTCTTAGATTTTATAGTCAGCTCCATGCATTTGGTAAACTTGAAATTACTAGGCCATCTTGTAACTGATGGTGGAGCAATATGGGACCATGATCAAAGGTTTTAGCTCTAATACAGTTTCATGTTTTAGAACCTTAAAAACAAACATTTTGCATTGAAAGAAATTTCCTAATTAACTTCTGAAGAATTTGTACATTAAAACATCTTACCCTGCTGGAGAAGACTGATAAAGCAAACATACTACCTTCTGCTGAACAGAAACTGTACTTAGAAGGAACTTGATATTCTCATAAAACTTTTAATAGGAAGAAGTGAATCAAATTCCTTAATTACCATTTTATGGTTGGTAAAAGGGCAAATTACATGCCATCCATTTCTAAATTTCAAAATGTCTCTGGTGCTTTTAATTAAAGCTGCCATCTAGAAACTACTAAAGCAATTTTATGCAATTAGTTATTTATAGGTTACCATAATACACCATTCAAAATATGACTGAAGTGATTTGCAGTGTGTTAGTGTGTGATCTCTGTCATTTTGGTTTGATGGGGAGGGGGTTCTTCTCATTGTCAGCTGAGGTGATTCTTAAATGGACAGACAAGAAAGATGTGACACTAAGGAGCTGTGCTAAGGGAGTAAAGTTATTTTGGCTGGTGATCTGAATAAAAAGAGTAAGAACCATAATTCCCATGTCTGTCCTGATATGTAGGGGTCTAAGTTTCATTATAAACAGTACTACAGAAGTATATATCACTGTTATTCCCCCATCTCTCCCCTCTTTGTTGCCATTCTGTCAGATACCTAGCACTCCATTTCCCCATGCTACCTGAAGTAGCTCCCACCTTGGCTTGTCTGCTCAGGTGATCTCATCTATCCAAATACATCTAGCCTGTGGTCCATGCCTCCAAGTCCCCCATTAAGTGTCTCAATGAAGAATTAATGTGTTGCTCTCCCAGGCAATACCCTGCCCTAAACACTTAAGTTCACATCTGAAGAATCTCCTTATGGAATGAATTTAATATTGAAATGGTACTCTGCTAAGGGAATTGTTTTGGTTAGGTGGGCCTTGTGTGTGTGTGTGTGGGGGGGGGCCCTCAAACTACATGTACAAGGAACCAGCACTAGAATTATTGCATATCAAGGTTGGGAGGGATCAACTAATTAAATCACAACTAGAGGCCCAATGTACCAAATTCGTGCAAGGGGCTTGGCCCTTGCAGCCCCAGCTGCCTCAGCCCTTGCAGCCCTGGCTTCATTTGGAAGGTCGTCCAGACGGTCGTTCTGCTGTTCAGTCTAATTAGCATATTAGCTCTTTATTATATAGGATACCTGAATCTGACCCTATCTTGACTCTTGCTTCTTTAGTGGCAACATTTCTCCCTAGAAATAATGAAGTCTCAGAATGACTTACAAGGACATGGAACTTGCAAAGTAACTTATTCCATGCTTGGTCACTATGTTAAGCAGTGTTATTTTTAGCAACAAAATAGAAAGCGTGATCATAATGGTAGACACCATTTACTGTATACACACTACATGCTGGGCACCACAATAGGCACTTTACATGCATTACTGAACACTCTGTTGCATAGGCACTATTACTTAGCATACTAACTTCATAGACATGGGAGCTGAAGCTCAAAGAAGTTAGGTGACTTACCCAAGGTCACACATTAATTGAGTGGTGGATCTGGGATTTGTAGACAATTCTGTTTGACTCCAGAACCTGGAAACTTATCTCTCATGGAATTTGGCCTCTAAAATATTATTTCTGTGCTTGCCTGAGTCTTATGCATGCATGACAATTAAAATAAATTCAGAAGAAAAAGTAATTTAATAATGTATCTGTAACTTTATAAAACTTGAATTAACTTAATGCAGGTTTCTCCGTATTAACCATGGATATTACCTAGACCAATTAGCCAAGGTTAGATATAAGTGCTTTTCCATTTGTTGACTTTGCTACCAACAGCTTATGGCTTCAGGACTGTGACAGAAAAGATAGAAAGGTTCTCATGTTCCAGCTGCTGACATAATATAAGATCAACATTTTTGACCATCATAAGCAGATGAATTAGACCAATGATGAATAACACGAACTCTCACTCTGGCTGCATAACAGGGACTAAGTCTTTTGGTGTAGCTACTATGAACTGAGCTACCAATATATAATTTAGGAAAAAAATCTCCAGAAGTGGAAACAGCATGGGATTAGTGAGCAATAAAGAACAAATATTTTGCTTGAATTTGAAGGCTTTCTCAAACATATTTTTCTCAAGATGCCTCTGATTCTAAGACAAGTATGTGGGAGAAAAGTTCTTACGAGAAATGCCTTGAAGTTGAGCTGGGAATTTGGCGATGGGTGGTAGAATGTTCTTCTCCAGAAATTCTACTTCACTAAGGGGTTGTTCCAAACCTTTTCCATATAACTCAAGGCTTAACTTTACTTCCTCATTTTTAGCAGAATAAATCCACTTCTCTGAGAACACTGAGGCTAACAGAATGATGTACCAGCAGCCTTCTAGCTCCTTCTGCCTAAAACTTATCCTTACATCTATACATTATCTTAGGTTGGTCTTTTTAATCTCCTCATCAATTGAAGATCTATTTCCTTTCAGCTTCCTCCAGACTTTGTTTCATCATTTATTCTGTCTTCTGTGTCTTTCTATTTACCTATACTATTGCCCCATTTCTCTTATAGAACCCCCCCCCCCCAAGTGCCTTGTCCTCTCACTTCTTATCACTCTATTGTTTATATCCAAGCTTCTCATTAGAGTGATATTCAGTAGCGGTGTTTATTTTCTCACCTCTCATTGGCTCATCAAATAACGGAACTCTGGCTTCCACCTCTACCACCATTCAGACCACCAATGGCAGTCACCAATGAGCTCTTCATTGACTAATACAATGGCTACAAATCTATTACATTTGATACTGTTTTTGTAACTTCTTGAAACAAACTGTTATGCTGGCTTCTTGGATACCAAACTCTCTTTGTTCACCTTTTTCCCCTACAGATTTCTTTTCTATCTCTTTCATGAGATGACACCCTATAGCCTACACTGTAAACATCAGTACTCCCTCTGATTTCTTTGCCCCAGCCTTACTCCAGTGCATTTTCTGCCCTGCCGCCAAAACAATCTATCAAAAATGCTGCCTCAAATTCTTTGCCTATAAGATAAAATTAAAACTTCCTACTCCTTCCCCTTCTCTTATTATTTTCAAATATTTTGACTTTAACAATACTGATTTATTTATAGTTTCCTAAACATACCATTCATTTTACCCATGCATCTCTTTGTATACTATACTCTCTCCCTCACAGACACCAGTGACATCAACAAGATGTTATTGATCAGAGTTTTAGCATCTTTCCGATAACCCCAAATTTAGCCTTTTGGAATAGCATGTAGATGCTAGGGCAATCAGTAGAGACTCAGGATGCACCTCAGATTTTTTTTTGTCTTGACACTATCATAACCAGATTTCTTAATTGCCAATAAAGTTAAAGTAACTCTTATATGATTAGGATAATGAATATCCTAAAAAACTTTTGAAAGCCATCAAGATTTAAGGATCATTTCCCTCCTAGGAAATGGTTCAGGGGTTGTTTGAACTCATCTGGATATTGCCTAAGACCTGCTGAGTGCTGAGGTCAGTTTGCTTAAAGATGCACATGGAAATAGAGATATAATCCTTGGTGAGGTCCAAGGGAACCAAATTGAGTCATTGATTAATTTCATCCTGTCCAGTCACTCCTTCACCTTCTATATCTACTTTAAAAAATAAATGAATTCAGCTTGTCACAAATTTTATTTTATATCCCCACCTAGTACCATTTCACATTCTGCTTAAGTACTTGGTCATCTATTACATGACTCATTAGTTTGAGTTCTCTGTAGAATTAAAGAAAGTTGCAGTAAAAATAATAAATGGAACCTAAGTTTCAACTACATCATCCATGCATGTTTTAAAAGCATCTTTCAAAGTCAACCCAAACTCATATACAATGCCAGGAATTAGCACACCATCAAGCTCTTTGCTAAACTTTTTTTTCCTTGCCCCATTACATTGAAGTATTGATGAGTAAAATGGCAAATGTTTCCCTTTATTGGGACTCAAATCAAAGTATTTAAAACTAGATCAGATAAAGATTTCTTCCCAGAGAAGTATCCACGGGCTATCCTATCTAATAAAAGAGAAACATGGTAATTAGCGTAAGTCTGCTACCCTTCCCCTGATGGGCCCTGCTCTGTGCGTGACAGGAGGGAGCTCCACAACCTCCTGATTGATCCTGCTCTGTGCGTGACAGGGGGGAGCTCCCCAACCCCCTGATCGGCCCTGCTCTGTGCGTGACAGGGGGCAGTGCCCCAACCCCCTGATTGGCCCTGCTCTGTGCGTGACAGGGGGTGGCGCCCCAACCCCCCAATCGGCCCGGCTATGAGCCCGACCAGGGGCTGCACCTAGAGATTGGGCCTGCCCTCTGCCACCCAGGAGCAGGCCTAAGCCAGCAGGGTGTTATCTCCTGAGGGGTCCCAGGCTGCGCGAGGGCACAGGCCGTGCTGAGGGGCCCCCCGCCCCCTCAAGTGCACAAATTTTTGTGCACCGGGCCTCTAGTCTATATATATAAAAGCCTAAGTGACAGTCTGACCATCTGACCATCCAACTGTCCAGTAGCTGTGATGCACCATGACCACCAGGGGGCAGACTCTCAATGCAGGAGCTGCAGAGCTGAGGTGACTTTGTAGCTGCGGTGACTTTGTAGCTGAGGTGACTTGGCAACTGTGGTTCTTGGGTGATGCACCCGGAATCAGAGAGGAGGGAGCCTGATTCCAGGGTGCGTCACCTAATACACGCTCTCTTGTAATTCGGCACCCCTCGGGGGATGTTGGAGAGGTTTCAGCCTAATCCCTGCAGATCAGGCCAAGGGACCCCACCGGTTCACGAATCCATGCACCAGGCCTCTAGTCTTATATGAAAATCTATTCAGGGACACTTCCATTTTTTCCTTTAAACCAAATTTGTAGTTACCAGTTATAGTCAAGAAATTTAATAAAGTTAAGGTTTCCTGCCTCCACCCCTTAAGAAAATGTTGCTGAAGTTCCAAAATGCAGACTCTTCCAAAAAATGTGACAAACTTTCCTGGAGATTTATTTGAATAATTACATTTACAGACTATGTAAATGCTATGTAGTGCACTAAGGGTACACTACCAGGTCGAAAAAATTAGAGGAAAAGATCTAATAAGAAAAGGAAGGTAGACTAAAAGTCATTTATCTTACAAATAAAAATGTATTGTTCCCATTAAATAGATTTTATTAGATTGAAAACCATTCTCCAATATTTCCTACCCTCAACAGAGACCATGGGTTTTAGCTTCAGGGCAGACAGTATGGGACAGTGGAGGCGAACTTGGTTTGAATTCTAGCGTTATCTGTAAACTTTGTGACCCTGGTAAATTTCTTAACCTATCTAGTCTCTGTTTCCTCATATATACAGTGGGGATGATACTATTGGCCTTTTGCATAGTTGTAAAGGTTAGAGATACTGTGTGTAAAATACCTAGTACAGTGTATGACACACAGTAGACAGTAAGTTATAATTGTAGTCATTTTAATACATTGAAGCTTGGAGGGAGATCATCCCAAGCCTTTCAGTTTACAACCGAGGAATCTCAGGATCCAGTGTTTAAATGACTACTAGCCCAGTGAAACAGAATTAGTCAATGGTACATTAAGTCTATTTTAGTGTTCAGGGAAATGAAAGCACCATGTGGTACAGTAACTTACACAGGGCCATTCAAAGAAACCCTGGCATTACATAGATTGAACAAAAAGTCTAGGTTTCCTATCCCCACATTCATTGCAATTTGCTAACATATATAATCCCATTTGATAATTTATTCCAACTTTAGGACATATGATCTCAAAAGCAAATTTTACTTCATCCTATTTTTAGAATAGATTCAGAAAATAAATTAGCTGTCTTGCAGATTAACATTTATTTGACTTACCTTGCATAATTAAGGACATGTTGGAGAGCCTGCCCGTAATTGCAATATGTTGCTTGTTAAAGTCTTAGGGCAAGCTCTCTTTCCTAACCTCAAAATGGTACTCCCTAGATGTACTTTTCCATTCTCTACTGATCTATAGCTTTTTAGCTTTTCTTTATTAGCTTCTAGGTGGAAAGAAAAAAAGTCAAACCTCTCCTTAAAGAAATCCATTATACATTTGCTGTCTTGTACGGGGGAAGGAAGAAAGAACTGAAGTGTATGGTAGTTGTTAAGAAAAAAAAGAAACAAATTGTTCCTTCTTGAGAGATAAAGAACCTGCAGGAGAACCTCAAAGATATAATTAGCAATTAGCAAGACTCTCCTTTCAATTTGCACACTGTGTTTTAATGACTTCTTGCATGATTTTTCCTTCTTGCACGCAAGTCTATGAAATTGCCCTGCAGCATTCCATATAATGAGAATCTCACTTCTGATTCACTGCCAAGGGTGAGTGCTGTCTATATTCAGCACAGAGATAGGTGCCTTGGTTAAGTACCTAAGAGTTCTGACCAGCATTTTCAAGAGTGACTGATGTCTGGACATAGGTTCTGCTATCTGAGTGACTTTGAAGATCACTAACAGGGTCTTCAAGCACTGTTAACAGAGTTGAAGGCGATGTGGTGGATACTTTGTGTGAGTCACACATTCCCTTCCTTTAAACATCCTCCTTCACTCAGTGTATCGGAGCAGATGTTGCCAACATCAGCTCAGTACATTAAGTGAAGGCAGTCTTAGATGGATTAGACATTCAGCTATCTGAATCCTCAGCCAGATGTTCTTAGGGTTCCTAAATGCGTTGGGACCAATCAAGAATACCAGGTTATTGTAAAGGCCACTTTTGGATGGAAAGATGAGTAAATATAGCCAAAGGAAAATGCACTACTAGCTATGACAAGAAAAACTTAGTTTAAAATTAACTTTAATAGATACATAAATTTTGGCACTCTCATTACTGATGCTTCAGGAGTTCATGTAAATCCTCTTCATCAGGATTCTATTACTGCTACTTTCCAAGGGGCGGCGGTGGGCGGGGGGCGGG
>NW_006299876.1:853377-872091 GCF_000327345.1 Myotis davidii
TTATCTGCTTTATTTGAAAAAGCCGATATAGTCATCCTCTATGTGGCAGGTTGAATGTGGTAGATGAGATGAGTGGTTTTCATATTAGTGGCAACTCTGGAGGATGTCTATTTCAGGCATAATGCAAGCTAGATTCCTCCATATTTCTTATGCAGAAAACCTTAAAATACTCATAAGTGTTTTAAACCTGTGTAAAGGTGGGACCCAGCCCATATTTCCTTGAAAGATGAGCTAATTATATGTTGCCCCTGAGTTCTGCATTCAATATTCAAGTATGTGATGTGGACCTACTACATGTAAGAAATGAAAGCTGGCACCAGAGAAGAAAAAAACATTTCAAAACACTTCAACATGATACTTGGGGACTTACGTTCCCTTAAGGAAACAAGTTTATCTGCTTTAAGCACCACTGAAATTCCTCTTAGGAATACTTGGTGTAGGTAAAAGTTACTTAATTGATCAATTACACAATAAACATGTGTAGTGGATCCCACACTGTGCAAGATATTGCCAACGAGGTGGGGAAGATTCAGAAGAAATATTAGATGTAGTTTCTCATCTCAAGCAGCTTACTTCAGTAATAAAAAAAACCCTCCCGTTCATGAAAGAACTGCTAAGTAAAATAAGGCAAAATATAATCAAGTGCTAATTGGGTAGTGTAGACACTGTTAAAGAAATTCAGATTTAATTGGCTGTGATTATCCAGAGGGGCTTTATGAAAGGCACAAATATAACTTGAATATGGTCTTGAAGAAAGGGAAAGCTTTAAACTTTGATTGTGGTTGGAATATAATCCCCATATGGCAAATGTCAAATGACTAAAGAGTAAACTCTTAATATTTGAAATAATAAGTGAACATCTAACAAATTAAACACATTGACTTCACTATATCTTTTTTGGCATGGAAAGATGTTCATAATAAATTAACTATGAAAAGCAGATTTTAGAATAGCATTCTGTAATATGATTCCATTAGTAGAAAATAAAATATATGGTAGGCATAGAAAAAAGTCTAGATAGATATATACTAAAATGTTAAGAGTGGTTTTCTATATGTGATAGGATGATGGGTGACTTTATTGAAAATATTTTTGCATTTTCTTTTTTTAATTTTTGTGCAACTGTTGTGTTCTATTTGTATAATAGTTAAAAGAGATCACATTGGCTTCTTAAAAACCACTAAAATGAACACTTCATAAAACCAACTATAATAAAAGCACACATACACACACACACACATACACACACACTCACACACCATTTTGAAGAAGGACTAGAGAAGAACGAGTAAATAATTAAGCAGATAGAGTGGATGATATATGATGACAGACTTAAAAGTTGATCCTTCAGCTTATGGCATAAGATGGCAACATGATCCAGGTCTATACAATCATGAAGCTAATTGGAAGATCACAGATTTATTCACAAATCCCAGGCAACAGAACCGAGCATTGGCCCGTAAGGATTGAGAAGTAAATTTAGGACAAATAAAAAGAAAGGCCATGCTCTCACAGAAGGCAAAAAGAATTGGAATTTGTTATCCGAGGGATGATATAAATTGAAAATATACATAGCTTCAAGAATGATTAAAATTAATAGAGAAAAGGTTCATTAAAGGTTGGTTGTTAAGCAAAAGCCAGAAATGTCTAGAGTCTGTGAGATATTCAACATATTTAAATGGTAAGAGTGGTAGAAGAAGCCTGCATTTTTGAAGCTCTCTGCCAGCTAGTAATTAACCATTTAGTTGTTGGACTGTTGGGAATTTCTAGGAAGCAATCCCTGAGGAGAGGTTGGGGTATCAGGAAGGCACTCAGGGGGCTCTGGATAATAATTATCAACCAGAAAAGTAGCATTTCAATATTTTAATAACAGGGGGATGGGAGCATGAGTGTGTGTGCGGGGGGAGGTTGAGGGTTAATGGGGGGGGGATAAGGACACATTTGTAATACCTTAACTAATAATAAAAAAAAATGGAGGAAAAAAAATAAAACATGCTATATTTGAAAATAAAAAAAAGTGAAAGACAAAAAAAAAATATTATAAATTTTTCATGTTCAATTTTTTATAAGTGAAATTAATTAACATTGGTTTGGAGCCATATTTGAACTTTTGCATTAATTCAAATAAAAAAAAACAGTTATGACTATACTAATGCATATTGGCTAAAATTTAATCCTGTCTGTTCCTTTCTTCTGGGATAGACTTGAGATGTCTGATAGAGGCATATTGAGATAGACTACAGCATGGCAATGGTCTTAAGAATTGGAGAAATCAAATTAAATCTTCAGATTACCAAAAGATTTTTTTTTTTTTTACCTCGAGGGCTGTTCAGTGAAGCTTCCGATGCTCTCCCACCATCTCCACAATGACTCTGGTCAAACGGAAGGCACTGATCACCTGTTCCTGCCACCACTTCAAAATTCTTAGTCAGATCTTTTGTTTCCACAAGAGATTTCAACTTGTAGACTTTTCGAGTATTGGTGTCTGATAGATAAAGTGATTCAGACATAGGGTCCATAGCCAGATAGTATTTGTGAGCAGGACTTGTGCTAAGGAAGAGAAAGGTAAAGTTATTCAAAGAAATTTGTTCAGTATACAACCCTGGGGGCTGCCTTTCATCACAAATGGAAAATTCTCTTAACAGATGAAAGAATTCAAGTACCTTCCTTCTTATGTACTGAGTAGATGGATACTTCATTTTTCTAGTAATGGATCTGAGTATAGAAAAATTCACTGCCACTGCTAACCTATAATAATGCTGATATTTCAATACCATCCATTGTGGGTAGAGGAAAAAGCAGAAGAGAATAAGTCCCAGGAGGTCATTTTTTCATACATACCTTTCATACCCAGTTCTCCAAATACCCACTAGATGACTGCCTGGATGTCTCACAGTCACCAATTCCCAAACATGAAGTTATTCTCTTTTCCTGCCATTCCTATCCCTCATAAACCTACCTCTCTTCCAGGCTTCCTGACTCATTTGCAGACACTATCATCCTTCCAAGCTCCTGTTGTAAACTGATACTTTATTTTGTTACTGAAATTGTTCTAACTTTAACATTTGGGAGCAGAATTTTTATTGGCTGGTGTGCCCCTTTGACATACCCCCACTAGTGTGGGGCCTTCCTTCCTTCTTTCCTTCCTTCCTTCCTTCCTTCCTTCCTTCCTTCCAATCCTTAGCACTTCCTTAGTTTTGGGAACTACAAGATGGTCCAGGTTCATCTTATGTAATCCCTGTCCCAGTATTACAATGAGTCATTTCTCTAAGGACCCCTGGTTCCTTTTATTGGAGAATGGTATTGGAAACTGAGATCTGGGTGCTGGGCATTAAGCATTATTATTTTCACATATCTCTCCTGCAACTACACTGTTAGCTCTTTGCAGGTAGGAACTGTATTCATCTATCCCTAGTGCCAACAGAGTGTCTGACAGGGTCGATGTTCAGTAAGTGCTGAACTAAACTGAACTGAAGGACATGAAACTAACTAAGACATGGAAGAGTTCAGGCCTTGGCTACTTGCCAAGCAAAATGGAGGGGAGAGGTCATCGGAATAATTAAGATATCCTTAAGGACTGGCATGTTCCTGATTCTATTTGTAATTGTATTTGCCCTCTAAGCATATTTATGCATATGAAGGATAGTAAAGGCTTGCAAACACTGATGAAAGACCCAGTTTAGAGTGTTAATTGGCAAAAAATCAGATCCAATTGGAATATTTGATTTTTTTCTACTTACCTTCATCAAATAAGAGAATCCGGTAGATTCCAGGGACATCTTCAACCCTGGAACCACCATGACAGCTGCTGTAAATAAACTTTAAAGGGCCCCAACAGACTCCAGAATTGATTTGGCAGTCATGTCAGACAAGGCATCTCTGTAGCAAAGACTGCTTAAATACAGGTTTGAGTAAAAGTGTTTACATATCTGGTTGAATTTTTGCCTTCAGAATAAAATTTCTTCAGTGCCCTTATATCTTTCTAGACTAAAGGAGAAGGGTCACAACCCTTCCTGAAAACAACTTTCAATACTTCGGTAGCCTGTTTATGGAAGTTTCGCCTAAGCCAGATGAATCAGGTTTTGTTTAGGAAAAGTCCATGGGCTGTTTTTCTAAGAGAAGTGGTATTTGTACAAACGCACTTTTGAATGTATTACATGCATTTATTAACAAATACTCCCAATGTGCCTGTGAGGGAAGTTAGAATCGTCATTCTCCTCAAATCTCAGCTGGGGAAACCCAGACACACAGAGGGCTTGCCCAGGGTCACTAACAAGCCTGTGCCTGGACCTAGAGTAAATTAGATCATATGTGACCGAGAGTACAAAATACCTTCAGAATATTCTGGTTCTACAGGTGGCAAAGAAAAAAAATCAGTGTGTTCTTGCCTTCTTCTAACTGAGCAGCATATCCTATTTAGCTGAGCTGTTCTTAAACTTTGTGCACTGGCCTTTAGAAAATGGAATAGCCCAACAAACCAAATTCAAATCTGATTAATGTTATTTTCTTGACAGCCAACAGTCAGGAAGGTCTCCTATACTGATATGTCATTTCTTACTATTTCATGCCATTTCCCAAGCGTACTTCAGCTCTTTTTAGATTGGTTTCTTTTTACTCTCTGAAAACATGCCAAATCTAGCAAAGAAAAAACACTGGACTAAATTCCAATTTGTTCGAATCCCTCATGTCTAAATGCATATTGCAATTTGGGATATGTGAAGATTTCTTTTATAACTTCATTGTTAGACTTACTGTCACCCTCTGGTTAGTTTTACATTTGGGCAACGCCCTTCAACTGAACAAAAATCACTTCATTCACGCTAGTTAAAAATCACATAGATTGTAAAATGGGCAATTAATGCTTATAATTAATACTATGCAACACTTTACCAGTAAGCAATTTGACAACCAACCTAATTTGTTTAAGAAATTAGTTATGCTAAAGTAACAAGGCTGAGTGTGTGCACTGGCATTTAGGAAGTGGCATCTTCCCAAACAAAATCCAAATTAAAAATCCTATCAGTGCCATTGTGATGACAATTGGCATTCGGAAGTGAACAAATTCAATTTTCTCCTCGGTAATTTCAGGTAATTTAGAACAGTTTTGACAAGTGTAATGCATAAACAAATTGAACAGAAATACTCATTATGATTAATTTTGGAGCTTTGTGTCATTGTTGGTAAATGGTCAGTTTACAGTTTTCCTGTTATTTCTTTTTGGTAAGAAGAACTAAAAATCACGAGGTCACATAAAAGAAAAAAGGAAACATCTTGTTCAAGAAGATCATGTGGTCACTGTCTCTCATTATTCTTATCAACTGTATTTCTGGATTGAGGAAGCCTGCTGCATTCCCCCTCTCTCTACCTGCAACTGGAAAGCACTGAAGCTATTGGAACATACAGTCTCAGTTGTGATATCACCCAAGGAAAAAATGAAGAGACTTAAGGCCTTGCTTTCCCCTAAAGTGCTGAGCAACAAGCTTTCACTTAATATCTTTTCAGTATATTCTGGTCCTCCAGCAAATTCCCACTTAATGGCGTTCTCTTCTTTTGGAAGAAACTTACCTGAGTCAGAATTTCCAAGTTCACTTTCACATTACTCCTTTAACTTTAGTTAAGAAGTAAAATTTCCCTGTTAGCACATTATTAGGAAGTGGCCTCTTAGGCAAGAAGGGGCATTAGGCAGCTGCCCATGTGATTTGCTTACCTATGTCTGGTGTCTCTGTTTCTAGGGTGCACAAGGTATCCACGAGTAGCAAGTAAAAGCAAATAGAGAGGCATCAGTATCATTCAACAGGGCAAATCTCACCAGACACACCAATCCTAACTCAGCTTGTGGCTGTCAGAGAGACTCTATGGGGAGGGATCATTTAGTCAGATATGCAAGCCTGAGTGGACCCAATCACTGCTGGTTCTCCTGCTAAGATGGTATCAAGGTGATTGAACATCCTGTTTGGTGGGTGGGCAAAGCGCTAAGGCAGTTTTTGCAAAAAGCCCTCTCTGGACCATTTTTATCAGAATCACTCGGGCTCTTGCCATGTGTGCAGTTTCCTGGGGCTCTCCTAGTCATACTGAGTCAGAATCTCGAGGTGGGAGAGGAACCTGGGGATTTGATTTTTAACAAACTCAGCTGGTGATTCAGACACAAAATAAGGTTCAAAAACAGCTGGGCTGAGGTTTCAGGAAGTAGCCACTGCAAAGGGCCTGAGCATTCTAGCTTCTGATTTGAAAGCCACCTTACCAAAATGCAAAATCCCTGTTTTATTACTGGGTCTTGTGGGACATTCCAAGATTACTGGCATCCCAAACCAAACCCTAAGACACTTATATGACCTCAGAGATAAGATGAGGACATTACTTGTGCACGTTAGTACATCACTCAGCAATATTAAAAAATTAAATTTAAAGTATAAAGGTTTTCTCTTAGACCATGACAGAATGTCACCGGCATCAAAATAGCTTCAGTAAAATATCATGTATATCAACTACTAGGTCCTTGTGTGTTCCAGCTGTTCGAGCTCCAAGGGGCAACTGCAATGGGTGAAACAGCACTATCAGGTCAAAAGAAGCAGAACACGTTGGGGGCCCCTGATCTGTAAGCCATTAGGCATAGGGTATTTCACTCTGGGATCTGCTATGAGGCTTCTCACATAGGGAGTGCAGTCTGACAAGCCTGACTTTGGGTCAAATCTGCCCAGATTTAGAAGTCTATAATCATCTGTGAAATATAGTCATTTTAATTTTAAAATCCTTTTAAATCTGGCCCTTTATGTCACTTGGAAAAACACAAAGATAACAAATCTTTTTATCTAAACTAGAAAATATTCTTATTCTTCAGAACATCAGGCAAGAAGAAAAGACACAACATGATTTCATTTGAAGCTGTCTGCTACTACTAATTCAACGCTCTTTAAAGACAATATTCCTGGGATTTTACTAGTTGGGCCACAGGTCATGATCCACTGACTTTTCCTTTTCTCTGGCCTGCCTCAAAAGGGTATGTATCCTGTGGGTTGACACAAAAGGTCAAAAGGTAAGAAGGGGATCTCTGATTAGAAACCTGGCCTCAGGCATTTGAACCTTTTTGAGTCTCTTTGTCTCTGGGCACTTGCTTGTTTTTGTGGCCTCTACAATCCTGGTTGAGTGTGCTGGAGGGTGGTTTTAATCACTGTTACATGGTTGATCCTCCTGGAGGAAGCTGAGTTGTGAAAGTACTAGAAGGAACTCATTAAAACATGATTTTACCCACAACATATTCTCATGGTACAGAATCATCTTAGGTGATAGCAAGGAGGGGGGAAAGGGATGGTTTGACTTTTCAGCAGCTGCTTCTGATCCTGCCAATAATGTCACTCTGAATTTGGAAAGATGTCCCATATTATGCAGAGCAGCTTCTCTCATTAATATCTCAGAAAGAGGAAGTGAAAATGATGGAATTTATTTCCAGTGTGTGACCTTGTTCTGTCTCAGAATTACTTTTAGTTAAGGATTTAGCATTGAGCCACCACCAAAGTCGGTCTGCTGTCTAGCTAGCAACTGACTGCATGCTGAGGTGCCAGTGTGTGAGCTCTTCACAAGGGCCTTGGCCCATCAGTGGCACTGCCACTTGGCAATTGACTGACTTGAAGCTTGCCATGAGTTAGGAGGAGAAAGGAGTAGAATTACAAATCTTTTTAGAACAAGGAACACTACTGATGGTAGGATTTTGAAGTTGATCTTTGATTTTGTTCAGTATCTATATGATTAAAGGAGCCATTTATACTTTTGTAATTAAAAAAATAATTAAGATATAATTCATGCACCATAAAATTCACCCTTCTAAACGTACAATTCAGTAGTTTCTAGTACATCCATAGAAATGTGTAAGCATTGCCATCATCCAATTCCACAACATTTTCATCATCTCCTGAAGAAACCCTGTATCCATTAGCAGTCACTCCCCATTCCCCACCTACCTCAGCCCCAGGCAACCACTAATCTATTTTCTGTCTCTGTGGATTTGCTTATTCTGGATAGTACATATAAATGGAATAATAGAATAGGTATACTTTCACTTAGTATGATGTCCGACCTATTCTTTTTATATTTTCGTGACATGGGAGATGGAGAAAGAGAGACTTTGCCAACTTTGAAGTTGCTGTCTAGTGACCTGGAATCATGAGAATTTGCCTGGCCTGCTCAGTGGTGGCTGCAACATTTTACTTGTTCTTCATGCTCTCCTCAGCTTCTTTCCTTAATACTTAGCCTGAAATATTTAATGTTAAAGAACAGACTTTC
Source organism: Myotis davidii (assembly GCF_000327345.1). Lineage (NCBI taxonomy): Eukaryota > Metazoa > Chordata > Mammalia > Chiroptera > Vespertilionidae > Myotis > Myotis davidii. The sequence goes on from NW_006299876.1 coordinate 861,655, forward strand.
CTTCCTGCTCATCCTTCCCTGGCATTCTTCCTCAGAAGACCAAGTTCCCATTCCTGCCATTCACTGACATCTTAGTGCTTCCAATGCCACTACACTTATCTAAGACTAGCCTCCCCCTTGCTCCAGCCCTGTCTATAGCCCTTATCACAACTTACCTGTCTTGTGTTTTAGGATCCTGCTTTCAGCTAGCAGTTCCTTTGAAAATAAATCTGACAAATGAATCCATGCCCAGGGACTAAGGAGGATTTTAGCTCGATGGGTCATTCTAAAAGAGGTTCTTGTGGGAACGCTTAAGAGATACAATGTCTTAACTCAAAGGAACACATTTTCTAGAGTAGAAATTTGGGGCATGTGCAAGGCCAGTGAAGATGTTTTTGGGTGAGTTGGAGGGAACTTTTGAAAGCCACTGATAAGACAAGACATGAGATCACACTGGGGAGGTAACCACCTAGTTAATCTACATGAGTGTTTCTCTATTTATAGCTTCAGTGCTGTTGACAGAAGGATGGTTCTTGGTCATTTCTCAGACATTATCAGAGATCTCAAAGTTGGGGTTCCATTTTATTCTTTAGCAGAGTGCTCTAAAAGTTCCATTGCCCCTCAGCATGCTAACTGCCCCCAAGTAGGTGTTATTCCTGTTCTATTTAACCCTCAGTCAATGCCAGGAGTTGAGACCTGAGAACAATGTAGTAAATATTAACCAGTCTCTGTGTAGGAAAGAGTAAAATCAAGATAAATTTTCATGTTACATTGACATTTGTCCAGTCCAAATTACTCAAGGTACCAAGAAAAAATTGCCAGGCTCTTATTTTCTTCTTTCTTTCATTTTAACGGAAAGGACACAATAAATTGTGGAGATTAACAGCATCTTGAACAATAACAGCATAGGGTTTTTGTAAAGAATAAATCATTTCTAGTCATGCTTAATTGGTTTTCTAATAGATTTTTTTGAAATTAGAAGGCAAGAGGAGAGTAAGATGGGTATTCATATTTGAATTTTTGCAGAGAACTTGATATGTGTCTCCTATTTTTACTTATATACTTATCCCTATTAGATTTAGAAAACTAAAAAGTGTCCTGAAGACCATAATCAAAGGAAAAAGAAATAGTCATAGTTGATGAGAAATAGTTGAAGGACTTGGGCTATTTAGACTGGAGAAGAAAAAGCCCAGGAACCTATGATATCTCTTCATACTGATAAAAGTTTATCAGGTAAAGAGGGACATGGCTTCTGGGCTGTTTCAAACATTAACCTTTGTCACTACTGAGTGGATGTTCCATGAAGGCAGATTTTAGTTCAATATAAGCAACAATTTTCTAATAGAGTACTCCAAAGATTTAATGAGCTGTCTAGAGAACTATTTAAGTTTCCTGTTATTAAAAGAGATCAAACAAAGTAGAGATGATCAAATGTCATGGATGTAATGGGCATTATGTTACACCAGAGTGTCTGTGGACTAGAAGAGTCTCTAGACCAGCGGTTCTCAACCTGTGGGTCATGACCCCTTTGGGGGTCAAACGACCCTTTCACAGGGTTCGCCTAAGACCATCGGAAAACACATATATAATTACATATTGTTTTGTGATTAATCACTATGCTTTAATTATGTTCAATTTCTAACAATGAAAATACATCCTGCATATCAGATATTTACATTACGATTCATAACAGCAGCAAAATTACAGTTATGAAGTAGCAACGAAAATAATTTTATGGTTGGGGGTCACCACAACATGAGGAACTGTATTAAAGGGTCGAGGCATTAGGAAGGTTGAAAACCACTGCTCTAGACTCTTCTAACAGTAAGCTCACAGATCTGTGATGTTTCTTTGGTGTTACAGAAATATGTGTGTGTGTATAAAACTTTAACATGAGAAGCAAATCGCTAGAGATACCTAGACCTAAATTAGAAATGGCTCTATCTTTAAAAAAATCTTCAAATATTGTATTTTTGACACTCATATTTAATTACATGGTGTTATAGCTCTCCTTTTTTATTATCTTACCTCAATTTCCCACCGAAAGAAAGCACTAAGGTATGTACATATGTGTGAAATCTGCAGCGAATAGGCAAAAGGCACTATATACTTAAATAAAAAGAAATAATACTGTTGCTCTTGGCATATTGCTAATGATAAAGCCATAACTGACTTTCCCTTATTCCCCCCCCCCCCATTCAGCCAGTGGGGGACCAGCTAGATGAAATAAATGATTGGCAACCAATGAAATTATTTTTGAGGTCAGATGAAAGAAACTCGGTTGGGGACAGTTTAGATCAGCAGAGCTAAGTTAGAAAAAAAATCTATAGTCTTCCAATTTTTGAAATGTCAAGAAGCATCTGGAATTGTTCAATGGGGCCCAATATAGAACAGAAGATGGAAGAGAAGGAAATCTAGAAGGACATCCTAGAGGAGCAAGCTTTATGTTCTCTCAAAATGTCATCAAACTTTGGGCTGAGAACTATAATCTGTGGATCTTAAAACAAGTGAAACTTTATAAAACATGTAAGAGGATGCTCAAATATTAACTTGAAGTCAATTTTATAGATAGGGAAATATAGAACAGAACAGTTAACTTATATAATGAGTAACCTGACAGAAAGTGAAGACACAGAACATTCTCTATCCCTTTCTGTAATAACTTATTGAAAATATTACTCTTCTAGGTACAGCTATAAATGCAACAAATAACATAATAACTATATTAGTCTGTGTTTCCAAGGAAACAAATGACTCAACCAAGTAAGATGAATTATATGCACATGGGGGGGGCAAGTAAATTAACGGATTTTAACAAAAAATTGGTACAAAATGAAATTTTTATCTATATACAGTAGAACTCAATGAACATTATGGTTCTTAAGATAGCAAAGCGTTATTATATCAACATATTTCTCTCTAGGAAGTTTACATCTGGAAAAGTTATAAAGCAATGGAGAAATTCACCAATTACATGTGAAAGATGCAATGCACACAGTATAAGCTACTGACCAGGATAGATACTTTTAAAGTAACTGAATCTAATAAGCACTATATTAGTTTCTCGGTAAACATGACAGATAATATTTGTTGATATAAACTGGTTTGATGTTTTTGACTATAGTCACACAGTTAGGGAGTTACCTGTCAATTAGGTCAAAATGTTCCTGCATATTCAGTCAATTAATTTCTCTGATGGCCAGTCACAGGAGTGTTGGAGTAGAGAAGGGAGAACTATTTTTTTTCTTCTTAAACCTAATACACAGACTCTTACACATGAGTATATGAAAGGGCTGCATCCACACAGTAGGTTGCTGGGGGAGGGGATGCAGGGAGAGAAGGAAAATATGTGAGAACTTGAAATTACATGTATGATTTTATCTGAATCTGTTTTTTTCTGGGGAGGGGGTCCACAGTCTTTAATACAGGAGCTGGCAAAAATAGGCTTACAGTTGTGAGTACACAAATCACAGAGCTTGTTCTTGTATTATTATTTATTCTTGTATGATATATTTTTCCATATCAACAACTATAAACTTACTTTTGCCCACTCCTTTAGATTCTCAAGGGGTCTGAGAATTTAAAAAAAAAAGTTAAGAAGAGCTACTCTAAAGGATGTTAGCTCAGAAGAGCCAGCTAGGGAGACTCAGGCTAAGTGGGAGAGCCTGGGTGTGTGAGCTCATGGTGTGTGCAAGCCTTTGTGTTTGAAGAGCTGTGACAATGGGAGAAAACAGTGCTGTGGTGTAAGACTGAATAAAGGGACTGGACAATACTTCACACTGCCAGAAACTAATTTTTCTTTGTACTGAGAAAATTACATTGGAATTAGGGTCCAAGTCATTCTATTTTATTTTTCAAATGACTTTGTGTTGAAGGCCATAAGGTGCTTTGGACTAAAATGCAAATTTGTGAACTGTTAAGGATCCTTGACCAAGTAGAATCTCATCAATGAATGACAATTGCTCCACCTTAGGGAAATTTGCATTTAAATTATAATAAAAAGGACTATATTTAGCTGGATTTTCTTTATAGTAATATTTTCTTTGCTTTTATAGGTAATCCTAAGATTTTTTTATTTGAGGAGATGGCGATATAGGATTAGCTTTATAGGGTTCAGTATATAGGCTCAGCAAGACAAGAGCCCTGTCTACCTGACAGTCCCTATCTGTATAACTGGAAACTTTCAGATGGTGAATGAATTGTTCAGTGTTCCGTCCATGTTTGGCATCATGTAGACTGAGCATCTCTAGGATTTTGAAAACAATCTAGAATGTTGTATAAATCATTTCCAAGTCTAGGCGTACAACCATCCTAGCCTTCCTCTTTGGTTTCCCAGTAAGTAGTTACCCAAAGAGATATACTGCTGGAAATGACAAGTCCCTGTGACATCCTGAGGTATATGAACATTTGATTAGGGCAGGTTGGTATGAATTAGTCCTTCTCTAGACTCTATAGATGTGCTTTATCTTTCTAAAATCTTAATTTTACAGTCCATTTTTTTATTAGCCAAGGGATTTAACAGCTTTCTTCTCTATGACAGCGTTTGCAATTCTAATTAAGGAATGTATTAAAACTGGAGTGAATTAATGTGAAAAATAGATGGGGGTATGGGACTAGAAGATTTCCCTTGCTAGGTGTGAAGGACTAACTAAGTCTGAGAAAAGGGAGGTAGATTCCAAAGCAAGCACAAGAATACGAGAAATTTAGATGAATGTCCAAATGTATTCAAATCTCCATGGTCCTGTGAACAGAAGTGTTGAATGAAAATGACCTAAGAATTTTCATGTGCCTTGACTAGCCTTGATGGTGCTCTGTACATTTAAGATGCTCCATCAAAGTCTCTGATCAATGAGGTGATGCCTATGGCAACAATTGTTTAATACATCAGTTTATAGGATGAAAATATAATATAGCATCAAAATCTTCCGGGACCTAGAGAAATTTTTAGCCTGAAGTTCCAAAGATGTATGGCAAAGATAAAGCTGCCACAACCAACTAGAAGGAAGGCTCTACCAATTTAGCTATGGGAGAAGAAACAGGTCTGTCTATCCTGCTGGGATGGAGGTGGATGCTTTCCCTTTCTAGGATTCCAGAAGGCATGTATTTGTGTCTTATAGGCCCGAAGGGATAAAACAAAGCTGATTAAACTATGGTTTACATAGTTCAGGACATTAACTACTAAAAGGTATGAATTCTTTTCAAGGTGTTTTGACTTTGTACTTTCAAGAAAATTCCTAGAACAGTATAAGAAAGTCTCGAGATGAATACTTTAATCATTTTTCTCCCCATTGGGATAGAGCTTTTAAGGGTAAAAAACTCAATCTTCCTTTTTTATCATGCCATGTAAACACAGACTTACATTTTCTTTTATATGAAGTGACCACTTTAAAAAATTGGACCTGAAGAGTTTAGAAAGATTAGCCTTTTGAATCTGGCAACACACCTAGAGCAGAATAGGTATTTCCAATCGGTCTTTGTAGTGGCCAAAAGGGGTTGAGTGACTTACCTGAGCACTTGGAAGTATTGAGATCCATGTCAGTGATGGCAGTGCACACAGGGAAAGCCACACATACAGGGATGTCAACACTTCCTGGTTATCCAAAGCAGTACTCAAAGTTTCCTTCAGGTCGGAGGAGTAGGCATGCTGACCTATGTACTGCATCCCTAATTTCTGCATCTTACTTCAGGGCTACAATATGGGCAACTGTATATCCTGCTCCTGGCAATGCCTTGTCTCTTCACGTTATCTCATTCTTGCTTTTTCTTATCCGGTAAACACAGAGATTAGAAGAGACTTACCTTAATTCCAAAATACCAACAGAGTTTCCTGAGGGGAATATTCGCCTTACAAAATTGAAGTCGCCAACATACACACTACCATCAGGGCCAGAAGCCAAAGCAACAGGAGCAAAGAGTTTGTTGTTGTGGGCTGGGCCATTGCAGTTGGTGCAGGCTACACTCCGTTGGTGTCCATTACCCATTATAGTTGATATGACTGGGGGCTGCTGGGAAATAAAGATATTTTCTCCGTTCCCTTTATGTATGATTCCTAGATACAAGAAAAAAAAAGAGAATAAAATAAAAACAATTACCACACAACATTTTCAGCAACATTTTAATTTTTCTCTCATTGTGCAAAGCAAGAAGGAGCTTTAGCATTGGTATAAAAGAATTTGAGAGTGCAACATACTACTCTTGGTTTTATTGAACTTCAGAGCCACCATAAATAGTACCACAATGCTTTGCCTCAGTTTGCCCATCTGTGAAATGGGTTAATACATCCAGTTCCTTTAATGCTGATACTAACTGCCTTAAAAAAGAATTTGATGACCAACTTGTAATGATGTCCTGTTCACTGTGGCTTAGTTTTCATCTCTGACTGACTTTCTCCTGATGCTGGGCACATAAATGCCTGACTTAAAATTACCCTCACTATGCAACTGGTTCCTGAAAAGTGAGTATCAGTCAATTTTAATATTAACCTTAGCAAAACACAATCAGGAAAGTAATCTACTTCCGTGAAAAGAAATCATATCGCTAGAATGCACTTCAAAGATATAAGAAAGGGACTTGAATTTTCCACTCTTTTGGACCGTATCTATCATCAGTGCAGGAAATAGAGATACTGACTTATGAAAATGCTGGAAAATCCTGTGAAATCATTCTCTTTGGGTAATCTCTTCTATTCTCACAGCTTTAACTCCCATCTCTACATGCCAAAATTTTCTCCTGTCCAGAGTCTCACCTGATGTGCAAATACCTACTATATCTTTTTATTTGAATCCTTTAAGGTACCTCAAGCTCAACAAGTTTAAAACTGATTTCATCATTTTTTTTACCCCTTACCAAACCCTGCTTTTTCTCCTTTGCTCCCTAATCATCGTATAAGTGGTATATGTGTGTATTTACCTAAGTTGGTAATGTGGGCATCACTGTGGGTCTTGTTTTCCTCATTTTCTAAACTTAATTATTAACTTTACCCCCCACCCTGTTGGGTCTATCTCTTTAAAATATGTTGAACCAGTTTTGTATTCTCCATTCACTTTAGTTCAGTTTTTCTTAATTTCTTGGTCTCTTGTTCTCCATGTATACCTATCTGCAAACCATCATCCACACCTTTTAATAGCTTCAGATCCTTCCTTATTATTAAGGCATGCAGAGTCCTCCATGATTTATATGGTTTTTGACTACTTCTTCACTCTCTCCTTTCATCGCCTTCTCATTCGTATGCTGAGTTTTAGCTATAGTGGGACTATTTATAATCACTCTCACATAGTCCCATTCCTCTCTGCTTTTGTACATGCTGTTCCCTCTATTCTGAATGCCTTATCTTGTCTGCTTGGGGAACTCTTACCTATCCTTTAGAACTCAGCTCATTTCTTCCCCAATGTTCTGTCCAGGCAGAATTAGTTGCTCTCACCTCTGTGTGCCAACTGTTTTGCATAGCTCTATCATTACATCTATCACATTATTGGGTGCATTTTTCATTACTTCTCTATCTTCCCCATTAGAGCATGAGCTCCTTGAAGGCAGGCACTCTGTCTTACTCCTTTCTTCATTTTAGTGTCAAGCCCTGTGGCTCAGTCATTGTAAGTGCTCAGTAAATGTTGAAAAGAGGCTTTGAGTTTCTTGTAGTTTCCCTATCCAAATTCCAGTGATTTTTCAGACTGTTAAGCCTAGGCAGGTAATCCAAGGAACAGGCCCTACTGTGCTAAATAAATAGCCAAAGTCTGCTCAGAATGAGCCAGGGCAGGTAAAGCATCCACATTGTGAGAGGCATACCAATGTGTCAGACTGAAGTAACCGACAGCAAATGAATGAATGCAGTTATCTTGTACAGTCTTATTTATTCTCCCACAACCTCTGCTATCTATCTCCTCAATTGCCTGTTATTCTCCCTAAACATTTCCTAAAATGCCGTCCTCAGTTTACTTCCAATATTTGGTCCCATAGTCCTACAATGGAAATTACTGGTTACTCTGAAATAGGAACATTGTTGGCAAAAATAAATAAGAGGGTAAAACATGCACAACACCATGGCACTAAATGTGTACCTGGAAGGGGCCTTCCAGAAAACAGAACTCCCATACATCGTATACACTTGTGATTTCATAGCTAATATTTTTACTTTCCCTCCCAAAGTGATTCCTGGCTACTTGTTTCAACATATGATCTTCAGGAGCAGTTATGAGTTTATGCCCCAACAAATTGGTCTTTTATTTCAGAACTATTAGATATCTTAAAGATAACTACTTTATTAATTTTACTAATAACTTTGTTAGGCAGTAAAATTTTTCTTAAGATTTAGAATAGTTAATTAAGTAAGATTAATAGGACTGAATCTCATTTCCCCAAAACATTTAATTGCAGTGTGATCGATACTGTAATTTAAATGAATTGGGAGAAAGTGAATGAGAACTGGAATGACAGTTGTACAACATCAGTGAAAAGAAATCTCCTGATGATCACTAACTGAATATCCTACCAATGAGACTATGATAGGCACTCTAATAAATGAAAAAAAACAACTGTTTAGCATGTCAGTATTTCAGCCATGCACTATAGGGTATATCATTCAAAAATATTTCCAATTATTGTCTTGGAAATATCATATTTGCTATTAACATCTATTTTCCCAGGTAGATCTCTTTTTTTATATCAATGTAACGGTATAGTTAACAATTACCTTCAAAATGACATGTTATTACCAGGCTCCTGGCAATTTAAAAACGAAAGATGGCTATTTTAAACCATTCTTCTAAGCCTGCAATTCTAAACCTCCCCTTTTCTATTAGAAAGCCCAGCACTCCATCAAAGAAGAAGAATGATTAAAGGAAATAAAACATAAGGCAATGTACTTTCTGATTACATCTCAAGAATTGATGTCTTGCTTTCATGCAAGGTACTAAAGTGCCCGTGTACTGAAATTACCATTCCTGTTTAAAGCTGAAGCAATCAAAACAAAAATGGGCAAACCCCTTTTGTATTGCCCTGGAAGAATAGATCATTTTGAAGGGTGTCTTTGTTGTTTCAAGAATCTGTTTAACCTTCCATTACATAGAACCAGGGCATACCATCTAGCAACAATGATTTAACACCAATTCTTCTGCAAAAGGTTGCTTTGAAAATATTTTGTTTATGTTCCTGGAAATCTTGATCAATTACGGCTGCCTCCCGTCCAGCTTGTTCTGCTATACATGCTCATTTTGAAAACAGAATCAAATGAACCTAGGATATCACACATTATTTACACGAAGGCCAACTTCCTGCTAAGGATTGGGTGTGTTGTTCCTAGTTGTTTCCAACTAGGAAACCACACTGGGTGGATCAAATTGCACATTTTCTCTCCTAAGTTTCTCTTTTCTCTGCCCCCAAAGCCAAGTCTGTTGTGTAATAAGTTAAGCATACTTTTAAACACACTACTCATAGCCTCCTGCTACTTTGCTCAGAACTTCTTTTGAAGCTTATAAATAAGTTTGAAATAAAAATTCCCTCTGGAAGCCAGTGGGTGGTGCTTTACGCTGATTTCAAAGAAGAAACCATTTTTCAGACTTATGAACAACAAGAGACACAATACATATTTCTCTTAGGACTTGACTGAGAGGATATAAACACAAACTGGGAGATATGCCAGTGTGATCAATGGAAATTTACTTCCCCTCCCAGTAAAACCATTTGTTGACACACCGCTGGTCTATCTTGGAGGCCAAGTTAAAGAAAATCCTTCATCCATTTCAGACAGATGACAAGACCCAATTAGTACCCTGGATTGTTCTTTGGAATAATTTTAACACTCAACTGCAGGGAACACTAGAGGATCCGTTTGGTATGAAGATCTATAACGAACAGCTCACGCTGCAATAAATGGATTCATGTACACATTTTTATTTCACACAATTTTAAAGAACTGATTTACCTTAAAAGGAATCTCTGTAATTATTGAGAAGATGTACTTTGAAGGAATAATATTTAAAAACACAAGTTCCTGATTCTTTATTTCAGTGAAAGTAGGAACCATCTCTCTCTATATATATGTATCAGGCATAATATTTGGAAATAATTCTCCACAACCAATGGTTAATTGTCAGGTAAATATAATTGCGGCAACGAAAATGACAAATGGGCTGAAAACACTGCCTACTAGAAACTACCCACTGCTTAATGATTGCAGAGCCAAAGAAAAACTCGAGAATTGAATGACAGCAGACATCCAATCTAATTACAGGTGTCTTTTTAACCAGTGAGAGAAAACTGGGGGAAGATAGATTCTTGTTTCTAATCTGCTATCTGTCTCAGATCAAAAAAGCAGGGTGCCTAAAGAGTTAGGCTTTTTCCAGAAAGAAGTGGAGTGGGGGAATTTGAAGAAAAGACGCTCTTGCCTTAATCAGCCAGAAAAGACTGTCTGACCTGAGGGGGAAAGAGCATTGCTTTCTAAATTGGTCTTCCCAAAGCTGCTCC
>NW_006299876.1:872173-880564 GCF_000327345.1 Myotis davidii
AAACTGCCATTGGGTGGGATTTAGACTTCACAAATATCCCAAGAGAGGTGTTCCAGTCCAAGGTCAGGCTGAAAGGCAATGGCAGAGCTGGCTTCAGATCTGTTCCTGGCAAGGGTGACCAATTTCTGGTTAGAAATACAATGTGCCTACAAATGAGAAGATAAAATGAACAAATGTTCCTTTAATAAAAACTATCCAAAATAAGGTTTCTTTCTCAGGATAGAATTCTCAGAAAAAGACAGAAAACAGATTTAGTGGGGCTGGGGTGAGCACAGGTTTTTTTTTTTTTGGGGGGGGGTGATAAAAATATTCTGAAATTGTGTTGTGAAGATTGCACAACTGTACAATTTACTAAAAGTCAGTGAAATGTACACCTAAAATGGGTGAAGTTTATGGTGTATAAATTATACTTCAATAAAGCTGTTAAAAAGAGTCTCAGAAATAAATTGGTACCTTTACCTAAAAATTAGTTATTGGAGAATAAGAGGTATAGAGAATACATTTGTGGAAATGTGAGGAGGGGCCCAAAGCCGACTTTCTGAATGGCTCCCCTGTGTTCTGAATGTTTAAACCTGTGTGAAGCAAATGGTAAGAGGATACAGGACTGGGAGTGCACAGCTGGGGGCTGGCTCGATTGAGGTCATTTCTCATTTTGTGTTTAATGTCAATGACAGGCATTTGAAAGAGACAATCCATACAAGCCAATAAAAGTGAGTGGAAAAGAAATGGCTGCTTAAAATGTCAAACTTTTTCAAATCAAAACAAAAAAAATCCAATAATTTAATAAGTGGCATCTGCCCTTTCGTTTTTGTACTTTTAAAACTGTGATTCTCCTTTTGACAATGGAAAATAAGTTGACATTTTATATCTGTGCCTGAATCTATGCTCTTAAAAAAAATAAGCAATTTGAAATAGAATTTAGAATTTTCCTTGAAAGTGGGGGAGGAGGTATAACAGGGGCATACAGCAATGCAATCATTCACCTTCAGGATCCCACATTGGGAATATGGGAGGTGATCTCATTCTATGGTTGAAGCGAAACTGGTTAGCTTTGCCAACCAAAATTTCCCAGCCAATGTGGCTGTTTGGCTTGGCTGATCCAACTATGGTGCAAATGAAGTAAGATCACAGATTTGATTATTAAATGGATCTCTTAGCTCATGACCTTAAAAGATAACTGGACATTAGCCAGCTGGTCCACAAAGGTAAGGTAGATACAAGATGGCCAAATGCAAGAATGTAGCTGCCTCAATATATTCATACCCCAATCCTGGACCAATAACCCAAAGTACATGTTCCACTGAAGGCTGCTAAGAATCTGCTTCTTCAGCTGAAAAGGAATGTGATTTCAGTGAAAACTTACCAGCTTATGCTCAAATGAAAGCTGGATGGGAACACCAATGACTGGTTTCCCAGCAGGATGCAAAAGGAGATGGAGGAACTATGATGAAGCATTTATGACCAGGGTGGCAAAATCAGTTGTGTGAGAGGTACATGGGCAGAACATCCACCTGTAGCCCCTTCTCCTGATTTATCTAACATTTATATTACAAACTAGGACAAAGTGACAGCAGAAAATGTGGTTCAAAGAAGGAAAACACTGAAAATGAGAATGTCTTGTTCTCATTGCTCTTTCCTCTTTTCCTAAGTCCAGGACTTAGGAGCCTTAAACTAAGAGTAACCAAGTACAGCACTCTTCCCCTCCTAGCTCTTCTCTTCTTTTACCCATCACTGTCCTTTTACTCCTACCTTCTTATTGGACATACTGATATTTATGTGGATAAACAGCTACCATGTAGGAGAAAGAGCACATGACTCTAGCCACTTACTGACTGCAATGTTGGGGAAGGTCACATGACTATTTAAGTCTCAGACTCTTGATCTTTCAAATGAGGTTAATGCCATTTTGCAGGGTTGCTGTGTTTAAAATGGGACAAAGTTCACTAAACCCTTTGAAACTGCATTACATAGATGATTATTTAATTCTCAGGTGTACATTTTGCTTCACATTTAAACACCTCTAAAATAAGTATTTATATAACAATCAATGTATGTCATAGTTTAATCAGCAGCATTTTCCATAAAATAATGGTGTACTTATAACTGAAGGTGTCTTAGATTGTATGAAATATGCCGATTATTATTCCACTTTTAAAAAGTCGGTTACAATGTCAGATACACTTGTTAATCACTTGTGATAGAGCAATAAAGATAGCAAAACCCAGTTCCATATAACTTTGTGATGAAGAGGTCTCACTATACTTGCACTAATTGGAAATCAGATTATTATATCTGAAAGAAAATAAACTAACATGGTCTTCTCTAGGTTGTGAGCCCTCAGGCAATTTTTTTCCTTATAATTTTTCAAATTTTCTACAATGAATAATGTAATATATAATGTAATATAGCATTAGGAAAAGAGTATTAAGTAATATTTTAAAAGCTGCTTACCACTTTGAGGATTGAAAATATGATGCTTATTTAATGACCAGCCTCCTAGGTTAGAAGCATCCATCTCGAAACCTTGTAAGATGACTGTCCTTTTCTCCCAGAGAATAAAGTCAGGGCAGGTTTCATATTCATATCCCACAGATACTGCAAACAAAGAGTTAATAACACTTTAGAAAAAATTCAAAAAATTTGTTTCATTTTTGCCCTGTTGATAATTCTGTGGATATTGCATTTACTACTGAATTCTGACTTGGGTTGAAATTTGACACAGTTCAGCACAGTGCCTAGCATAGCACTGGGCATCCAAAAGTGGTCAGTCAGTACATATTGGATAAATGGATGAATGAGTGAATGAGTACTGTCATTAGGCATCTACCATATGTTTATAGCATTAAGCTTTAGTATGGAATTTTGAGTTGGAAGCTATGTTGTAAAAGTAGAGAAATAAGCTCTCTGAAGACTTAACCTGTGGTGACATGATTTATTTCTTTACCTTTGTAGAAGAAGTGCTGGTTTCTTCTCTCTCTAGACTGCAAAATGCACTTATGAAGCTGGCTGTGAGGTACTCGGACCCTTATACAACAACTGACAACATGAGTCTAATAAAAATTAATTTGCCCAATTTATATTTTCTCTTGTACTAACTGGCCTTTAGTTTGTTGAGGAGTCTGAGTTTGCTTAGAGTGTTGCAAGCACTTCCAATGTAAATTCCACATTATGCACATTATATTTTGGTTTCTGTATATAGCTAACCAATGGGACATCACCCAACATTTGGCTTCAAGTCTTATGAAGCACAGATGTTGTGCATTAAGCTTGGAACCCTGGTATGCCACTAAAATGGGAAGTATGGTATGTGGTAGCTTGGGTGCTGAAGTCTGATAGCTCAAGTGCACCAAGTCCCAGCCATTGTCTCAGTTGGTAAATCTGCTTACCTGTTGGAACCCCAAATTTCTGATTCTTGAATTTAAATGCTTTTTGTTCTTATAATGTTAAAAAATGGAGACTATTGGCTCATTGCACTGCATACTCCAAAGCTTCTTTCCCTCTTTCTGGCAGCTTAAAATATCCCTAGCTGGTTGTCTGCCATTGCTTTTGAGTACCTGCTTCTACTTGACTCATTAGATGCTCTGGGAGAACTCATTCCTTCTTTTGTCATTTGGTTATGGAAACTGGTGATAAAAATGTGTGCTTAAACAATGCCAGCACAGTAGGTCCACAGATGAAAAATTAAAGTGAGACAGTTTTGGTTTTGGCATTAGATGAAGAGAAAGATGGAATTTTTATTCAAACTGATGTATGTGTGCATGTGCATGTGCATATGTGAGCACATACACAGATAAGCCGAAAAGTTCTTTGATTTTAAATACAGAACTCTCTCTAACTTTGTGGATCATGTGTGGCCAATTTTAAATCAGACTGGCTCCTCTTTGTCCCAGGCTTCACCAAAGCTTCAATAGAGATCAGGACCATTTTCACGGGTGTGTGACCTCTGCAGTCTCACAGGGGCCCATGCTCAGAAGGGCCCCACACTTGCTTAAATGCTTAAAATCCTTAATACTTTAAAAAACATTTTTATTGATTTCAGAGAGGAATGGGAAGGGAGAGAGAAATATCAATGATGAGAGAGAATCATTGTTAGGCTGCCTCCTGCATGACCCCCACTGGGGATTGAGCCTGCAACTGGGCATGTGTCCTGACGGGGAATCGAACCGTGACCTCTTGGTTCATAGGTTGACACTCAACCACTGAGCCACGCTGGTCAGGCTCCTTAATGCATTTTAACAAGTAGCTCTGTATTTTTACCTAACGGTGGGTCCTGCAAATTATGTGGCTGGTCCTGATGGAGATGCACTCCTACCCTGCCATCAGCTGGTGAAGGCTCATGGGAGGCAAACTCATTTTACTATTAGCCCTAAACAAGCATTATTAACAAGTGGGATCAATGGGGAGTGGGAAAGACTAATAATGAAATGGAAATAATTTCTAAAAGTTTGGCATCATCTTTGTCAATGCTGTTCTCTATTAAGGTGGATGGAATAGAATTTCAGTAAAGTAAAGGATCTCGAAGGTAACCTAATTCAGATTATGCTTGTGGCACAAATCCTTGCTGTTTGAAATCTCCTTGGTTCTGATGCTTGCTAAAACAACTCTGGTATAGTGGAAAGACATGGTTTCAGACCCAGAGTTAGAAAAGACTTCAACTCTTGGCTCTGCCATTAGCTTAGCAGTATGGTCTTGGGCAAATTATTCTCCACTTCTGGGAGTTGTGTTCTTTATTGGTAACAAAGTGTGTGTGTGTGTGTGTGTGTGTGTGTGTGTGTGTGTGTGTAGAGGGGAGAGCAGAGTAGGTACTAGAAATAGTGGTTCTTAGACCTTTCTGGGTCAGGAAACTTTTTATTATGAATTTGATAAAAGTTATGGATTTTCTTCCTAGAAAATCGCATATGCACACAAAATTTTACATATAATTCTAGGGAGTATTCACTGGCCTCCTGAAATGATATTCTCAGATTAAGGACCTTTGTACTAGGTCATTTTTATAATCCCCCATTATCACTAACACTCTATGATTCTAAAGTGCATTCTTTCAAGATTGCATTTGACCTGTTCAAGTTGGTGATCAAACCAAAAAGTCAAAGATACACACTTATGGCCATGCTGGTGTGTAGAAGAATATCATTTTTGCTTCCCTTGCCAACATTTATGTCTTGAATAATAAATAATCACAATGGCAATGATTACAAGTTCCCTTCATGCCATCAACTCCTTCCCTACCATTGCCAGGATCTGCCTTTTGTACATTGTAAGCCTAGTGAGCTCCCCTACAATCTCTTCTCCGGAAGGTGATTGTGCAGTTTTGTGAATAAGTAGTATGCTCTGGTGACCTCTGATGGTAATTTGGAGCCTGCTTCTCCACTCTCAGTAACAGTTAAAGATCTTCCCAACTTTATGGCAAAAAATGCTTACATAAAGTATCAATGAAAGAGTTCTCGGTGCAATGATAATGAGACATATTCTTTTCACCTCCTCATATCTGCTTTCTGAATTGCTCTCTAGTCCACAACAAAAAAGTGCATTGGTTGCAAACCCCACAACTAGATTATTCCACCCCCAAGTCATAGCAAATGGCAACAAGGCAGCCACTTAATAAGTTCCCTCTAATTTTTATTAGATTTACTTTCTTGTGAGAAAGCTCTATGGGCTAATAAAGTTATAATTTATACTTGAGACTTGTCCAAAATTCCAACTGATTTTAATGAGAATGGCTGTGTCGGGGTATTTTTTTATGGGACTCCTTATTCAGAGTAACAAGGCAAGGTTTCTTTCTGACAGCAGCCCACTTAAGCCGAATCCTGGAACTTACAATCGGCTTATGAGAAGGCAGACATTTCACCCCACGGAGTTGAGCTGCTTTCCAAATACAGTACCAACCAATTCTAGACTTCCTCTCATAGAAGCAGACTGTTATGCACTAAATGCCTACTCTTTTCCAGATAATTAAATATGGGGGGAAAGGGGCTACTCAGGGGCTGGAACTGAAAATGCTGAGTCCTGACATACACTCTCCCTGGCACTGTGACAGCTGAGTCTCCATTAAATAGCAGGGTGGACCACTACCATTTCCCAGGCAGCCTGTTGCCTCTCACATTTGATCATCAACACAGCAGGGGATAGACCACAGATTCAGCCTCTGGCACTCTAAAGTGGGGACTAGGAAGAACAATGTCATAGGAAGGAAAAATAATTATTCACCAATATTTCAGAGGAGCTAGAGACTATAGACTAGTCTTGCAGTGAGTGGAGGTAGGTGGGAAAGGGGGTTCCTGAACTATACTTCCCAGGGGCTGGCATAGTGGGTCCCTTGCTGGTGTGTATATATGGGGAAGGCAGTTGAGAAATGGCCATTAATAAAAGCACAATACTTTTTCTGAACCATGTGACCTCTTCTCTGGTGACACCCTTTAATTTCATCTGGATTTCTATCTTGTTGTATTCTCTCCCTCACCTCCTCACAGAGATATTAATGAAATGTTCCTTAACCAAGAGTCATTGATTGTCAAGATAGGCTTGTTACTTTTGCACCAATCACAGGATTGCATCTCTGACTTCACTGTTAGTTATCTTGCAAATATTACACTGGCTTACAAAGAAAAGCTGCAGCTTGTTCCCCTAAAGCCATTTGACATTGGAAAAATAACCGAATGCTCATTGTACTGATCACAGCAGCAACATTTGTATGATGTGGGGACTGTAAGAAGGCTGAGGGCCACAGTGCTCCTGACACCCAATTTAGTGGCTGTGACATTCACCTACAGGGCTGGGGTAGGAGATTGACATTAAGTAGCTAAAAATATGACAAGATTAAGCAGCTGATTTTCAACAGCTTCAGGCTAAGGCTTCAGAATTCATAATGGTTGCATTTATGAAGGCAATATATAATTAAAAGTAGTCTGATAGTCAGTGTGAGAAATTTACATGTTACCTTCATGAACTCAAGGAACATCTAAAAATAATTTTATGACATTCAAATGGTAGATCAACACCTTCTTACCCAAAAGAGATTTTTAAAACAGAATCATAAATATGTCCCACTCTTTTAAAATACTAGATTGATGCAAAACACCAATGAAACATAAAAAACAAAAGATCTAAAGAACCAGATTCAGGCCATGGCAACAATACACCAAGCCTATGTAGATAACATGCTATCTACTGAGAACAGGTACCTGCTCCCAGAGCTGCTTATACCTTTTCTTTTTCCCTAGTGATTTATCATAGGCTAGGATGACCCCAGAGGCTCCTCAATTTGACACATTGCCCGGTAGCCTGAAATGCTTTGTTTATCTATCTATTATTTCTGGCTTAGCAAGAGTGTCAGAATCAGGTGATGAATTTTTACCAAGTGCCTTTTCAGCACTTACAGAAATAGTCACATAGTTTTGTCTTTTAATATATTAAAGGTGGAGAATTATAGCAATAGATTTGCTAATGTTGAACCATCTTTGTTGGTCTTAAAATAAACTCTGCTTGGTTATGATCTTTTGAATGAATCACTGGAGTTGATTTGGTGATACTTTACTTAGGATCTATATCCTACCTGTTTGCAAAATAAGGTTTAAACATGATAGTGCTAAAAATGACAGAGCTGGATGAAGAGAAAGTATAGGTAGGAAAAGTAAAAAGCATCTGGGAGTGAGGTAATCACACATCATTTTTGCCAAAAGGTCCTCTACTCTGAAATCTATTTTTTTTTCTGGCTGCTTTGTCCCAGCTTCATAAAAAGGAGCCTGGAACCTGGATGACTCAGAGGCTACCAAAGGCAGAGTGATGTACTGGCTCACATTCACATTTGTGAGCACCTTTGTGTACCTAGGCAACATCCTACTCTCCTTTGGCAGGCCCACCATCCCATTATACAGTTGAGCCTTCAACAATGTGGTGGTTAGGGGCGATGGACACCTACACAGTAGAAAACCCACATATAACAATTGATTCCTCCAAAACTTAACTACTAATAGCCTCCTGTTGATCAGAAGCTTTATCAATAATATAAACAGTTGATTAACTTATTTTATATGTTATATATATATATTACATATATTGTATGAAATCTTACAATAAAGTAAGCTAGAGAAAAGAAAACATTAAGAAAATCAAAAGGAAGACAAAACATATTTACAGTATTTATTGAAAAAATATGCTTATCAGTGGACCCATCCAATTGAAAACTGTGTTGTTCGAGGGTCAACTGTATAAGCAAGGGTTAAAAATTTAGCCTCTGTTTTTATTCATTCATCCAAAAATATGCAATATTTAATGGGGACACGGGGATGAACAACACAGAACAACATAGCACCCCTCAGTGGAGCTCACATTCTAGTGACAGACAGAAATATAAAACAAAATTAAACCACACACACACACACACACACACAC
>NW_006299876.1:880622-885304 GCF_000327345.1 Myotis davidii
AAATATTATGATGGACAGTCATCCCAAAGTAACTGGCTATACCCAAAACTGCACCTCCCTGCAACACAGTGAGAGATAAAATAGACTTTAACAGTGTGAGAGAGAAATAGATTTTACTAAAGGAATTCAGCTAGTCAATAAACAAATAAGCAAATAAGTCATAAAGCTGGGGGGGGGTGTCTAAAATGTTATGATGGGAATGTATTGAGAGAGAGTGTAACAAGAGAATTTAAGTTGGAATGCAGAGGCAAGAAAATGCCTCTTTATACTGAAGGGGTTTACCTCATTAAGTATAGGGAAGAGCATACTAGGCAGAGAGAACAATATGAGTGCAAGGCTTTGAAGTTTGGTGTCTTTGGGAGATTTAAAGAAGGTCAGGGTGGCTAAAGAGTCAGTTTCTCTCTAGTGCATAAAAAACAAATGAAGAACAACCCTTTCTCCCATTTCACCCCACATAGTACAAAAGAAAAGATAACTATTCTTTAGCAGCACTTAGGCATTTTTCTTTGGGGAGGTTTCAGGAAGTATATTCACCTTGAAAATGGACTGTTTATCCTTTAAATAAATGTGACTGATTAAAGGGATGCAATATTGTAATGAAAAAAAAGGGGCTATCCTCTAATGACTCAGCAAAGCTTCAGTGAGCCACACTATGTGCCTGGCAGGTAGGTGATCTGCTATGCACTGTGGATACAGTGAATATTACACAGGACTGGATAATCTGTCATGTGAGAGAGGCCATACCCTGAAGGGTTAACTATCTTCTAGAACTTTTATCCATGGCCTCCTTAAAATAATATCACCTCACATTTGTATAACGCCTAACATTCAAATACATTTTTGTGTATATTACCTCATTTGATGACTCACAAAAACTAGTGAGGAAGATGTATTTACTACCATTTGATAGATGGGATGATAGATTCAGAGAAGTAAAGTGAGCTTTGGCTAGTAAATGGCAGAACCAGAGCTCAAACCCAGTGACTCTTTAGTAAGTGCCTTTTCCCACTGTTAATCATAGCTATTAAGAGAAAGACCCACAATTCTGAAATACTAAACAAATAACCTTTTATTTGCTCCAAATTAAAAAGACAGGAAGCTAGGGATCACCTTGAGGTAGAAGTACCATGTATTCTGGAACAGTACATAGTTATGTTGTTGTTTTGATATCATTATGAAGAGCATCCCCTTTTACTCTCAAAAGTATCTTGATTTGAGTAATAAATAATATGGTCACCCAATCTTAAAGAGATTATCTCCATAATGCCCTGACAGGAGTTGGTAGAGGAGACTGGGAGGCAAAAACGGTCATAAATGCTAACTTGGAAAATAAGTCATATGGTTTATTTGGTAAACTATTTAATTTTTCTGTATCTTGAGTGTATCATCTTACTAATAGCTTTCAAATTCTTATGCTCTGAAGCCATTTAATTGTGACCCAGCATGCACATGGGGAAACACACACACACACACACACACACACACACACACACACACGTATAATTGAAACAAATTTTTCTAAAACAATACTCTCTTAATAGTGTTACATTCTGCTATTTTCGTTTCTTTTCATTTTTGTTCTGTTCCATTCCATTCCATTTTACTTCATTAAAAAAATACTTGATTGACTTACCAAATGGATTTCACAATCTACTAATGGGTGTGACCTGCAGTTTGAAATGGGCACAGGCTGCTTATCAGAGAGAGTATCTACCAGAGCCATTAAAAAAAAACCTGGGAGGCTCTATGTGTTTTTACTTTGCGGGGTGCTATCTCATATCTTATCAGACATATGAAAAGGGATACAACTCACAATCCATATCCAACATTAAACATATTTCATATGTAAGAGTGAAAACGGAATTGCAGTTGACCAGCTGACATAATGCTCCATTTTGTAGACATTTATTTTAACATTTATTAATGTTGATTTTTCTGGTTTCCTTTTCATATTTTGGGGCCAATAAACTTACTTTTCAGGTGGCAAACATTTTTGTTGGTCCTTGAAAACCTCATATCCTTGGTGCTGTGTCTATGAAGCTGAGTGGATAAAACAGCCCTGCTCTCAGTTAACGATTATGAATTCATGAGTGGAGAGAAATGATGAAAGATTATTATCTCTGCTAGCTTCTTTGACAGAAAGCCACTGGGGCGTTGAATTGGGTACTCGGTAAGGTAGGTTGGTCACTTTAGTGATGAGAGGCAGCAGTGAAAGACATACAGCATTCAGGACTGGGAAACCCAAGCTTGAAGCTCTGCTCTGAACAGGGCTCTACGCAAGTCACTTGCTCCTTCCGAACCTCAGTTTCCCCCCTCTGTAAAATAATCATATTAATCATGCCATGCCTACCAGTCAGGAATGTCATAAGGATTAAAGTGAGATAATATATATAAAAGTATTTTGCAAATTGTAAAGCACTACCTACTTATTATTAAAATATTCAGTGGATGCTATTTCTGTGGCTTCCCAGCCTGCTTAGGTTTTACTGAAGGGAAATTTATGAACACTAAAGCAACGTTCTCAGGGATGTTTTGTGTGCACAAAGCAACCGTAGCTTAGCACCTGTTACTATTAATGTCCCCCTGTTTCTCTCACAAAATTCAGACAGACTCATATGCACCGTGAACCTTTAGGAAGTCTAGTTCTCCCTGAAACACTACTCTTTCTTGCCAAACTACTGTACTAAATAATTATGCAATTGTTGTTGCCAATAACCTTGAAGGAAAAATAGAATTGTTTATAGCAGTGCTATTAAAGGCGGATGGCTGATTTCCTGAACTTCCAGGACTCCAAACCGCTGCAATTTAATTTAATTAAAATGAAGACCAGGCAGAATGCATTATTACATATTGATAATGTGTGCAGACCCAGGTGGACATAGGGAGTTATTTTGACAGAATTCATATAATGGATGCACATCAGAGCCCCTGAACAAGCCAGTTTGTCAAATTAAATAAGCTGTTTCTAGAATTTTAATGGCACTGTGAACTTAACAATAATGATGTTTTTACATTGTTTTGCAAGCAGTAGAGTTGAGAAAGAAACTAAATAATATGCAATGGTTTCCAGGCATCATACCTTATTTAGAGCTAGAAAATAAAGTACTAAAGCCAAATCATTTCACATGCTCACACGGAGTTTTTAGTAGGAGAGTCTTGTCTGTGTATCAGACAACAAAATCTTTAAGCCGGATGAACTAGTGATGGCGATTTTTGTACTGCAACCCTGGGGGTGATTTTACTCTTCTTGCACTTGATCGATATTATACTTGGATTAATCAATCTTATCAGTTGCCATTGATACTTCTCCAAGGAAGTCATTCACAGAACCTCTGCTGCTAATTTATTCACTCTGGGATTATCCCTCCAGTTGCAAAGTCTATTTCATTGGAAAAAATGGTGAACTATCCTATGATCTCAAGCACTCCTTTTCTCATTTTGGCTGTCCCTCAACAAGCTATTCTTCTTTTGTGACACTCTGGCCCTTAGAGATCCCACCAATTACCCACAGCTGAGCTATGTGGGACACAAGAGCCCCACATTTCACACTAAGTGGGCATTTCAAGTTGGAGATGCACCATCACTTCAAATTCAGCTTCTTTAAATCTAACCTTCTGTGTCTCCATCACCTAGAAATGCATGGGACAGAGGTTCATATTTAATTGGCATGGGGAAGAAGAAGAGTGGGAAACCTTTCTGGCAATAGTTTAAACAAAAATCATTGCTATGATTGGGACTGTAAAAATATTGGTCAAGGTTTCTTTCCTATTGCTGTTGTAACAAATTACCACAAACTTAAAGGCTTCAAATAAGATAGATTTATCATCGTAGAGTTAAGGGGGTCAGAAGTTAGAAATGGGTCTCACTGAGCTAACATCAAGGTGTTCAGTAGGCTGAGTTCATTCCAGAGGCTCTAAAGGAGAATCTATTTCCTTGCCTTTTCCATCTTTTTGAGGCTGCCCACATTCCTAGGTTCGTGGCTTCCTTCCCTGATCTTCAAAGCCAGCAATGTTGCATCTTGCTGTGCCTTTCTTCTATAGTTATATCTTCTTCTATCTCTGACTCTCCCTTCTGTCTCCCTCTTCCACATTTAAAGAATCTTGTGATGACACTGGGCCTACCTAGATAAACCGGGATAATCATCTCAAGGTCAGCTGATTAGCAACCTGAATTCTCTTTTGTCATGTAACAGAATATGTTCACAGGTTCCAAGACTGGACATATTTGGTAAGTGGTGGCTATTCTGCCAACCAAAAGACTATACCAGGATTTCTGAATGTGAAGCAAATCTGAGAAGTATCTACACTAATAAAAGAGAAACATGGTAATTGGCGTACGACCGCTACCCTTTTCATTGGCTAATCAGTGAGATATGCAAATTAACTGTCAGCCAAGATGGCCGCAGGCAGCCAGGCAGCTTGAAACTAACATGAGGCTTGCTTGCCTCAATGACGGAGGAAACCAACATTCTCCGCCTACGGCTGCAGGCCTCTGAGACAGCAGTTTCAGAAACATTGTAACTAATATTGCCGGACTTCAGCCAGCAGAATCGCAACATTGTATGCAAAGGCCAGAAACATACTTTCAGCAACGGAGGCCTAAGAGCTGGAGCCAAGACTCAAGCTAAAGCTGGCCCAGAATAAAATAAACAAAGGAAAAAAGGAGCGGTTGGTGGCTTCAGT
>NW_006299876.1:887405-890927 GCF_000327345.1 Myotis davidii
AGCATCTCCCTGGACATTTTGAAGTTGGAGAGGTACATTTCCAAAGGAAATCTCAGTGCCAACCATTGATGTCTGAGAGCTCAGGCGTTTTCATAGGCGCCCTACACACAGCAGGTCTTCCAGTGGCCTTCCGCCTCTCCCTAGAGTTATACAGTAATATACACTGATATCCAAACCCAACTGCCCTCCCTGCCGGCCTGGTTACCCCATGCAGCCTGCTGTTCAGTCATCTGGTTGTCTCTCACTAACCCCCCTGCTTGCGTGGTCGCCCCACACACCCTGCTTTCAGTCATTTGGTCGTCCCTCACTAACCCCCCTATCATCCTGGTCACCCCATGCAGCCTGCTTCTCAGTTGTTTGGCTGTCCCTCACTAACTTCCCTGCCAGCCTGGTCGCCCCACACAGCCTGCTGTTTGGTCGTTACTGTTACTGTGATGACATCCTGGACATTTTGCATATTTCTATTATTAGTATAGGTAATTGTTAATATCTGGTGCAAAATTGAGTCTCTTTCTCCTCACATCAGCTAAGTGATTATGAAATGTGGCCAGAAATACAACTAAATGTTTTTCTTTGTTTGTTTAGATTTAATCACATTTATGAAGGTATGAGCTAAGTGGAAATATTCATCATCCCTTTGTTTCCATCCATTTATCACTTGTCTATGGAATTCTTAAGGTGTTCACAATCCACCTTCAAAGAAGCAGATTCTCCAACTTTATTCTACCACTTGTTCTAATGCTTTACCACTGCTGAAAATATTCTTAGTTTCCAAGGAGATGGACATGGACACTAGGTAGTAGATAAAACCCCTTTAATCATGATTAAGTTAACAGGACATTTCCTATTTTAGGTATCACAGTTGAAATCATTTTGGCTGTTATCCTTGGGATACTTGCCAGTTTTCTTTCTCTACCTAAGAAATTATGTCCCTTAAGTGCACATAAAACACCATGAGGAACATCTCGTCCCTCTCCCTTTGGATTTTCTGAGTGGGTCAACTGACTCTTGCTTTTTTTACTCCTATTGGCCTTAAAAAGGAACCAACAACATATATTTTAGCATTTCAATTAAGGATATTTTAAAGTCAGAATGTTTGAAGAAGTTTAAACCAGGAACATAATTGTAGAAATAGGAAGTAAATTAACACTCATAGGCAAACAATAGGAATGGAGGCTCCATTACGGTGTGTATACTACAAAGACTGCCTTTCTTTGTGTTTTAGTTGTTTACTCAACATCCACAGACATATTGGAAGCTGAGTAAGAGTACTTAACTACAACAGGAGGAAAATTTTTGAATCTTTAGCATCAGAGTATTTAAAAGGAAGAGATGTAATACATTTTATGCATTAAGTGAGGTTGATAAAATGGTGCAAACACTGTGGAAAACAGTTTGGTGTATCCTCAACAAGTCAAACAGAATTACAGTATGATCCAATAATTCTACTTAGGTATATTTCCCAAAGAATTGAAAACAGCTATTCAAACAAATACTTTTACATAAATGGTCATAGCAGCACTATTCATAAGAGCCAAAAGGTGGAAAGAACCTAAATGTCCATCAGTTGACACATGGATAAACAAAAAGGTGGTATATCCATGCAATGGAATATTATTCAGTCACAGAAGGAATGAAGTACTGATACATGCTATGAAATGGATAAGTTTTGGAAACATTATGCCAAGTAAAAGAAGCCAGATACAAAATACCATAGATTGTATGATTCTAATTGTTTGAAATATCAAGGATAGGTAAACCTATGCAGCAAAAATAAATAAATAAATAAATAAATAAATAAATAAATAAATAAATAAATAAATAAAAATAAAATTAAAAAAGGAAAAAGAAAAGAAAAAAAGAAGAGTGCTTTGACATATAATTTTATATAAGATGTGCATCATTGTTACTAAAGAATTTAATAAATCTGTGAATATATTCATCTTTTTTTTTCTTTGTGGGAATTTTCTTCAATTTCTTTATATTTGTTCTTAGCACTAGTTATTTCTAATTTAGTTGTATTAAGTTTTCTGGGGATTTTAAGTTATTCTATTAGAATCTCTTACCCTTTGAGATAGCATGGAGGGACCTGGAGAGTATCATGCTAAGTGAAATAAGTCAGTGAGAGAAAGACAAATATCACATGATCTCACTCATATATGGAGTCTAGTTAACAAAATAAACTGATGAATGAAGTGGATCCAGAGACATGGAAGCATGGAACAGAGTGTGGAATCTTGGAGGGAAGGTGGGGAAGGGTGAATGGGAGGGAGGTAATAAACCAAAGACCTTGTAGGCATATATGGACACAGATAGTGGGGTGGTGAAGGCCTGGAGCGGGTGGTGGGTCTTTACAGTAATTCCCCACCAACTGAGGAAATTTGAACACAGTATGTTCCTTGCATGCTAATATAGTCCAACAGAGATGAGTTAATTACTTCAATATATGAGGGTCTCTTGGGCAAACAAGAGTAACCAGTCTTTTTGTTTTCTCTCTCTGTATTTTCCTCTGGAAAGAAAGAGCAGAAATTGACACAATGTAGTCTAAAAAATATAGGTCAGTTATATGGGAGCTGTATCATGATAGACACTTCCAAGGGAGGATATGAAAACATCTATTCTGGAGAACTTTAAAAATAGTCTTCTCATCTATCCAGGGGTGGTTTCCAGGAGATACTGCCTGAAGGCACAATAGCTCCCAGCTGCGGTTCCACAGACCTGTCAGGTCTCTTAGGAATTTTTCACTGTCATCTACAGAGTGAGGGAGGGAAATAAAGACATTGGTTTTCTGTCTCTCTGTTTCTCTGTCTCTGTCTCTCTCTCTTTCAGCATCTGTATTAGATTGCTTACTGTCATTTCTTAAGACAGACTACTCTTTTTGTTTGTGTTAAAGTATCCTCTTTTATGAAATTACTAGTTGCCCAGTGCACAAAATTTATGCCTGGCGGGGGGTGGAGTGGGGGAAGATGTCCCTCAGCCCAGCCTGCACCCTGTGGGATGGGGTCTAAACCAGCAGTCGGACAGCTCTCACAATCCAGGACCTCTGGTTCCTAACCACTCTGCCTGCCAGCCTGCTTGCCCCCAACTGCCCTCCACCAGCCTTCTTGCCCCCAACTGCCCCTCTTGCTGGCTTGATTGCCCCCAACTGCCCCCCCTGCTGGTGACCCTCCTCCTCCACTGGGCCCTGCCTACGCTGTGCACACAGCTATCTTGTGATAGCCATCTTGTGACGACGTTAGGGCATGATGTGTGAGGGCGTGACCACCACCTAGGTTATTATAGTATAGATTCCTGGAAAAGACTATTATTTGTATCTTCTTCAAAAATCAATTGCCCAACTGCCCTCCCCTGCTGGTCCGTTCGCCCCTAACTGCCCTCCCCTGCCAGCTTCATGGCCCCCAACTGCTTTCCACAATTTCTAAAACTTCAGACATTTAGGTACATTCACAACTAGGACTGATTTATAAATGTTGAATTTATTTATAAACCAGTGGCCCGGTGCATGAAATTCATGCACGGGGG
>NW_006299876.1:891097-891457 GCF_000327345.1 Myotis davidii
ATGACTGCCGGTTTAGGCCCCATTCCTGTGTGATCCCTCATGGCCCTGTGGGATCGGGCCTAAACCAGCAGTCCGACATCCCTCTCACAATCCTGGACCACTGGTTCCTAATTGCTCACCTGCCTGCTTGCCTGCCTGGTCGCCCCGAACTTCCCTGATCACCCCTTACTGCCTCTGCATGCCGGCCTGATCACCCCTTACTGCCTCTGCATGCTGGCCTGATCACCCCTAACTGCCGGCCAAGTTGCCCCCAATTGCCCTTGCCTGCCAGCCAGATCGCTCCCAACTGCCCTCTCCTGCCAGCCTGGTCACCCCTTACTGCCCCCCCCTGCAGGCCTGGTTGCCCCCAACTGCTCCCCT
>NW_006299876.1:892691-912886 GCF_000327345.1 Myotis davidii
TACCCCAGCTCTGAGTCCTCTGCTTCTGAAAGCAGGTATCTGGTTTGTTTGGTTTCTATAATCGAAACACTGTATCAACTCCAGCTCTGAGATCCTGGCTGGCTGAAAGCAGGTTTTTGGGGTTTTGTTTAGCTTCTATATTTGTAACAATGTTTCAAACTGCAAGCTCAGAGGCTGGCAGCGGTAGGCGAGGAACGTTGGAGTCCTCCGTCACTGAAGCAAGCAAGCTTCATGTTCGCTTCAAGCTGCCTGGCTGCCGGCTGCCATCTTGGCTGGCAGTTAATTTGCATATCACCCTGATTAGCTAATGGGAAGGGTAGCGGATGTATGGCTAATTACCATGTTTCTCTTTTATTAGATAGGATGGTGATAGGAGGTAATAGTAGATAGTAGTGTTTTCCCCCTTTTAAAAATAGCCTTATTTGCCAAAATAAAAAGTTGGCAAATATTTCACAGTCTCATTTTTTAGAAATGTCATTTGTCTGTGAGAACTAAATATCTGAAAACCATCAGCCCAAAGGACCTTTTAAGGTATCTGCTATCTGTAAGATTCTAGGTTTTAAAGTCTTAAGATAACAGAAAATCAAAAGGACTGGGAAGGTAGGATGATTTTTTATTTAACCTACCAAAGTAACAATTTAATGGAGTCTAACCATCTTAGACATAAAAGGTAATAAGTGGAGATGCCTATAAGTTAATTTTGCAGTTTCTAAGTGGAAATGACAGTCTAAATGTCAAATCCAAAAACATGGCCTAAGAACACCACACCAAAGGTCACAGTTAGAAGGTAATGCTCAGCTCTGGAGACAGTTACAAGCCAGAGAGTGTGTGATTCTACTGGTGTATAGTCATCATGAAAAGGGAACTAAAACTGTTTCAAGCAAGAATGTATCAAAAGGGAACTCTAACCAGGCATGAAGGAAGTGTTTAAACGAAAAAACACCTTTCAGTGGTTCTCAGCCTTCTGGCCCTTAAATATAGTTCCTCGTGTTGTGACCCAACCATAAAATTATTTTCGTTGCTACTTCATAACTGTAATGTGGCTACTGTTATGAATCCTAATGTAAATATGTGATTTGCAGGATGGTCTTAGGCAACCCCTGTGAAAGGGTCGTTCGACAGCCAAAGGGGTCACGACCCACAGGTTGAGAACCGCTGCCTTAGATCCTTTAGATCAGGTGTGGTTAACAGCAGGCTGCAGGCCATATAAGGCCCTGTCAAGGCATGAGCGGTGAATTAATTCAATGTTTGACCAAATATAGCAGGATGACTTTTATGCTGATAATTTTGTATGGCCCTCAAATAATGTTGTAAATATACAAATGGTCCTTGGCAGAAATAAGATTCCCCACGCCTGCTTTAGATAAAAGAAAGCCTGTAATTATTTCAAATGCAGATTAATAAGCAACCAGTATGTTCTATTTTGCGACTGTCATACTACTATTTACATAGAATTATTTCAACATACCCAAGGCCTCTGCCAGGCCCCAAACCTTCTGTCCATAGATGTCTGTCTTGTTCCAAGCAAATGTGTAGACGAGATTAGCTGCAGCAGGAAACCACTTGTGGGTGAGTCGCCCCTCCACAGCTACTGTGAGGTGTACTTTAACCATCCCCATGGGAATGGTTGAATGTGTTAGAAGGATCCGTAGCAGTGTTTTATATCCGGGGGTGCGGCTGCTCAGGTAACTCAGCCTCACAAAGCTGGAAGGAATGGGGATCTCCTCCTGTACAACCTGAAAGAAGAAAGCCAAATTGGTTCTGATCAGTGCTCACAGGTAGGTCAGAACATTGCATGCTTTGTTGGCTTAGAATCAGATAAGAGGAGAGAGCTTAAAGGGATCTGTGGATGTAAAGCCACTTGTTCTAGAATCTTTGTGAGGCTGTGTGTCCATAGGTTTCTAATTCTGCACTGAATCTGCATGGACACAAGCCATCCAGCCAACTCTGAGAACTATTCTCTCTTTTTCTCTGCCAGGAATGACTGTGAAAAGTACAATTTCAGTTTTTCAACAGTTTTCTAAACACTGCTTAGTAGTAGATCACACTGCTGAATGTCAAGCAATTCAGTGACATGGGTGCCATTAAGTGGTCTTTTTCTTATATACACCCATACACAAAATCTTGTTCAGTGTGTTAAGTCATATATCACAAAACTATTGCTGTGATCCTTATTCAGGCTACAGTCTTTAAGAGGAAGGTCTCCAGAAGCAGGCCCAGCAAGTGATATTTTATGACAGAGATTATGGATTCCCTAGAATTAATCTTTACTGATGCCATCAAATTCGTCTTCTTTGGAGCTTTGGAATGACCCTGAGGCCAAATTTTTAATCAAATTTTGCTTACATATTTCTCTGTGTCTGGTTATACCAATAGCTGGGAAGTAGTTTTTCCAAGTTGGCACCTGTGACTGAAAAGCAAATAACTCCCAATAGCTCCTCTGAAATTTTTATATTATATGTTAGTCCCAGAGTGAAAATACTGCTTGGCTACTTTTAATGAATTGCTGTGACTTATTTGTTTATTAGCACAGATGGAGTTAAACAACCAAAAGTGGTCACTAAAACTAAAGTTTGCATTTTATGACTTTCGACTTTAAAAATACAGCCTATCCTATTCAACACATTTAAGGTGACATGCACAATATGGATATTTCTGTGCCCTCATTCATGTTTAGCTCAGAACCCTGTCCCTTTTTCCTTTTCCCAACTAGTACACATAGTTAAACACATATCTCACATTGTCCAGCACTTCTGGCCATTCTTTTATTTTTTTTAAATATATTTTTTATTGATTTCAGAGAGGAAGGGAGAAGGAGAGAGAGGGATAGAAACATCAGTGTTGAGAATCATTGATCGGCTGTCTCCTGCATGCCCCAAATCAGGGATCAGCCTGAAACCTCGGCATGTGCCTCAACCGGGAATCCAACCCTGACCTTCTGGTTCATAGGTTGATGCTCAACCACTGAGCAACCCTGACTGCGTGCCAATCCTTTCTTTGGGGGCACAAATCCCTTTTGTCTACTTAATGCCCACTTTTTCTTGCTCTACATTAGCTATTTGATACTATTGGCTCTGTCTTCTTAGATAGTGGCAGAAGCACAATAGAAGAAAATAGCATGCTACTTAGTACCTTATTATTTCATTTCCCCAAGAAAACATGCAATCCTAAATCAGTTTGAAAACTTTTGTGCTGAAAGAGATCCATACTTCCTTATGACATCTGTGAAGGGATTGGCATACCAGTCAAATGTACTCATTAATATTGTCCTGTTTTCACTTTTTTTCTAAGATAAAACAATGGAACAGACAGGAATGGCAACTCTTTGGACTCCTTGTCCCATACAGCACTATTTTTTGTGAGCTTTTCTTAAGAGGTATCCTACAGGCACTGCTAATAGTTTGTGGGGATGTTGTGATGGAACATCCCGGAATGTCCATTATTTCTTCTTGAGTATACTTTTGAATTCTGGATCTGTATGACTTGAGTTCATTTTGGTGGTTTCCATATTAACTATCATTAAAATGTTTCTATAATGTAGTGAGAGAATTGTACTATGGATGTTTGAATGAAACATTGAAGTTAAAATACTGAATGCTCAGTAAAGAAAAATTTTCAGAAATCCTAAAATATCAAGGTTCCTCTGATTGTAAAGCTTGAACACTCAAAAACAAAGCTTTAAACATTAAAGCCCATAGCCTTGAAAACTACCCTCACTAAACACAGTTAAATAAAGAGAAATTGTCAAGACTTCTAAGAACAACGACAATGGATATAAACTTGACAATGAAAGAAAACTAGATTTTTTAAAGAGCTTTCATTTCAGAAGCACAAATGTTCCCACCTTATTGATTATACTGTTAACACGATTGAGCCCACTATCTTTGTTCCTTAGAGCACAGTGTTCATTAGGTCAAGGTTTGGGGTTTAATTCTCTTGACAACTAGTTCATCTTGCTTTGTTCCATGGCCACAGATAGTGCCCTATCGCCCTGGCAAGCACTTTGCAAAATCTGTGCCAAAAAGATTACATTTGAAGGCTTCTTTTGACAAATGAAGGGCAGTACATTATAGTACTAGCAGGAGTACAGGAAAAAGACTCTAGCCATTATGCATTGTTGAGCACCCCAAGATGCTATGATTTTATACTTTCAAAGGCCAATACACTCACCTGCAGCTCAGGAACAATAGTTCCCCTCTCTGGACAAGACCCTCCAAATGATGTGAGCGGTGAAGGAAGCACAATAGGGTTTGGGCTGACAAAGTTGGAGATATCGCAAGATGGTGGGTCTGATACAACTCTCCGCATGGTTACTTTGTCCACCACAATAAACTGATTCCAAGGCAACCAGAGTGTCCTCTTCTCAGACAGGAAAGGTGAACGATCAAAGATTAAGGTGACAGAGATACCACCGATGGCAACGAGGTCAAAGCTGAGATGGAAAATTATAAGACAGTTTTAAGCAAATGAACAACCAAAATAAAGTTAAAAAATAGGTAACTTTAGTGTACTTTCCTTTTTTGGAACTCAATATATCCATTCATATTGTCTGTTATAAGTTCCCTCTAGCTCAGTATTCATTCCATGGATGACTTCTTTTCACTATCCAGTAGACTTCTGAGAAAAAATTTCTTATCACCAGTTGATATTCACCCTGAATTTGTAAGCCAATTTAATACTATCTTAAACAAAACTACTGCATTCATTTCTGCAAAGTCAAATGCGATATCACTGCTACCCTTTGTGCTAGAGATAACTGAAAGATGACCATTTCACATTCAGCAGCATCTAATGTATTATTCATCCTCAAAAAAAAAAAATCAAGAAAAGTAGGAGGCAAAAGGTTAAATATCTCGTTCAGGATCACAAACATAGTGTCAGAAACCTGATGGTGTCTTTGAGATGGTATTTGGAGAAAGAAGGCAGAAGAGGAAAATTGTTCAGTGAAATTTGCTTGAACAATACATACTTGTACCCTGAAAATATGACTATCCCCATTGGCTCCTGATTCTACTTGAAGTCTGTATTTAGGATTCCTGCTTCCTTTTAGAAAGCCTCTTGCTCTTCTTTTTTAAGGAAGCCTGTAATGGATCCTGTCCATCTCCACTGACAATTCCCTCCATATCTCTGACAAAGCAAGACCACCTCTTCTGCAAGTGCATCTCTTACATGACTCTTGCAGTGGAGCATAACAGATTCAAGTTTCCGTTTATTCTGTACTATGTGGTTCTTCCTTACTCCCCTTCTAAGTATAATGATAATGTGCTTGAAAGCATTCAAAACGCATAAAATACTATGTAAAAGTAAGATAATGATAATTTTTACCATTAGAACTAAAAAATGGATAAAGGGCAATATGATGCTCCTTAATATTCAAAGCAACTTGAATCCACACGAGAGATGTAATAATTCCCTCTATCCAAAAACGATCTTTCTGAAAACACCTTTTCAATGATAAAATGCCCTGATAGGTAATCAGACTTAATTATGGAGCGCTCACCACTCCCTTCATATGACATTTATTGTATTTATTATAGCATTACTAATTGTATCTTGTTGCAGAAATCTTCCAGATAAAGATAAATGGACAGTAACAAAGGATGAGTAATACTGTATAGTTTATTGTCCCTTTTCAGTGAAGTAGCTGTAATATTAAGGTAGTTTCCAAAAAGAGGATTTGAAAAACTGCATTAGCTATAGAAAATAATCTAGGTTTGAACTAAAAAAAGAAAACCCAAACCGTTTATGGTTATGGTTTAAGACAGAGAGGTTGAATTTATGATAATACAGGAACAGTTTAAGGCAAGTATAGTGGGGAAAATCCAACATAACTTGCCAAGAGACCTTTCCTCTAGTTCACATTCTACATTGATTTAACTCTATGCCCTTGGGCAAGTTTATTCGCTTCACCCAAATCTTAGTTCTTGACTCTTTTAAACTGAAGTGCTTATTTATTTGAAAACAAACACAAGCAGAAACAACAAAAATACAAAATAAACTATCTAAGCAAGAACATATGTCCCTGGGAATTATTCCCTACTTCTAGAAAAATTAAGCAGACAGGGCAAGCTTCTTGTTTTTCAGGAAGAATGTGATTTTGGCTTCATCTGCACCTGGGTTCAAATCCCAGTTCTGCCCTGTTAACTTTGTGTCTTTGGGCTAGTTTTTTAACATCCATGAGTGTCAGTTTCCTCATTAGTAAAGTGGGCTAACATGATCTATCACTCACCTACTACTGTAAATGAGTAAATGGCATGAAGACAAGAATTAAGCCCTGGCCAGTGTGGCTCAGTCATTTGGACACTGGTTGGTCCATGCACTGAAAGGCTGCCAGTTTACCAGTCAGAGAACATGCCTGGGTTGTGGGCTAGCCAATCAATATTTCTCTCTTTCTCTCTCTCCTTCTCCCTTTCATTCTCTCTAAAAATCAATTAAGAAATATTTTTAAAAAGTCAAGAGTCAAGCATATATAGGAGAATCAGAGGGAACCTTCTCTTCATCTTATGAAGTATTCCAAACACAGTTTTTGAGACCTTTAGTGCTTCTCAAGAATCACCTATTTGGCTTGTCACTAGCTAAAATATTTATAGTTTTCTTCAACACTTAACTGAGCACCTGCTCTCTAAGTTGAAGGTGGTAAATCATAGAAGATAAGAGCCAGATTACTTGGGTTCACTTTTGGGCTCTACCTTATTAGCTGTGTTAATTTGGATAAGTCTTCTCATCTGCAAGTGGGGAGGATGATATTAATGATTTCTAGCTCATAAAGTTGTTGTGAGGATGAAACAATGACATTCATGTAAATGCCTGGCATAGAGTAGATACTCATACATATTTGTTTCTCTTTTAGAATTGCCTTTTTTACTTTTCTGATACTTTGGTGCCTCCCAATCTGCATTATCTATTCTTACTTTTAGAGGGCCGTGTGTCCACTCCCATGCTTCCCTCTGCTTTTCATGCATCACTTTGGTCCCATGATCTAGACTTTTTCTGTTTCTCTAGGGAAAGTTGTTAATCAATTGGTGCAAATGGATGATGATGGTAATTATTTCCAAATCCCACATATTTACATTTAACGGGGTTTTTGAGAGAGTCAATAGCTTCATCAAAAGAAGTGATCTTTTTGGTGGGAACTACAGGCACAGAAGCAGGCCAGTGGGATTGAGAATTGGAGACAGAGGGTCTTGCAATCTGATCTTATCTTGCATGTCACACTCTGACCTAATAGGTATCTAAATGCTAATCTCAGCCTTTCTATAATCCTTTTTGCCCTCAGGTCTAGCTTCCTTATGATATGCTGCTTCTGAAATGTACTTACTCAATCTGAGGTAGCAATAAGCAGAGACATATAAATGGAAACTCTCATCAGATTGTCACTTTATGTCCAAGAGATGACAACAGGACAGTCTGGTTGGCATTTGGGAAACATATTTTGAATGCTGACACCCTTTGTGGAGCCTGAGGGAAGAGTTATAGCCAGAGGGGACTCTGGCTAGTATCTGTCATCTACATAAACTTACAGTGAGCTCAGGGAAGAGGGTCTTGGCATTTTATTTAAAACTAAAAACACAAAAAATGCCCCTCTTTAATATTTTTCTATAAATTGGAACAAATTGTTAGGCTTTTTAGACATCAAGTTTCTTTTATGTTCTCTTATGAATATCAAACAATTCACTGAAAACTTTATACACAAGCTAAAAAAAACTGAGGGCCCATCATTTCTCCATGAGCAGTCAAATGTCCCCAAGGGCATAGTCTTTTTAAAGCAATAATCCATTTCTCATTTTCTGGAACATACTGGTGAGGGAGAGGTCAGTTTTGTGAACCAGCTACTGGTGAGTGAACTAGTAAAATTCCATCATTCCATCTAATTGGGAGAAGGATCCATTTGAATTACTAATGAGCCAATTATAGAATATTTGAAAGGAAATTCAGTTTGTATTGTTCATGTATACAGACATAAGCAATATATACGTGTGAATGTGTATAGCATGTGTGTGTGTGTGTGTATACACACACACACACACACACACACACACACCTAGTGACCCAGTGAATGGATTCATGGACATTGAAAGAAAATTAATTAGAAGGTGGCCAGTGGGGTGGGACTGGGCAAGAAGGGCTGTACACGCCTGGAGCCAACCTCCTGTGGTCCCTTCCCGGCGTCTGTGGAGTGAGCGGCGTCCCTCCGGCAAGTGGGGTCCCTCGGCCTGGCCTGTGGGGATTGGCTGAAATAGGCTCTCCAACATCCCCTGAGGGGCCCTGGAGTGCAAGAGGGCACTCTGCAAAGTTGCTGTCGTACAAGGTGTGGAAAGCAAACGCAAGTGTGCAGCAAACCAGATTCAGGACTGACAGTGCCCCAGCAATAACATAACCCATGGCCAAAGGTGGAATTGTGAGGCCCCTCGAGGAAGGAATCAGGCTCCCTCCTCTCTGGTTTTGGGGTGTGTCACCTGAGAACCCAGCTGCCAAGTCACTGCAGCTTGGCAGCTCCTGCATTGAGCGTCTGCCCCCTGGTGGTCAGTGTGCATCATAGCGACCGGTGGGATGGTTGGATGGACCCTTAGCATATTAGCCTTTTATATATATGCTGGAGGCCCGGTGCACAAAATTAGTGCATGGGGGGGTCCCTCAGCCTGGCCCGTGCCCTCTCGCAGCCCACAACCCCTTGCTCCTTAACACTCGCCTGTTCACTGCTCCTTACCACTTAGTTCGCTGCTTCTTAACGCTGCCATGGAGGTGGGAGAGGTTCCCACCACTGCCGCTGTGCTTGCCAGCAGTGAGCCCGGCTTCTGACTGAGCAGTGCTCCTCCTGTGGGAGCACACTGACCACCAGGGGGCAGCTCTGTGTTAAGCGTCTTCCCCCTGGTGTCAGTGCACATCATAGGAAGTGGTCATTCTGGTCCATTCTAGTTGTTCCACCTTAACGGTTGCTTAGTCTTTCTCTCTCTCTCTCTCTCTCTCTCTCTCTCTCTCTCTCTCTCTCTCTCTTCTCTCTCTCTATATATATATATATTTTTTATATATATATATTTTTTTCTTCAGACTACCTGCATCCAGAGTAACTCTGCTGAACTTGTTACAATGAAGAGATGGCTAGTTGATAATAATTTATATAAAAATCCATATGATTAGTTGTTTTCTTATATAGGTTAAAACTCTTCCGTATTATCTTCTTTAACTAATTTTTATAAGCATTTTCTTGACAAGCAGTTGAAAACTAAATTCAGTTAGCTGAAGTTGAACAATTAACAACTCCAGAGTGGTTTGGAATTGATTGTAAATTCTTGAAATGAGATAGTTTCTCACACTGTAATAAAGCTCCAAGCCAACTGGCCTCTTTATGTGAGTACTGAAGTGGCTTGTCATGAGTATGACATTTTAAGGGTAGCCACCTGGAGACTTAGGGTACCTCAAAGTCATTATTACAATGTTCCTGAGCATCATAAATACTTTTGGATGCATGGTTCTATTGGCTCAACTATTCTAATAAATGTCTGTCTAAACAACAGCAACAAAAATGTTTTTGTGAGCAAATCCATTTCACACTTGATCTTAGCCAAAAGGCCGAGAAGCGATGCGCAAATCCATTTCAAGGAAGAAAAGATTTTCCCTAGTGGTTGTGCTTCCCAAGTCTCAGCCTTGAGAAGCCCTTAGAGAGCAGCTTTGTGGTTGGAGCTTAAGGTTAAATCACTATGGTTATATAGACACCAAAGGCAATTGGTTAGGATGACTGTTTGTCAACCAGTTTCAGCCACTAGTAAAATAAGCAGTCTAGGAAGAACGCATTTTTAAAAAAGTCTTAATGTCGTTGAATTCTATACCTTTGAGAGAAACATTTTGGACACATTTATTTCTAAAATATTTTGAGGCTGTCACGGCCTGTGTGGTCCATGGCTCCCTCTTTACTACCTGCATCGCCTCACTGAATGTTGAAGCTGGCTTTATAAATGGAATTAGATGGAGGCTAGAAAACTTTTCACATGATCAGGGTTTCAAGAAGATTTGAGAGTATGAGTACAGGGTTAGAAGAGAAATTTGGTTTGATTTAGGTGGGGAATAGAGGAGATAAATATTACCAAGGACTTTTCAAGATACAGCCAGAAGAAATATGGGCTTACAAGTATTACATCCCCTGAGGCCTGGTTTCACTCATGTTTAGAAGTCAGTATTTGGCCCCCATCAATGATCAGAAGCAATATTGACCTACCTTCCATCTTGCCGGCTGATGGTAAACCCATAATCACTGTGGTGCAAGAAACTAACATTCACCCCTACTAGAGGGGTTCCATCTACTGCCACCACTTGGCCTCGAATCACACAAGCACGCCTGTAACACAAAATCAAAGACAAATATAAAAGCATGTTGAAACCAGAGTCTAGAAGCCAAGTTGGAGAAACTTTGGAAAACACAGTCAAGTATAACAAAGAAAACAATTTCACCAACCAGTAGTAACTACTAATAACATGTTGGGGAGGGTGTGCATATCATTTTCACCCACCAAAATTGGGATTATGCTCAGTATAGTTCTGTAGACAGATATTTTTAAGTTAATAGTATGTTGTTAACACTGTTTAATGTAATAAGAAATTACTTAATATAGCTTTTTGTTATTATATAAAATAGACTTAAATTAATATTCCTTAACTTGTTTAAGCCATTTCCTATTTTAGGACATTTTGTTGTTTTTTTGATTTTTTCTGCATTGAATTTCTTATTATTTCCTTGGGAGACAGTCTTAGCTGTGGGAGGATATTTTTCTGTTATTAAAATTAATTATATTATTTAATATATAATACATTGTAGATATGACTGAAATCCCTGCTGACCACTTCCATCTTAGTTCCTGCTCTTCTCCCCAGAAGTAATCAGCAATATCACTTTGTTATATGCATTTTGTATGCATTTACATACACAGGTGTGAACATTTTTAAGCCTCTTGGTACATATTGGCAATTAGCTTTACTGGAATAACAATTTTCTATAATAACTAAGCAGACTTAGTTGGGTGAATTTTAAGAGTTAAAGTCTGCAAAAGAGACGTGGTCTCTGACTATAGTACCCTATTTCTCTTGCCTAATTGACATAAAATATTTCAGGAGGGTTTTCCTTTAAACAAATGTGTTTCATACTTACCCAAGAATGGGATTCCATTAAACTAATTCTTAAACCAGGTTTGTCTCCAAGAGGCACAGTCCACTAAACCAAGTATACTTCCGGCTCTAGCTTGCCAACAAGTTGTAACAAATTTCAGTATCTTGGTAGATAGGAGAGCCAAGGGGCAAATTGCAGCAAAGATTTTTCCCTGCTCCACTGTTATTGGGGGATAGCAGGGGATGGCAGGGAGTTTTTCACTGGAGTTCAATCCTAGTTTTGGCAGCTGAGCACTAGAATGTACATTTTTCTAGCTGGAGCTGGTAGGGTTAAGACAGTCTGTGCAAGATCAATGGTTTTTCCTGGCATCGATGTCAGATTTTTCACCAAGTGGGATACAGGGTATCCAGGGAAGCTAAATCTTGGGTTAAAAGGAGCCATGTTGCCCTGACCAGTGTGGCTAAGTGGATTGGAGCCTTGTCCCATAGACCTGGGGATGGTGGGTTCGGTTCAAGGTCGGGGCATATGCCCGGGTTGCTGTGGGTTCCATCTGCTATTGGGATGCTTATAGGAGGAGCTGATTTCTCTCTCTCTCTCTCCCTCTCTCTCTCTGAAATTAATAAAAAATATATTTTCCTCCCTCCCTCTCTCTCTCTCTGCCTCTCCCCTTCCTGCCAAGATCAATTAAAAAAGGGCACATGTTATTTGGGCAAATATGGCTTTCCAAAGTAACCATAATTTCATCCTGACATTATACATTATTTGAACAGAATCAGCAATTCAAGGCCATGTATCTAAAGACTCATGGCCACACAGATCATTTGCGTGAGAGAAAAAAAAATCTCTGAAAAACCAGTCAACACTTGTTTTATATGCTATAGCTAATAAACTTCACTAGTAAAGTCTATTGCAATCAAAGGAATTGGATATGTTATATGTATAGGATTTATCCTGATTACCTAAGGCCTTCCTACAACACAAACTACACACCATTAAATATTACATAGAGTAAGCTAGTATAATTGTTGCTATAAGTGTGTTTGTATATTGAGCTCATAGACCCAAATTCCTAGTTCTGATGTAGATCAGTGGGTTTCTGTCCAACGGGCTGTCCATTTAATGAATTCTTTGTTATGGTTCTGAATGGCATGGTAATGGCATATTGACACTTGCTTTGCCTTGTCTGATTCCCCCAGTGTCTTTTGGGAAGATATTGAAATACCATTTGTTCTAATAGAGAAGACAGTTGAAAGTCATTGAATTCTGGATTTTGAACCAATCCCGAGAGATCTGGTCTCATTTCTAAGTTCTATGTAACAAGAAATGAAAATAAAAGGAGGATTCTAGTTATACTAGTAGACAGTAACATTTTACAAAGCAAAATTTAACAAGTTGGGTATGAATTAAGTATAAACAAGCTGAGAAAACCTTCTGCAAAGTATATAGGAATTGGAGCCAGAGGGGCTGAAAAGAGACTGTATGTTAATGAGGCCAAACCAGTTGAAAATCTGTTAAACATTGTTTCCTGAGTCCTAAGTGCTGATGGCTTTTTTGGGGGTGTAGTGGGACGTAATTGTGAACTTGCCAAGGCTCTACCAGTTAACAAGGTGGCCTTTGCAACAATAATGCATACCTAGGTAGTAGCTGATTCCCTCTTGGCAAGATAATTCTACCCTTGCTCATTTTATTTGTTCACATTAATCTAGACATTGTGTCTTCCCACAGCTCTATTAGGCTCAATTATTTAATTTTTTTATTTTGTCAAGCCTAGTTGGCATTATTTGCTCATATTTTATGGCAGATACAGACCTCTTTTCTTTGCTGCTCGTTTATTTCCTATACAGCTTATATTTATGAAGGACCAGGCTGGTGAGTGAAAGTCTCATAAAAGTCATCATTAGTCTGGGCATTTCTCTTGTATTCCTTTCTCCCTTCATTCAGTATCTCATTCTGAGTAGACTTGTCTTTAGACTCTTTTGCTCTTTAGTATTCATCGTATTTTATGAAGCACACAGATTTGTGTGATAACAACTCATCAAAGTCATCATTATTCAAGACATTGTCTACCTGTTCTTCTTCTCATTCATTTCTCTCTTCATCAGTCATAAATAATGTGCAGACTTATCTTTTAACTCTCCTACTTTTTTATTCCCCATATATTATGATCCACATCAACTCACAGCATATGATAAAGCCCCATAAAACTTATTATTTTACATTTATCAGCATTGAACTCTCTTTGTAATGTACTAGATTTTAAATGTTTTAAGATTCTCTGTATCTTGCTGCATTTGCTCCCATTATTTACATACTCCATGTCATCCATTTTTCACAAGAATAACTCTCAGCTCCTTTTATTTCTGGATTACTAGTACTTACCACAATCTTTGACCAACATCAGTCATCCTGCATCAGTGTAATTTATCTAAATTTTGGGACAGTATTAAACTATTCTTTTTACATTTGCAGTAATCTTGATTGTCACTGCATGTAGAAACCCGGGGAAAATTCTTCTCAGGCAAACTCTCCATTTCAAACAGAAAGCTTGAGTTCACTTGCTTCCCCAGGCTACTCCAGCCTCAGATGACCACCAGAGAACCTTCATATATATTCTTGGCAAGTATGGTGTATTGTGCCACTTATTCAGCTCAACTGCCATTTTGTGAACTCCCAGCTTCTGAACTCAATTTTCTTCACAATTGTGAATATGCTTTATTTTTCCTGATTCACACGGGCGCTAAAATATAATAACCTCATTTATATATTCTGTTCAGATTATGCTTCTCATATCCAAGGCAGCTTGTATAATTCATCTTTTTCCTAGGTTAGATCCTTGCTGAAGTACTGAGGGGTGCATGGTGAGGGGCCTGGCTTTGGTAGTACCACAATCGTGCTTTCTGTGCTATTCATCATT
This sequence comes from Myotis davidii, assembly GCF_000327345.1. Taxonomy (NCBI): domain Eukaryota; kingdom Metazoa; phylum Chordata; class Mammalia; order Chiroptera; family Vespertilionidae; genus Myotis; species Myotis davidii. Next base: position 906,704 of record NW_006299876.1, read on the forward strand.
ACCATTGTGGCACATCCCTGTCACCTCTCCCAGAGAGTCTCTGTATCCTTTAAATTGTCATCTCAATGAGGCAGCCATACTTGGCATGTCCTTCATCTCTCTTGGGGAAACATCTTGAGCTCTTAAAGTTTTGCCACATCAAACTAGCCTCAACATGCGTCTGAATCCTTCAAGGAACTGTTGTTATTATGAAACTTTTTCAATTAAATAATACACAGGACTCTACTGGACTTTTCAAATCAGATGATAGAAGCTACTGTCTGGGCTGTCATGGAGGGGGCCCTGCACATGTATATTGCAGGTAAGTGCTCAGTGTGACTGTCTTGGTGTGTGTATGCTCGCATACTCTGAATGCTATTCCATCTTTGCCTGGAGTTTTCCTTCTTTGATTCAGACATGGGTGAGATGATTTGCTTTCCTGGAAGCTTTATAAAGAAGAAACTCTCCCTGCTGTTGTGGGTTGCAGCACGTGAACTTGAACTTAGATGGACATGCCCAATGTGACTTTAAAAACATGTATGGGGGCGGGAATCACCCCTCACAAGTGTCTCTTTTCCTGTTCTCTGGAGAATACAGGCTGCTGCCAAACTGTCTACTTGCTGTCATTATTCTAAAGCAACAACCCCAAAGGAATTGCTTCTCCCTTTACTTAAATGCTGAATGCTCTTGGTGTTTGGAGCTTGGTCTGAAGAACAGGGAATCATGGGAAATGCAAGTCAGACTACACTTTACTGAGAGCCTTACTTAAACTAACAAGCTGCTTGTTAGACAGTTTTGATTCAAAAAGTCTAATTTATCCATATTTGCTATTTTCATAGCATAGTCAACTTATTCCCAGTCTTCAATAAACTCTTGGTTCCATTCTCTTTTCCCTTATTTGTTGTCTTTTGTCTTCCTTTGTCAAATTTCCAATATTCATTCAACACCTCAGGCAAAAACATTAACCTCAAGCACAAAAGTTGGGTTGAAAAACAAGGCTGAAAACTAAATTGCTGAAAGAAGATGTAATTTACTGCATTGTGTTTCTGATTAGAATCTTTCTTAAGGAAATAAGGCTCAGGACTTGGAAAGTTATAGCTATTTGATTTTGTTGCTAACATAAGCATAAGCAACTTTTGAAGGGTGACATATAAATTGGGGACCTGGCCAGCAGGGGATCTAGCATCAGGTGGGCAGATTAGGTGGTTTTCTCCATGGGAATAGATGAACTCCTTTCCACAGGTGACAGCTCTGGTCAAGAGTTAGCAATGAGAAGGACTGGGCTGGGAGAAGCCACATGAATCCTCTGCTCACTAGTGTTGGAATCCTGCCCTGTAAATTCCTCTATGAGCTGTCAGTTGGTTCAAGTCTCCAAGGAACAGAAACCTATTGCAGAGCGGGTGTGGTTTGATGGTTCTCCTGACATCTTCTCCTGCTGGATTCTTAGAGCCAGAGTTGTAGATTGTGCTATTTGGACTAAAGCATTGCTGCTTCAGGTCGCTATTAGAATGCAAATACCCAAATGGTTGGGGCAAAGGGCTTAAGCTGTCCTCTTATCCCCTGCCAAAATGCGACGAATTAAGACTCTTCTCTTGAGTGTAATTTTGGGACTGTGGTACTGGTCCTCAGTCCTTCCTGGTTATCTTTCTCTCATACGGACCACTGGTTCTCAAACTTGATCCTGCACCAGATCACCTGGAAGGCATGATAAAACAGACTGCTGCCCCAACCCAGCATTTCTAAATTTGGGCACCACTGCTTTAGGGAAAGCAAGACCAGTACATAATTAGTCAATTCAAATGTATGAACTGAGGAGGGAGGCAGGGGACGTAAACCATATAAAGGTAGACAAGTCACCAACTGGTTCATAGTCTTATCATTATGCAATCTGTGAAGAATGACTTTTTAACTCTTCATACACACTCTGGGAAACGGTTTGCAAAACTGTAGTTTGGAGAGTCATGTTGAAACTGTCATGACAAAGTGGAAGTTGGACTAAAAGAAGAACTGTAGGGTCTGTTGAAATCCAGTGATTATAAAATGGAAAAATGTTTTAACCTGATTTGTCTGTCCGAAATAAGTGTCAATTTCTGCCTCACCCTTATTATTCTCATTAGAATAGTGCTCATATATGTGTTATTGCACTTGGCATAGCCTGTCTTGGATAAGAGTTCTGTATCTGTCTGTCCTCCCTATTAGATAGTCTATTGCAAGGACTGTGTGATTTTCCTCTCTGCATCCTTCGCAGTGTCTGGTGTACACACTGCGTGCTCAAGAAAGCTTCAGAGAATTTCCACTGAAATATTTTTCATATGAAGTTGTAAGATACTTGCCACCTACCCTCATGGCACTGCTTCAAGGGTTTCAGAGACTACTTTGAGGTTCCTATGTGACAGATGCCTTACAGTTCAGTTATTAGAAGCCAGCATTCTGGGTTGTGTATTATGACTTTCTCATCATAAGAGTTTTATTTGATAACTGACTACTTCAGGGAATTAAATAGTACCATTGTGACTCAGAGGAATGAATGAATAGTCCTCCTCAAATGCTTTATTTATGAACACTAACCGCATTATTCCTTTATATATTACCATATAATGATGATTTGATATTTCATAATTTATATACATTTGAGGGTTCTCATATTCAGGTATTTGAGGGGTTTCCACATAACAGATACTGTTTTTTTTACATACACTATCTAAGCCATTACTGCACCATAAAAACATTTCATGTTATAGCATAAACCTGTTTTCGATGTTCTGAAAATGCGAATGCTGTGAATGTTCTTATGCAAACCCAATAAAGTCTCATTAGTTTTTAGTTAAATAGAGCAGGCTGATTTAATCCTACTCAGTTGGTCACTAGCCCAAATAAATAATACCTACCAAATAGGTGACATTAAAAGCAGCTGGGAGCATTACCCATCAACATTCTAGGGCTCTGGGACAGGTGGTGCTATTGAAAATGCAGATAGCTTTTTAAGCAGAATTATTTTCCTCATGGCTAGTGATGTTTCAAGTAAAACAAAATGGGGGCACTCACCCTGAGGTAGGGTGGCTATTTTCCCATCTGCCCTGGTAATTGCTTGTCAAAAGTAGGCTTGCTTTGGATGCCTGAGATCCCCAAAGTAATGGGAAAAAGATCAAGTGTTTTGAAGCAATAAGAAAACTGACGACACAGTCACATTTTCAGGACTAAGTGCCAGTTTGTTTCATTTGGACACATGTTTATTTTTGCCCAGAATTTGAATCCTGAAATATTTGTCCTGTAAGCCCTTGCAACTCTTAAACAGTATCAAGTTTTTGTTTTTTGGTTCTTTATTTTTTTAAAAATTTGTTTTGTTTTTGTCTGTTTTACACATTACTCAGATAGTTTATCTTTGTAATCAGCCTTATGGGGATTTATTAACCTCATTAACCTTTCCTGTCACTTCTGTGTGAATCTGCCCTTCCCAGAATGTTGGCTGTAGATTGGCCATGGATGACTGTTCCCTTCACAGAGGAAAAAAGGTGGCCTAGCTCTGTCCACACTGCTTCTAGCTCTGGCTTGCTAGTAATAAATGTTGTGACTTTTCCTAAGAAATGAAATTGTTCTTGCTGTCATCTGTGACGTATAGAAAGTTCTTCTCTATCTTATCCTCAATCACCTCACAAAGATGCCATAACCAAAAGTTACCCAATAAAAAGATTGCCTTTTGAACTCACTTTTTAAATTATATTCAATTATGTACCCTTATAATTATTAAGTACTAGAGGCCTGGTGCACAAAAATTTGTGCACTTGGAGGGGTCCCTCAGCCAGGCCTGTGCTCCTGCCACCACCCCTGTGCTGGCAGCCATCAGCCTGGCTTGTGGCTGAGCAGAGCTCCCTCTGTCAGAGTGCATTGACCACCAGGGGGCAGCTCCTGCATTGAGCGTCTGCCCCCTGGTGGTCAGTGTGTGTCATAGTGACCAGTTATTCCCAGTTGTTCTGCTGTTAGGGTCAATTTGCATATTACCCTTTTATTATATAGGGTATATAATATTTATATGTATATATTTGTGTAAATGTGTAGTAGGCACTTATGAGTCAGGTGCTGTGCCAGGCAATTTCTGTATCTTATTTCATTTAATATCAACATAATCCTGAGTAGGTACAACTATTAGTCCTGTTTTAAAAATGAGAAACAGATTCAGAGAGGTTAAAAAATTGCTGGAGATAACACAGCTAAGTAGTTGGTGGAGTGGTGGAGGGCTCTTGAGCTGACCTGGACCCTAAAGGGACTGACCCGTAAATAGATCTTTCTTAATGTGTGAAAAATGTGGGCACAAATGAAAAGAAAGTGCTCACCTACAAAGATGTTGCTATCCAGAGGACATAATTTCCTGTAGTCATTTATCAATTGCTGAGCACTGTCTACGTGCAGGGTGTGTAGTGGAGGGAGATGAGCTACAACTCAGTCTTTCTCCTCAAACATGAATTAATTCTGCCCTCTCTAGGGATGTATTTAGATGATAGAACCAGCTAGAGACACTGCAAGCAAACAATATGGCTAAGAAGTAGGTGGTAAGGATTTGAGCCTTTGGTATTTTATATTTAAATGAGCAGTAAGATTGATAAAATATTAGACAATATTTATTCACACTGAGATAATATGTAGATAGCTACTGGTATTATCACAATTATTAAGCATCTCAGAATAGCTGAGTTTCAAAATATCACAAATAAGCACTTGAACAGCTTTTTGAATATTTGTGCTCTGATTTCTTTTTCTATTCTTTGCTTAAGAGCATCTGCAAAGAACTGAAAGTCACATATTCTTTCTTTCTGGTACCTTTAGGTATTGACTGATGATTTCAGGAGCTAGTCAAAACTATAAACCTTAGAACCTTCAGCACTTTGTAATTTTTCAAATGTGTCTTGAATATGTGCTTCCTGAACTTTAGCATTAAACAAAACAATTGTCTAAAAATCAGAAGATCCCATCTTCATACACATGATACCTTTCATATAAATGAGATCAAAGTGCTTTATGAGCAGGTAGCAACCATCTCACTTCCCACTTAGGACAACTGCAGAAATGAAAAGCAAAGGCAGTTGCTCAGGCAAAGCAACATGGGAACACAAATAGAATCACAAGGAAACATGGCTGAAACAAGCCACACTTGTGGGCAGGTCATGTGCAGTGCATCCCTTTAGAAAGAAAGGTGAACACAAGATAGATTTATGGATGCTGATGCCTTAGAACAGAGCTTCCCCAAGTCCTTATTTTATTCTATGTATTCAGCAACTGTTGCAGTGTGTGTTTATCAACCCCTCGTTGTGTACCTGGTATAATGTATACCACATTCCTAGATGAAAAGTACACAAAAATCTGCCACTAGCAAATAGACTTGGAGGTCCTTAACTAACTGATTTAGGAAAGAGTTAAACACAAAGCATACAGATTCACATCTGTACCTCAGCAAAATTACAAAGATTATGTTGTAGAACTTCTGGGGGTTACCTGTACATAGATGAAACTGTTAGTTCCATGAATGCTTGAATACTGTAATAACATTATGTTTCCTTATAAATATTCTAAAATATAAGCTTTTATTACCTCTCTCTTTCATCATTCCAAATCAGTAAATGGTTTCTATATATCTGATCTCTTTTAGGTTTCACGCTAATTGATGAAGGGCTGCTAGTTTTCTTTTTCTTTTCATGACTAACAGTCTAGGGATGTTGCTGATTTCTCTTTTTAGAGGTTGCTCAACTTGTCTGAGGTATTAAAGTTTTTTCAATGCAGTTCTGGAAGATAGGCAACCCATCCACTTACCAGTAAAATCTAGTAATCAGCATGTAGTAATTCCTTGAAAGTTTTGCCTCACCTTCCATTTCACACAATGCCATGGAGTCTTAATTCAGTGAGCACCTAAAAGTCACTGCCAGTCTGCGGCTTGTGTGACAATCTATTGCATAAGGGTCCAGGTGGCAGTCATGCCAAGATCATCTAACATCTAGATTGAATGCTATGAGGTCTCTGCGCTAGTGTCACCTCCCAGAGAGGCTTGCCTAGACCACTCTGTCTAAAATGGTCATTCTTTGTACCTACATGTTCTTTAAAAAAAAGAAATATATATATATTAATTGATTTTAGATAGAGAGATAGAAACATCAATGAGAGAGAGAAACCTCAATCGGCTTCTTCCCTACTGGGGATCAAGCCTGCAACCCAGGC
>NW_006299876.1:913047-924341 GCF_000327345.1 Myotis davidii
ATTCATCTGTCTAATAAAAAACATTTTAAATTGTAGAAAAAATTATGTATAGCCCCAAATATCAAAGGGTGAGACTTCTTGCAAACAGTTATGCTCCTCACTGTCTAAATAAGCTTTGTATTTTTTCTTGAAAGTCATCAATAATTTCCTGTGTGTGTCAATTTTGGCAGCACTCACATGAGTCAATTAGTTCCATCTCTGAGTTACTGCTGAGAACGTCCAGGTCAGTCTCACTTCTGTAATTGTTCAATGACTTTGTCTCATTTGCTGGAATGCCTCTTGTCTTACAGTCATTTAGGTTGCCTGACTGCCTTCATCAGAGCAGTTGAACTTGAGATCCCTTAGCTGATTAACTCTAAGCTCCCTTAGAAACCTGATATTCCATAATTCACAGAATTTATTGCAATTTGTAATTAATTTTATTATTTATGTATTTACTTGATGTTTTGACTCTCCTCCACTAGATGTAAGGGGAGTTCTGTGAATACGGGAACTCTATTTCTTTTGTTTACCCCCATCTGCACAGTTCCTGGCACAAAATGGGTACTCAAGAACTATTTGTTGAATAAATGGGTGAATACATATCTTCATCACTTTATAAAAAATGAGTTGCGATCAGAATATTATATTACATTAGGGATAGCAGAGGACTTTGGTATCTCCTTTAGAGGGAGTTAAAGTCCTCAGTTTTTCTGAAAATACTAACATTTTAATAAAATACATATTTTTTAAAACCAGTAATTAGTATCTGTCTAGTATGGTCATTCTAAATGCTAATCTCTATATTTGAGATCAGCAGCAGGGCTTGGTGGGGTTGGGCAAAGGGGAGGGAGATGGGGACATCTATAATAGTGTCAACAATAAAAATAAAGTAAAAAAAAGATCAGCAGCTTCTGCAGCAATAACCATCTTCTTGCAACCTTCCCCATAACCCCAGTCTGATTCAATAACTCATTTTGCTATTCACAAGATTTAAAATGGTATAAATTCCCAGCTCAACTAAATGCAGAAAAGCATGTTTTATTAAACAAGTGGTGGTAAGTAATTATGGCTGTTACCAGGTATCATGAATAATCAGGAGAGTGAATCAAGATTTTATTATTGAGTGGGGTGTAATAAAGGAGGTGAAGGCTTGGGTAAGTAAAGAGTTTGCTAAGACTTTCATGCTGAAGGCGCTTGCAGTGCCTCAATTTGTTTGGGCACTTGTTTTTGTTTTCTTCATGAGACAGAATAATGTCACATACCATAGTGAGCCAGTTAACAGCAGTCTTCCTACTGATTTCCTGATATTGCTCTTTATTTTATAATTTTTTCTCAGTTCTAAATTTTGATTATCTAGCCCACTGAAGGCAGAGAGGATTATTGATGCTTATACAAAGTTATAAATGATGTCAATTATGGGCAGGCTCTGACAGTGCTGACATGCCTCATAAATTAACAAAAAACGGAATACTTTCTTAATGTTATATGATCACTTCATCTTTTAGGAATTGTTCCTACACTATTTGGGGGACAGTAATCTTTTAAAATTTATTTTTCTTATATTTTTATTGCTTTCAGAGAGGTAGGGAGAGGGAGAGAGAGAAATATCAATGATGACAGAGAATCATTGATCGGCTGCCTCCTGCACATTCCCTACTGGGGATCAAGCCCGCAACCCAGGCAAGTGCCCTGACTGGGAATCAAACTGTGATATCCTAGATCCTAGGTCAATGCTCAACCATTGAGCCATGCCAGCTAGACTGGAGAACAGTAATCTTATTTTTAGTCTCGTTGCACATTTCAAAATTGACTTATTTGATGTCCTAATATCATCTTTGTGTTCTAGGCAACTAAAATGATTCTTTCCTTAGCAAATATGAGAAGGGCACTTCAATATCACTATAACTAAGCCACTCACTTACTCATTCCTTTTTTTCACCTGTTTTTTGCCAGGTACTGTTTTAGGATCTGGGGATACAGTAGCATGGTAGATTAAAGATGGCCACAAATCCTTTGATACTTCTGTCATCAAGAGGTGGGATTTAGGTCCCTTTATTTTAATCTGGGCAAGCTCTGTGACTGCTTTGTCCAACAGGATATTGCACAACTATGACTCTTAAAACTTCTGGACTCAGGCCTTACGAGACTTGCATCTTCCATTTCCTGTCTCTTGGAACACTCCCTCTTAGAACCCTGATCCACAGTGTAAAAGCTCTGACAAACCCAAGCCAGGCTGTCCTGCCAATATGAAGCCCAAGTAAGAAGTTTGTGTGTGGAAGAGAGATTCCTGACTGCTGTTCATCTGTTCCAGCCCCTAGCCCACCCCCAGCTATATGAGTCATCCCAACTGAGAGTACAAATCTCATGGAGAAAAGACAAGCCATCCTGGCTATACCCTATCTGAATTTCTGACCCATAGAATCATAAAGTACAATAATAAAAATTGTCTTATTCCATTATGTTTTAGTTTGCTACACAGTGATAGGTAATCAAAACAAGGAAAGAACAAATCATACTTGGTCCTTGTCCTCACAGAACTTAAGATTATCACAGTTAAGACAATTCAGAGCTAATATTGTACATCCCAGTGTGGTGTACGAAATTGAAATACAGCAGCTTAATAGAAACTAGGTAGAAGAAACCTAGCATCTTGTTTATCCTCTTTGTTGTGTACCCTATTAACAGTGCTATTATGTGCCTAGTGCTATACTGAGTCTGGTCCCAACTCTAGAACTTTTCAACTAAGGGTAGGCATTCTACCAGGAGTGGGCACAGGAGGCTGCCACAATTGCACCCAGCAGCATTGCTGCAAATGTTCAGATTTTTAAATTGTTCTTAAAACTTATTCTAAGTGATAAACATAATAGTCAAATATTTCTCAACATACACATCCTTCTCATAGAAAGTGAACATTTTGCTTTTATTATGGTGGGACCTAGATTATGTGAAGTCATGACTGATGGGATGGAAGATGCTATAGGTTAAAATCCACTGCCCTGGGGAAGCTTATTAGTATAAGATGTGAGGCAGAGTGTATAGCGACTTATTCACGAGGTATACACAAGCATCCCAGTAAATATTGTTTCATTGATGTGTTTTCTAGTTCATGTTCAGTAATAACGTTTTTCTCTTTTTAAACCAACATAGTAAAGTTTCAAAAATTCAGTAAAAAGTTAAGGTTAGATTTTTAAAGACTCTCAGGGAAATAGACCAGAAAAAAACACAAATAAATACTAGAGGTCTTTCCAAGGAATTCTATAGAAGCTCTGTAGTCCAGAGGTTACAAACTCTGGACTTTTTTTCACCTGCTTACATATAATAACATATGTAATTACATATGTTATTACAAATAATATTTACAAATGCCATCAGGGCCAGGCATGACACTGAAAGTGAGGGAAGTGAGCCAGGTGTCAAGACAGTGAATGGTGAGCTAGAGAGGCATATCCCATCCAATCCAGAGGGGAGCTTGCTCTCAGCTCAGAGCACCTATGCCACGTCCATAGGCCCAGAGATGCAAACTTTGTAAGTTTTCTAGACAAGCAAGACATTCCAATTTTTTTCTATTAGATTTCCTAATTCTAAATGTTGGGCCAAATGAAATACATCTGTGGGCTGATATTAAGCAATCTCTGATGTAGACACTTGACATGGATTGATGTGGATATCGGCCTCTCATAGCTACAAAACAGACAAATGAGTTTGGCCAGACCTTGCTGTCAGTGGTTGCAGTAACCCTGGTAAGATTTTGTTTTTTAAACGCACTTCTCCATTAGTGATGGCAAGTGAAATGTCTGGCTTTGCAAATTACTGCTGTCACTTAGTTTAATGTACTCTTGTTTTTACATATTTATAAAAACCTTTTACATTATTAATAGTGATTAAATGCTTAGACACTGAAGATCAATAATGCTTCTGTTCACCTATTTACATTATTAAAAAGTAATAAGTCATACAGAGCACGCAGAATATGTGGTTTACTTTGTAGTCATGTTTGGACGAGACTGAAAAAAAGAAAGGCTACCGGGTAAAATGTATTTAGCAAAAACGGTAATTGAGTTGGGCTCGTTAGAGACTCCACTGTGGGCAGGGTGCATGTTCACAGTTACAATGCACCATCATGGGGCACAGGGGCACACATTCCATGTGCTTCACATGCCAATGCAGCAAATTCAGAACAAGAAAGTCTAGTCTCACTTGGATGCACAAGGCTGAACAGTTATTTAACCTTTTTGTGTCCTTGCCACCGTGTTTAGCTCCAAAGCCTTTTAATGGTGGCAGCACTCAACAGCGAGTCATCTGCGTGGGTCATGTTTTGCCAGTAGGCAAATGAGCCCCTTGGCACTGCTTTCTTCATCTGCCTACCCAGCTATCTTTCAATTACATAGCAAAAGCAAAAACACAGAGTGGTTCACCTGATTATGGCACATAAGTGTTCTACAGCAGTTTGAGGAGGGCCACTCCACAGTCAGGGATGAATAAGGGCCATAAGTCCTTTTAAGGTCATCAGCTATCCTAGCCTTCTAGGTAGCCAAAGTGGCTCAGCCTAGTGGTTTAGAGTCAGCTCTAAGTATCAGTCTGCTTGGGTTCAAATGTTGACCATGACACTCATTGGTTGTAACCTGGGGCAAAAGGCATAATTGACATCTCAGTTCTTGTTGTCTCACCTGACATGTGGGGATAATAACAGGGTCTACCATATAGGGCTTTTGGATGATTCAGTGAGATAACACATGTTAAAACGTAGTACAAGACCTGACACATAGTAAGTGCTCAATAAAAATTTCCATGTAGCAAACGACCCACTTTACCAGTCATTCAATTGTGTTCCTCTACCAAGAGGAAGTTCATTAGCACAGGTTTGAAGTTTATAAATAATGTCATTAAAATGTATTAGATTGAACTGGGTTTTTAAACATCACTTGGTTTCTAAGTTTCTTGTGTGGACACAGACGCCATTTGTCTAGTATACATTTGATCTAAGCCACCAGGTTTACTTAAGGACAAGTTGAAATTGGGCAGTTGTGGTATAACAGAAAGGTTACAAGAGTTGTTACAATCCAAATTCACTGGCTGTGTGGTGTTGGGCATGTTATTTAATCTCTCTGAACCTTAGTTTCCTCATATGTAAAATATACCAATACAGATACCTACTTCACAGATATATTGTGATGTTAGAAAATAATGTATGTTTGAGTGCTCTGCAAACTCTATGTACTATGTAGATGTAAGAGCTTGTGACAATGATTATTTATATGTGTGATCAGAGTTGAATTTATTTTATCCAGAGTAACACTGCATGTGCTGATTTTTAGAGGAAATATAGTTAGATTGTGTGTCCTCAACTATTTCCCTTGGAAAAGGCCCATACCTTTTCTGACAGATTAGATATGTCTGTAATAACCGAGACCACTGGATGGAGGAGACCTACCATTCTGAATTCAAATGTGACTTGCAGAGCCAAATGATAACTTGGAACATTTAACAAAAGAATGAGGAAAACTCATCAAACCAGGAGGGCATTAACCACCACAAGTAATAGGTTTGTTCACTTGGTAAGCGGCTGCTGAGCACCACTGAAGCATGAATCTGAACAGCAGGGGTTGAAGTTTCTTCTCACTTTTCTAAGTTTATTGCTCAAACGCCCTGCTCTGGGTTACAATGGCTTGTCTCTTGTCTCTCTCAGGTCCTGACTTTCTCACTTTACTTGAGTTCAGTGAGTCTTTTAATATAGCACCATGTCATGAAGGTTGTTATTTCTTTTTGGACTGACTTCTCTATACATGGAGAAAGCCACACAGAGTTGATGACTTAACATGACTTTACATAGGGAAATGGGAATAAGGGCTGTTTTTGTTCCCTTTGTTCCTCTGGTATACAAGAAATAATTCTCCACTAACTAAATAATTACCTTTACTGTAGCCCATTCAAAAGTTACCCCAGAGTTATTAAGTTGGGAGAAGTGCTTCACAATGGGAATGACTAAGTATCTTGGCAAAGGCAAGCTTTGACTAGATCACCTGGAAGAAAAGGCCTTTATTGTGATGCACTAGCATTTGGGTTTTCGGTTCTGCCAGAGACCTAAAAGGTCAGAATGTCATAATAATAAAAATAATGAATAAGATTTAAATTCAATAACAGTTATAGTACACAATCTGTGGGAAGAACACTCAGTATTTTAAATTTGCATGCACATGTCTCCCCCCTTTTTCTTCTGTGTGTAGGTCTAAAGTGAGTTTTAATTTCCTTATATTGTCACTGGTTTCAATATAACCTCTTGACTGAGTTTTTCTTGGGGACTGATACCATCCACTAGTACGCAACTGAGTGGGTGAGGTGCAGACTGAAGCTCCTGGACAAATAATTTCCATGTTTATTTTTTAAGCTCCTGTTTGCAATAGTCTAGAAGCTAGTGAAATATCAGCTTGTGGCATGAACAAAGAAGGACAAATATAAGAGACCAGAAATGTTGACTTCAGTGACTTACTTATACCTCGTGTTAATGAGTAAAATATGTCATTGCTGAAGATGAAGCAGAGAATAACAATGAGCAAATTCATGTTATTACACTTCAAATAAGTAAGCAATTAAAAAAAAACTTTCTTCACCTAACGGGTTGGACTTTGGTCTCAGATCTTGAGTGACAACTCATGTATTTGAGCTTTCATAGAAGACAGATTTTCACAAGTCTTGCATTTCATGTTAGGAAGTCCAATTCACCCAATTCTTTCATATGGAAAAATTTACACATGGAATAAAACTTAAAGTTTAGCTGTTGAAATTCAAGAAGCTTTCAGGGATCAATCCAGAAGCTAAACAGTGAATTTGCAAATTATACTTCCATCTGTTTCTTGGGTTTTTTTTTGTCATTAAAAGACCCATCTATACTTCACTACAATTAATACACAACACAAGTGTGCGTGTGTGTGTGCCTATCTTTTATGATTTAGAATTTCTAGAAATGAGTTCTCTCCATTAACTAATCAGTAAGGGCGTGAACATTCCAGGTAAGCCTAAAAAATAACAATGTGGACTGGGTGGAATGGGAAGTAACCTGATCTTTAGAAAATACCTTCCTTTCACATTTCAGGGAAAACATGACCACTGTTCATTAAAGAATAAAATAAATACACATATACCTGCTGTCAAATGAAATCTCTGGAGGAATGACATGAGTACTGTCCTTGCCAATGAGGAATTTGATTCGATCATAGAAGAGTCTTGAAGTATGCTGAGAGAATAGGGGTTGGCTTTGCTGAATGAGGTCAAGAGGGTCTGGTGAGCCCTGACAGAGAGGACTTATATAACAGTTGCTTTGTTGACAACAATCAGGGTCCACACAGTCCGTCAAACCATCTGGAAAAAAAAAAGTGTTGAAATGTAGCTTATAAAGAAACAACATAGTTTAAAATCGGCACAAATGGAGAAACATCTGAATACAGTCAAGGATAACTGTCCATATATGAGTTCAGAATCTATTAAATCCACATTTATCATGAATTATCACTCATTCTGAGTTTATACAGCACATCAGTAAAATTCAAATTATTTTGTTCATCAATTTTTCTTTCTTGATTTCTCTAGCATTTGTGGGCTGTATTATTACATTGTTTAGCATTTAGATAGAGTATTCTGTGAGATAGCACTCTTTAAAAGTTTCCTTTTCCTCAGCAAGACCATCCTTTGGGCTAGCAACTCTCTCTTATAATTATTCTAAATTTCTAACACCATGAACAAGTATGAGCACACAATTAACAAATTCTCACTAACTTGAATTTATGTTTTGTTTTGTTTTTAAAGAGAAAGGAAGGGAGATGGAGAGAGAGAAACAACGATGTGAGAGAGCAACATCAATTGGTTCCTCACATAAAGACCTCATCTGGGGATCAAACCTGCCACCTGGGTATGCCCTGATTGGGAATCAAACCCGAGACAGTTTGGTGCACAGGGCAATGCTCCAACTGAGTCACACCAGCCAGGGCAATTTATTGGTATTTTAAAATTTTTTCCCCAATATTTTATCAACTAATAATTCAAAATAGAAATTGGTATTCCCATGTGGATTCTTCCTGAATCCACATTTATTCCAAGAAAAAATCACATAGAGGCTTTATTCTTTGGTAGAGGAAGGACGTGGGGCACAGGGGTTACGGGAGGAGGGGAAACCATGGAGACTCTAATAGGTACAAAACACTGCATCAGGTGCTAGGGAAACAAAGAGTTTTATAAAACACCTCTTTTCCTGTTTTCAGGAGCTCAGAGCCTAGTAGGAGAAATAGGTGTCTAAAACAGCTGGCTTATACTAGTTTAAAATGCAAGGAGTGTTGTAAGAGAGTTGCACACAAAGAGAGAGGGTCAGAGTGATTAACAGCATATGGACACTTCATTCCACACCCAATAAGAAAAAAAAATTAAAGTCCTTCCAAGGTCCTCAAAGCAGACAAGTGGTCCCAATTTAGATGTTTAACAAGAGTAAATATAGAGATGCTAATCTTCTTGGCTTGTAGTAGAATAGGGAGGCTCAGACAGAGCAGTGGCTCCTTAGGCTGCTGAGGAAAGTTACAGGCACTGGTTCCATGCAGCTCTTGTGCTTGCTCTCTCTTCCTGACAGGTCTGCTCCCACCAAGATGGAGAGGGATGTACCACAGCTGGGGGCAATGAAAGCCAGGAACACCAAGAGTAGGTGGTTGGAACAGTAGCCCTAGGGCTCCCAGCAAATATTTTTCCCCACATGAGGTCCTTTCAAATTCCATGTACCACAGACACTACTTTGATTTAAAATGCAGTTTACTTCTTTCTTGCCATCCCTGTTTGTTCAGTGTACTTCTGCCCTGATTTCCACTTCTCTGCATACATATTTCTTTCACTGATGACAACTGTGTATTTGTTTCAATAAGAAGTCCCCTTCTTCTCTCCTTTCTCCCATCATTCAGCAAATTATATTAACAGATTTTCTATAGATTTCAGATGTCACTACCACCTCTCTCACCAATCTGTTGTTCTCAGTCTCCTATTAGCACATTACCTCTTAACTCTGCTAATTAAACATCTGCATGCACTGAAAAGCTGGCAAAAATATCAGACTGATTAAAAGAGTTCTCTGATGTTTGGAATTGGTGCACAAAATACTACACAATGAAAAACTGCCTTTCGAAGGGCAGTCACTTTTATCTTTCAATTTGTAACAAATGCACTAGCAATAATCAGATTGGACATTCACAGGTTTCAACCTGTCAACCACACAATTCTAACTTATTTTTGAAAAGAAATAGATTTGAAATAAATAGCAATGCCCAAATGATTTTCAAAACTGGGTTCTAAACTAAACACAAAGCCAATTCAAAAATGGGACTCACATTCTCATCTAGTTATGTGCTATAAATTCCAAACTAATGTTTCATATTAAGTAATTGCCTATTACACAGGGCCGACCCTCTAAGACCTCTGTTTTTTGAAAGAACAGCGAGACTTCTGTTAAATGTAGGAAGGCCACACCACAAGCAAGCAGACCAATAATGGCATGCAACCTGCAAATAATAATTCATAGGTAAGCCCAGTTCATGGGCAAAGACCTACTTGCCAATTATCACATTGGATAACAGCCCATAAAGTATGTCTAGACTGTTACAAAGAAGTGCAAATGACAGTCACACTGCATGTGTGGGCTTCTTTTTTCTTTTGGCTATTAACGGTTCTTTTGTTGTTCTGAAATAGAAGCTGTGGCACCCTCCTGACAGCCAGGCTCAGGGCATCAGATATGGGCATATCAAATGTTCATTTATTTTGCTTTTAGGGCCTGTTCCCTTTAAAGGAATAAAAATAAAAGCTAGCAAAAAAGAGGGTGGTTAAATTGTCTTGAAGGACTAAACATGGCATTCCCTGATCCTAGCTTTGCCATAACCAGTAAGGACTTTGTCAGTTGGCTCAATTGGGGGTGATAAAGATCAAGGACACTGGTTTCTTCTGTAGGTGATCAAGTCATTCACTATTAAACTTGTACCTGCTACAAGTACACCCTTGGTTGAAAGAAGGATTGAACAAGGGAAAAAACCCATATTTTCCTAATCCTTAAAGTTAATTTTATTTTATTTTTTAAAACTATATTTTTATTGATTTCAGAGAGGAAAGGAGAAGGAGAGAGATATAGAGACATCAATAAGACAGAATCATTGACTGGCTGTCTCCTGCATGCCCCCACTGGGGATTGAGCCCGAAACCTGGGCATATGCCCTGACCAGGAATTGAACCGTGACCTCCTGGTACATAGATCGATGCTCAAACACTGAGCCACAATGGTTGGGCCTTAAAGTGAATTTTAAAATATACATGTTTTCAGGAACAGCACTCACATTATCGCCTTGATAAAAATGGACAGCTATTTCATGGTATGGTATCCAAAAGGATTTGGAAACATGTACAAATTTGTTATTATTTGCCAGATATGACACTAGTTACTTTCACATGTATTATTTCAACTAATCTTTGCAAAAACCCCGTTAGGTAGACATTTGCATTTTCCATTTTACAAATAAAGGAGGGAAGGCTAACTGTGGTTGCACAGTTGGAAAAAATATGGGAGTCATATCACACTCAGTGTATTGACTGTAAATCACCTATTCAACATCAGCATTTAAGCAATATTGCAAGTACTGTGCTAGGCTCTAAGACTTCTAAGCGCCTGACCAATTGATATAGGTATTTAGAACATATGAAGTGGTTGAGATCAAAGAACCAGACTACTCTGATCCTGCCTAATCTTGACTGTGCCACTTACAATCTATAGGATTCGGGACTAATCAGTTCAACTCTTGAATTCTCTTATAGAGGAATTTCCTCATCTATAAGATGGGGATAATATAAATGCCCACCCTATAGAGTTGTTGTACTAATCGCATGCTATTCTATCTAACGAAAGAGAAACATGGTAATTAGCCATACGTCTGCTACCCTTCCCATTGGCTAATGCAAATTAACTGCCAGCCAAGATGGTGGCTGGCAGCCAGGCAGCTTGAAGCAAACATGAGGCTTGCTTGCTTCAGTGACGGAGGACTCCAACGTTCCCCGCTTGCCTTGCCGGCCTTTGAGCTTGCAACTCTAAGCAACTATGTTACACATATAGAAGCTAAACAAAACCCCAGAAACATGCTTTAGTCCACTGGGCTTCAGCCAGCAGGATCACAACATAGTTTCAAATATAGAAGGTAAACAAAGGCCAGAAACCTGCTTTCAGCAGTGGAGGCCTAAGAGCTGGAGCCAGAGCTAAAGCTGGCCCAGAATAAAAAAGAATAAAAGGAGCGGTTGGGAGGTTCGGT
>NW_006299876.1:925208-927893 GCF_000327345.1 Myotis davidii
GTGCCAGAGGCTGTGTCCCCCGCCCCGACCAGGGGCTGCACCTAGGGATTAGGCCTGCCCTCTGCCACCTGGGAGCAGGCCTAAGCCAGCAGGTCGTTATCTCCCGAGGGGTCCTAGACTGCGAGAGGGCACAGGCCGGGCTGAGGGACGCCCCTCCCCCTGAGTGCACAAATTTTTGTGCACCAGGCCTCTAGTGATAATTATAAAGGCCTTAGCATAGTGTTTAGTATGTAGCTAGCATTCTTGATAAATGTTAGTTATTGCCATTAACAAATTTCTAGACTGTGCAGACCAAAAAGGAGTCTAGGGATAGTGTCCTAAGGGTAGATGCCAATGGTCTGCAGTGGCACTTTTATTGAAGTTGTTTTATCACTGGCCAGACAGCAATTAACATCTGTGTAGCATATTCAATTCGCTGGGATGTGTTTATTTTGTGAACTCTGCTTGGATAGGTTGTCAAATAGGCAGGATCCTAAGTGGCTCTAAATAGATACTAATGCCACAGTAAATATTCTTTCATTGAATTTTATAAATTCTGAGTTTGTTATCATTTGGACAGGGCTGGATTGAAGCTTAACCTCTTCAGGTCTATAGAATAGAAGGTCTGGCAAGCAAATTAATAGTGAAAAAGAAATTGAGGGGGTGCTCATTCCAATGACTCAATTACATAAAACCTTGGGTGTTGAAGAAACACATAAACAATGTACCAATGTTAAATCAGATAAATCATTCATAAACTTTTACTAAAGCAGGCCCACTACTAGGTACTCCTGTCAGCTTAGTTGTTAATGTTATATGCACTGAAAATAATATGATCATATTTCCTTTGGAAGTAGCCTGTAATTCATTTTTTTTCCATTTATTCAGACAGACTTCCACCCCAGCATTTTACTGCATTAGTAAAAATAAGTGGGAGAGACTCAAGTGTACTCAGGATTTGATCTGCTCAAAACATTGTTATTCCCATAACCACATGCAACTTACTTTTTCTGTCAGGAAAGCACATTGCTTGTATGCTACTAATATTCACGTTTTCCCATCCCCACCTGCTTTCAGTGGCTTCCTATATCACTCATAGTAAAAGCCCATGTCCTGACAATGATTTACCTCCTCATAGTCTGGTTCTTCACTGTCTCTTTCTTACCTCTCTGTTCTTATGTCCTATTAACCCACAACCCCCTTCCCACTCTTCCTATGCCTGGAATGTTCTCTCCAATAGCAACATGGCCCACCCCTCACCTCCTTTAAGTCTTTATTCAAATGCCACCGTTTTGGTGAGGTTTTCTCTGACCACCTTATTTAAAATTTCACCCTTCTCCTACACTCCTCATCCTCCCCTCTTGCTTTTAAGATAATTCTTCATCACACACTGTCTTCTGTCATACTATATTTTAAAAATTGGTTTATTGTCTGCCTCTCACTGTCTATGGAAGTGTGGATTTAGTATTTTTTATTCATTGCTATTTCCTCAATTACTAGAATAGTGCCTGGCTCAAAGTAAGCATTCAATAAATATTTATTGCATTCCCTAAAAGTCCTAGTTCTCTGATATTTGTAAATTTACCTAGCAATAATAAACATTTAACTAATGCATCAAAAATATATTATAGATTTGTCATTGACATCACATCTTTATTACCCACTTTAAATCATTGTGCTTCAAACATTATCTCATTTCTTTTCACCATTGCTAAGTAGGCAGGAGTCAAGTATTACTAGCCTTAGTTGATAGACAATGTGACAGATCCAGTCAGAGTGGATAACTGAGTCACAGAGTTTAGATTTTCCAACTTCCACTTGTATCTGGAATCACTTGGCAGTTTAGGCTTTTATAACTAAGTGATGATTCTTTAATAAATGGACTGCTTAAAAACAAGGGGGGTATGGTCAGAAGACAATACTTAGAAATATGCTTTCCGACGTTAGGTGTTTTGTTCCAGCAGAATCTTAAAAGTAAATGTGGAATGGGTGTCTGGTTCTTAAACAGTGCAAATGTTACAATTTGTTGTTCCTTCTATTTCATTTTCCTTTTTATTAAACAGTGCAGCATGCTGGTGACATTCAGAACATGAAACTTATTGATCCATGAGCTTATATGTGCTCATAATTCACCCACAGTGCTGATTTCCAGATCTAGAAATACTACATCATAAACCAGGCTTGCAAATAGCTATTGTTCTTAATGAATGGTGATTTGTTATGAAGAATGATTCCTGGAACATCATTCTCTTTTAGGCAATTAACTTATTGATTTTACTGGTGAATCTGAACATGGACCACTGGAAGAGTTTGTACAAGGGAAGCTTGGACAAATATGTGACAACTACTTAAAAGAGGGGGGATGGGGAGGGCCATTTTGATTAAACACTCTTATTCTATATCTTTTTAATCTCCTTGACAATCTTCCCAGAGTATCACAACCCACTTTCCTTCCTCTATAACTGGAGTGAATAAAATATAATCTTTGATAGATGAAGATCTTATGAAATTCACACTGTTCTGTATGATCTGGTCATTGCTAACCTTTATATCCTTGTCTCCCACCAATCTCTCCCTGACTCATTGTATTCCAGCCGCAGTGACTTGCTTTTCCCTCCTAGAAGAGGCTAGTACATTTCCACCTCAGGGCACTTATACATGCTGCTTCCTTGGCCTAGAACCCTGGTCGGCAAACTGCGGCTCGCG
>NW_006299876.1:927980-937390 GCF_000327345.1 Myotis davidii
GCACAGAAGTTGGTATTTTGTGGAAGAGCCACACTTAAGAGGCCAAAGAGCCACATGTGGCTTGCGAGCCGCAGTTTGCTGACCATTGGCCTTCTTCCCCTGACTCATGTGAGGCCTCCCTAATCATGTAGACTTGGTTAGGATGCCCTATTTACATTTATAGCACTCTAAAAATTTTATGGAATGCTTTACAGTTGCACATATAGTTATTTGTGTGGTTTATTTACAAAAACATGGTTTTTTAAAATTGATTTTAGATAGAGAGGAAGGGAGAAGGATATAGAGACAGAAACATCGATGAGAGAGAGATATCCATTGCCTGCCTCCTACACACTCCCCACTGGGAATGGAGCTTGCAACTCGGGCATGTACCCTGATTGGGAATTGAACCAGAGACCTCTTGGTTCATAGGTCTATGCTCAACCACCTAGCCACACCACCTGGGCTGTTTCTTATTTAATCGCTGTTTTCCTTTCAAGCCATAAGCTCCACAACGGCAGAAACTTCTCTTCTCTGGTTTGTCATTTTCTCCCCAGTGCCAAATATAATACTTGGCACAAAGTAGTATTGAATGAATGAAACATTAGGTACCCAATATGGTATGTTTGGCTGAAAGGTAAACATATGAATCAAATAGTTGGATCAGTGCTATCCAATAGAACTTTCTTCGATGATGGGAATGCTCTAGATCTGCACTAACAGAGTAGTCACCAGCCTCATGTGATTACTGAGCACTCGAAATGTGACTAGTGGCAATTGAGAAACATAATTTTTAATCTTATTTAAGTTAAACTTAAAGTCACATGTGACTAATGGCAATATATGAGATAGTGCAATTTTTGACATCTCCAAATAGTAAGATATTGAATGGTCTATAAACTTAGCCAAGAAACATAAAGAAATTAGACATTTTTATTAAATCAAATTTATCATTTTTTCCTATTGTAGTTTCTATCGTTGCTATTATATTTAAAGTCCCTTCCCATCTTGAAATCTGTCACTGATATTTTCTTCTAATAGTGTTTGAGTTTTCTTTTACTTTCAGCTCATTATTCAGCTGGAGTGTTTTTATTTATCTTAGTTTTTGGAATATGGTATGAATTGAAAATCCAGGTTTTTTCTTTAATATTTGTCTTAGCACCATTTATTTCATAATGCTTCTTTTCCCTACTAATCTTTGATGCTTTTTTATAGCATACTAAATTTATATTTGTACTGGGGGAGTGTTCAAGATCTTTTATTCAGTTATATTAATTTGTCTACTCTTGCATCAATACTGCTTTGTTTTAATTATCATAGCTTTAAAATATTCTTTAACATCTGATAGGTCTAGCTTGCTCTCACTAGTCTGTTTTAGCTACTCTGATTCAGTTAATATAATGTCTAAATTTTTTTTCCTCATGTCAATTCATATGTGCATGTAACATATAGCTATCGTATCTTCTAACCCCCAAATCAGGATACATGATTGACACATAAAAATGTGGTTCGTATAATGTTGAGTCACTTCTTCCAAGCACAGGGTTATGTACCTTGTACATAAATGAGGTAAAAACATTTAATAGGTTTGTGATTTCAATAGTAATTAGTTTTTCTATATAAAATGTCTAAGATTTCTTTCCTTTTCTTGCATATTAATAAATAAATTCCAAGGTTATTCATTCTCTGTACTGTTTTTACTATTCAAGGAGCTCTTAGGTAGCTCCTAGACCAGCTATGTCACCCACATATTCAATGCAGCCCAATTAGTTACTAAGAGTCACAATGCATTGAATCAGAGTATAACTAAAGTCAAAGCTGCAGAAAGTAGCAGCAATACTAATGAGCATTCAAAGCTGATTAGAATGTAAAAACCCCAGCCACTCTTTAAGTATCAACTATAATATGGAGTAATCAGGTAGCAGGTACTTGAAATAACTGCTTGAATTTTTTTATTATTGAGAAGATTTTTGAAGAATTATATTTAAAAACCCAGGACTACATTTTTCCAAAAGGTTCATTTGGCACTTTCTGATTTCATTAGAATGCACACACACATGCACAAACAAGTATGCTAATATTAATCATTAGTCATAGTCAACTAAATGAATCTTGAAACTACCAAATGAAGGACATTTTATGTATTCTTAGGAATACTACTTAAACACTATAAAATGGAATTATAGAGCCAGTAAGTACACAGAAGACCTAGTATTTGGGGCAAGAAAGTTCAACTTCAAAGCCCTGTGCTCTTAACCACAAAGTTGTTTCCACATAAAATTCATAACTTATAACTTTCTAAGGTAAACTGCTAGCCAGGACAAAAAAGGAGAGAACTTACTCAATTTGGTGCTTAAATTATGATCGCTACCTTATTGATTTAAACCTCATGTTTGGGTTCAAACAACAAGATATATAATTGTCTAAGCAGTATAGAAAAGTAAGGAGTCAAATTGAATAATCTACCTCATTTTGAGCTAATATACAGAAATTAGAAAGGAAGCTTTCTTTTAATTTTATGTTTCCTTGTGTAGAAAGTAATAGGAAAGTGAGAATTTATTGTTTTAGTCTCATTCAGAGGTGATTTGAGCTGTTTTGAGGCCCAATTGTACAATGTATTAGGTGATTTTGTTTGCTTGACTAAAATAGAAGTGGTTACCTTAAGGCCTTGAAGCTGCATATGGCTTTTAAACATCATGTGCACCTTTTGAATTAAATATAAAAAATTCTACTGTGAATCATCCTGATGCTATGTCCTTTGAAAGATACAAAGTGTTACTAAAAGGTAGAGACACAAGAGGGAGCTTTAAGTAGCTAAGAACAAAGAAAACTATTTCACATTCCATATAGTGCAAGCTACACTAGCATCTGGCAGTTTGGACATGGGTACGCTGATTTAATTTGGTATAAAGTAAATGACATCAGTAAGGGAGATAACATGGTAATAGTAGTTAAGAAAACAGACTCTGAAGTCATATATCCCTGAATTGGAATCCTGGTTCTGTTGCTTTCTAGCTGTGTGACCTTGGAAAAGTCATTTACCATCCGCGTTCCAAGCACTGGTTTTTCCATCTATTAATAGGGAAAATTGTACCCATACCTCATGGAGTTGGTATGGGAATTAAATGAGATATAATGAATGCAAAGAGTTTTGAGTATTGCCTGATCATAGTAAATTTTCAATAAACAGATTTAAAAACAGTATGACCTTATATAACTCAATATTGTTTATACTAAGGATTCCTAATATTCACTCTTGGCTAGATTGGTCATCACTGTGCTAGAGGCTGGGCTATTCCTTTCTAATATGGACGTTTATAAATGACTCACCTCCATCATTGTCCAAGTTATCTCCACAAAGCATTTCCATGACAACATTGCAGCCTGTCCCACTCCAACCCACCTGACACACACAGTGCCAACCATTTTGATCCAGGGTACATCGCCCATTTCCAAAGCAGAGCCCCGGGCAGCCATCTGAAAAGACAGCAGAGAGTAATGATCATGGAGACATCAGAATGGGATTGGCCAACTATGCTGTATCTCCCTCTACAGGGAGGCATCTATCATCTGGTTTCCATTCAGATGAGGTGTTGAATAAATGGAAGAAGAGCTTGCTTGCTTACCAAAACTTCCCAGGGAACTTGTTATCCCGTACTCTGCAGTGCTTTTCCTTAGGGAGCCAATTAAGCATTATTAATGCTAACGCCAATTCCCAACCTCTGGTTCAGATACCAGGAAAACCACGATGGGGGACAAAAAATGTTTTCTGTTTCTTTTTGAAAAAATGTATCTCCTCATCTCAATCAAAACTGGATGGATGATGCTGAATGTAGTTATGGCCAATAAGCTGGGGAAAAACGGCAGTTTCCATGAAGAGAAATATCCCTTAACTACTTCAAGTCTGTGCGGATATTTTCCTTGGGATGCATAGCTTTAGGACTTAGTTACATTGGTCTACAGTTGAGACTTTACCATTGTTTGCCCATATGGTGACATAAAAACTGCTGTAGCTGCTTTACATCTATTCATTTTTTTCTCTTTAAGATCCTTATTAATCTTAGGACTAAAGATTGATTTTCTTACTTATCTGGTATCTCTCTCAGAAGCTAGCATAATATTATGCCTGTAGTAAGTACACAACAAATGTTTATGGAATTAATGCATGTTAAATTTAGACTTTCAGAATTCTAGAGAATAACTAGATAAATTTAGTCAAGAGAAAACTGTTATGTTTAAATGACTTCTATCCATTGATAAACTGCAAACATTGGCAGTGGTCTCTATTTAGACTTTTGATTTCTCAGGGATTCCCTTCTCTTTCTACCAGTAGTTCAGAGTTAGGCTATTCCAAAGGGCAACTGTGTATGTACCAAGTGCTCAGTGGGCAGATGAACAGACACAGCAATAAAGGTATAGAGCTTCTGGAAATTTTCCCAATAGCAATACCGGACCAGATCTGGATTTTACTGGAGATAGTCTAATCAATATTATTTTCATTTAATGTCTTTGTAAGAAAATTCCGTAAGTATAAAAGGCAAAAGAAAGTGTTATTTTTTGAAATCTATAGATGCAACACAGTGTTCCTTCCAAATGGTTTTCCAAGCAACTATCAACAGACCAGAGGAAGAGAAACCTTTAAAATGAATTGACAGATGGCTGCTAGAAAATATGAAAATATTATATATATAATTGTCCCTCAGTATCTGTGGGTAATTGGTTCCAGGACCTCAGGAGTACCAAAATCTGAGGATGCTCAAGTCCCTTATATTAAATGGTGTTGTATTTGTATATAATCTATGCACATCCCCCCATATACTTTAAACAATCTCCAAATTACTTATAATACCTAATAGAATGTAAATGCCATGTAAATGTTGTTATACTATATTGTTTAGGAATCAACTTTCAGAAATTTTTGTTTTCTAATACAGGGTGGGGCAAAAGTAGGTTTACAGTTGTGAATACATGAAACACAGTGTTCATTCTTGTATTATTATTTAGCAATTATTGTATTATTTTCCATACGAACAACTGCAAACTTACTTCTACTCACCCTGTATTTTCGATCTGCAGTTAGTTGAATCTGCAGATGTGGAACCCACAGATATGGAGGACCAACTATTGTGTGTGTGTGTGTGTGTGTGTGTGTGTGTGTGTGTACATACATACAGTCACCCACTGCTTAATAATAGGAGTATGTTCTGAGAAATGCATCATGAGGCAATTCTGTTGTAGAACATCATTTAGCATACTTACACAAACCTAGATGGTACAGCCTATTACTACAATTGTATCTGTTCTACTTTTATATGACTTGCAGTGCAGGTTTTTTACACCAGCATAACCACAAACATGTGAGTAATGCATGAACTATCACATTATGATGGCTATGATGTCACCAGGCAATAGGAATGTTTTGGCTCCATTATAATTTTATGGGACCATTGTTGTATATGTGTTCCAGCATCGAACCATTATAATGCAGCACATAATTGTGTGTGTGTATTCCTCAAGAACTGGTATAGGATGAACATATATAGGTTTAAGAAAGGATTTTATCCAGTTCCATTCTCATGGATCTAAAAAGGATATGAGAATTTAGGAATATTTTGGAATGTATTCAACCTTCTGAGGCTCAGGTAATAAAAGGCACCAGGATATCTGACAAAAAACTCTTAACTATCTCTATCAAAGGCAGATCATTGGGGGGCGAATGATGGAGTACTTATAGAGGGATAATTCTTCTAACCTTGCAAGGACACTATACATGGACTTAGAGCTACATTTTTATGTTAAAAAAGTTCAACTGTCTGCCTAAGCCTACTTTATTGAATAATTACCTGTATGTGTTACATGTTACACACACATACATGCACACACACACACACACAAACACACACCCCAAAAACAAGAAAAACAAGTTCTTAAAACTGTTTATCCATTCATTACTCCATTACATGATACGGCAAAAAGTGAGTCTTATTTGTTGTTAAAACAAAATACTTTATGATCTGACAATTATAGCATGAACTTGAAAATATTATACTTAGAATTGCAAAAAGCGAAAGAAAAAAAACCAAAACACCAACCCTTCCTTTCCCACATGCACATTTTTCATTTAACATATTTGTTATAAAACTACTGAGAAAAATCTTACCTCGAACAGCATCTAAGTAGTGAGCTAAAAAGGGAGGAAAAGAGTGATTAAATGAATTTCTGGGAGACCAAAGCTATACAACAAGTACTAATGGTTTACCATCTGTTGCCTGGAAGGAAAACAGAAAACTATGAACTGCAGAATGCCTGCAGCTCAAAAGTTGGTACACTGGCCCATGTAGTTTGGGCAACATATTTTCTCAGGGAAAGATATTAATGGCTTTTCTGCAAGAAACTCTATTAGGCTTCCTTTAAAAAGTTTTATATTTCATTAAAACTATAACAACTGCATTTTTACATTTTAGTAATAACTTTTGTGAAAGAGCACTAGCTAGATAGAACTTCTTAGCAACATGCTTAGAAGGAAGTTCTGAAGTAACCACCTTTAGTAATTACAATATTTAAATCCTCTTATGTGAAGCCAATAAACTTACTGTAGTGCAGGAATGTAATTACTTAAGCTGCATGTGAATCTCACCCTCACCCTCACCACTTTTTAAACGAATCTTAAATATTTTCCACAGTCACAGAACAAGACTTACTGTACCTTTAGTAGAGTAGTAATGCAGTTTATTAAGATTATATGATATATATTATCTATATTACACATTACTTTGGCAAGTTCCAACCACTATAACAAAATACCTTCACCTAAAAATGGAAGCTGGAGTACAGTGTCATGGAGGGGAAAAGCCCACAAGCAATGACTTGGGCATTCAGAACCCCATGCTTCCTTTGCTCTGCATGAATTTTCTGCGTGCTCATGGAATGCCACTGGAACACACTGTGACCCACTTTCCTTAGCTGAACAATGGGAACCGTACTTGTCCCTCTGTATTGCTGGAAACCTTTGTGGCAGATAGTATGTGTATCAAGGGCTTTGATATTTTTTCCAGAAAAATAAAGTATTTTAAAACTGAAGCCTTCATTAGTGTTAGTTTTTGATAGTGTGAAGACCACATGACAGGTTAATTATTATTACATAGGCTTTCTCACACCCACAGAAAGTTCTTCCAGGCAACATCCTGAAAATTAGTGAAATTGGTGACAAGGGATGACAGATTCAGTACAAACTCTCTATGCTATCCAATAAACAATTCAACACAGATGTTCTATTGATGGTAGGTCAGAGGTATCTTCATCATATTAATTAAAGACAGTGCGTAATGATTGAATGGCCCCTGTTGAAGTAATCCTATTTAATAAAATTGCCTCTAAGTGCTTTCAATAGAAAAACCTATACTTTTCAAAAGGAAAAGTGGGCAGTGAATGTTAACCTTCACAAAAGAACTCTTATTAACCAATGACACTTTATTCCAATGTATCACCTTTCATTTGAGTAACTCAAAGTACTTGAAAGCTAAAAGGAATACTGAAGTAACAAGAAAAGAAATGACACAAGAAATAAGTAAGATATTATCAACAAAAGAGGAAACCTCTCAGTTAATGACACTTTCAAACTATGGATAACCCTCCTTCTTCTCTCCTTCAACCTCAAATTCTATGAGAAGCCCGGTGATTGACTCACTAGACTGCTTTTCTCCAATTAATCCAATTTACTTTGTTTAAAGTATAGTGGTACTTACCAATTGTGCAGTGGTCGCCCTCCCATCCAGGGCTACACTCACATTTTCCATCTTTGCATTGGCCATGCTCAGCACAGTGAGAATGACAGGAACGTTCTTCACATGTTGGTCCTACCCAGCCTTCTTCGCATTGACAAATTCCCCTTGAGCAGACTCCATGGCTACCACATTCCATGGTACAGAGCTCTGTGGGAATTCAAAGAAGATATACTCACATATTTTATTAAAACAAAAATTTACTATGTCCAAAGACATTAGAATTACCAAATGTTACAAAGACCTCTAGCACTTGAGTGAACGTACAAGGAATTTCATTAAAAAGATAGTTAAGTCTCTAAGTATAAAATAAACTCTAAGTCAAATTGATTTTGAGAAGTTCATAAAATGATAATGACATTCAAGGCTTAGAAATGAAGTTAATGCCAAAAAAATGTCAAATGGGTTTCACTAAAAATTCATTAAGATCACAAATAATGTTGCCAGGATTTTATGATGCAAAGCAATCTTTGGGGGAAACACACACACACAATAAAATAGCACTCTAGCTTCATTCAGGAAGAGTGGTTCTACCATTGAAAAGATAACTGTCTAATCAATTTTATCATGTACAAAAGCTGCCAATGATGATAATCTACTGTTTTCCCTGATCCTACTAACAATAGATGCATTTACTTCAAGCATTTAAAATGACTCCTAATTGGTTAAAATACACAGTATTCTTATCTCAAAATATCACCCAAATTTAGTTTATATCATCAAGTTATATACTGGCTCTGTGGAGGTTCTCTCCTATGCTCTGTCCTCTTGACTTTTTGTTGAGAAATGTTGATTATTAATAAAATTATGACAGTATAGAACTCCAAATAATAGCTTGGCAAGATTTTCTTGTTGAATACCCCTACTGGAGGAGAAGAAGTGGGATAAAAGCCTAGAGAAAGAATGCAATAGGTTTTGGGCCATATATCCTTAAAGGAAAAAGAGGGAGTTCTAGAAGCCACATTATCTACCTTCCATTGTCTTAAATTCTTAAACTATGTTTATATATTAAGAATGGAAACTAAAGAAAAAAATAAACAAATGGGACTACATCAAAATAAAAAGTTCTGCACAGCATAAGAAACCATCAACAAAACAACAAGAAAGTCCACTGCATGGGAGAACATATTTGCCAATGTTATCTCCGATAAGGGTTTAATTGCCAACATTTACATGGAACTCATATAAGGAAGATAAACAACCCAATCAAAAAATGGGCAAAGGACCTAAGTAGATACTTTTCAAAAGAAGACATAAGGAAGGCCAAGAGACATATGAAAACATGCTCAAAGTCACTAATCATCTGAGAGATGCAAATCAAAACAACAATGAGGTATCATCTCACACCTGTCAGAATGACTATCATCAACAAATGACAAGTGTTGATGAGGATGCAGAGAAAAATGAACCCTTGTGCACTGCTGGTGGAAATGCAGACTGGTGCAGCCATTGTGGAGAACAGGTTGGAGTTTCCTCAAAAAACTAAAAAAAAATCGAACTCCCATTTGATGCAGTGATCCCACTTGAAGGAATATATGCCAAGAAACTAGAAACACCAATCAGAAAGGATATATGCACCCCTATGTTCATAGCAGCACAATTCACCATAGCTAAGATTTGGAAACAGCCTAAGTGCCCATCAGCAGATGC
>NW_006299876.1:937472-940217 GCF_000327345.1 Myotis davidii
GGCATGAGTGGGGAGGTCGGGGGGCAGTGGGGGGATAAGGTCACATATGTAATACCTTAATCAATAAAGAAAAAAAGAGAAGTATTAACACATGATGATTTTAGGTTACCCTATATTACATGTAACAAAGCTTTTCATATGCAACAAAGGTCTCTCCACTCTATAGATGCAGAGTTGTTGTTGTTTTTTTTCAGTAGGAGAGAATAATCTTCTGATAAAACTAAGGTTATGGATTTTATTATTACTTAGATCAATTTGTTCACTAATTTATTTACAAGTATTCTTTGAGGGTGAAGTTCTCATTGGAAAAATAGTGGATGTGAAATAAAGATTTCTTTACATAAAAGCTGTGTACCCTTAGGCAAATTACTAACATGTGCTCTTAATCTCTGCTTGTGTAACTACACAATGAAAGTAATAATATTTGCACCTAATAGGGCCATTGGACAGATTTGCAATATATCTGTAGGTAGAACCAATAAGATTTCCTCCTCATACCTGGATTTGGGGAATGAAGTTTAAGGAAAATAAAAGTTTTGGCTTAATCAAGTGGGTGGATAATGTTGCCATTAAGAATAGCAGTGGAAGATCAAACAAATTAACTTTGAGATAATGTATAGATAGCCAAGTGAAGATGTCAATTAAGGAGTAGAATATATGAATTTGACAGGCTAGGGCTGGAAATATGAAATTGGCAACCATTAGAATATATGTGACATTAAAAGTGTGAGACTAGATGATAGTCTAAAGAACAAAAATAGAAGAGCCTCAAAAATAAGCCCTGAGGTATTCCATGATTTAAGATAAGACAGAAGAGGGCAATGAGTGATAGAAGAAAATCCAGGATACTGTAGTGTAACTAAAGCCAAAAGGGGACACTTTTAAAGGAGGAAGGGAGTAGTTATCTGTATAATATTGGAAATTGTGGGTGACTTTAGAAAGAGCCATATTGATAAAATAATAGTTGTAATGCAAGACTGGAATGGGTGAATGAAAAGAGTGACTGGAAACCTGTGTGTGTGATTGCCAAATTGTAAAAGTCCAGATCCCAGAAAATACAAAAAAAGGAGGGTTTGGCCCAATAATAAATGGTAGCTGCAATAGACTAATCTTGAAACAGTACCTACTCTCTATATCTTGGTTCTGAATCTGACTGATAATCTGGATTTGTAATCTTAATTCTTGTGGTGAACCTAATTTTATAATTATGCTCCCCTTAATGGCCTCTCCCAAGACACTAAAAGCTGCACTGAAAGGGCCTTTCTAAGACCAGGGAGTTAAATTGGTCATAGCCAATCAGGTCAGAGCTAACTGAAACAATTAGAGACAAACATTTTGCATTATTTCTTTATATATTTATAAATTTTAGGCTTAGAGGAGTGTATCACTCTGGTGATTTCCTAAAAAGTAATAGGACTAGATAAACAATATCAGCAAAATAGCAGATGAGACTATCCTTAATCCATCTCAATATAAACCCTTACAAATGTTGAATATAATGCAATACTTTTAAAAGCAGCATGTATTAGCTCACAAGACAAATTCTTTTTTTTAAGATATATATTTTATTGATTTTTTTACAGAGAGGAAGGGAGAGGAATAGAGAGTTAGAAACATCAAGTAGAGAGAAACATTGATCAGCTGCCTCCTGCACATCCTCCTACTGGGGATATGCCTGCAACCAAGGTACATGCCCTTGACTGGAATCGAACCTGGGACCTTTCAGTCTGCAGGCCGACACTCTATCCACTGAGCCAAACCAGTCAGGGCAAGACAGAGAAATTCTTAAGTGTCAGAAGGAAAAATGTTGTTAACAGCCAAAGCAGTAAACATATAAGTTAACCCTCTGGCAACCTTGAAGTGTTACCATACCCAGTAATAACCAGGGGCTGGGGTATTTACATTCACAAAGGGAAAAGAGATGAAGTCTTTGGATCACTTACAATTGGGGAGTTAGACCAAAATTCTTACAAGAAAGCAAGGACTCTTGAAAGGCTGAAATATTAGTGAAATGGAGACTAATAAATTATCTACTATCCCAGAGAAATAGCAAGGAAGCATTGACTAAAATAATATTAATAATGATCTATAATAAGAAAAGTATAATATGCTAATTAGACCAGACAGCCAAATGATCTTCCAGACATCATTCTAGATGTCCTTCCAGATGAAGTTGCGGTTTCAGGGGCTGAGGCAGTTATGGGTGATCAGACAGGCAGGTGAGTGGTTAGGGGCGACCAGACAGGCAGGTGTGTGGTTAGGGGCAATCAGGCAGACAGGCGAGTGGTTAGGGGCAATCAGGCAGGCAGGCAGAATGGTTAGGGGTGATCAGGCAGGCAGGTGAGGTGTTAGGGGAGATCAGGCAGGAAGAGTAGTAAGGGGCAGTCAGGCAGGCAGGCAGAGGTTGTTAGGGGTGATCAGGCAGGTGAGCAGTTAGGGGTGATCATGTAAGCAGGCAAGTGGTTAGGGACGATCAGGCAGGCAGGCAGGCAGAGGGGTTAGGGATGATCAGGCAGGCAGGTGAGTGGTTAGAGGCAATCAGGCAGGCAGACAAATGGTTAGAGGCAATCAGTCAGGCAGGCAAAGGCGGTTAGGGGTGATCAGTCAGGCAGGAAAGCAGTTAGGGGCATCAGACAGGCAGGCAGAGTCATTAGGGCCAATCAGGCAGGCAAGCAGAGGTGGTTAGGGGTGATCAGGCAGGCAGGCAAGGGGTGAGGGGTGACCTGGTGGTCAGTGAACTTCATA
>NW_006299876.1:940348-948775 GCF_000327345.1 Myotis davidii
AAATTGCTTATATTCACTGACAAATCAAAATCTATAATAAAAGGGTAATATGCTAATTCGACCAGACGTCCTTCTGGACATCATTCTGGACGTCCTTCCAGATGAAGCCAGGGCCATAGGGAAGCCCGGGTCCTGGGTGCCTGCTGGTGGCCTGATGGAAGCCCGGGTCCCGGGTGCTGGAGGGAAGCTGGTGCCAGCAGCTGGGGAAAGGGAGGCCTACTCTTGCATGAATTTTCGTGCATCGGGCCTCTAGTAATAACAATAATGATGATATTTGGGGATTAGAAAAACAACATAGAAATAAAATGCTGCCTACTAATATGTGTAATGAAGTGCCTTGAGTGAAATATTTTTAAAGCCTGTATTACTCAGGAATGAGGTAAGAGATACTTTGTCAAGTATGCATATACAAATTTAAAGGTAGAATTATGTTTCTAGTGATTGTGACCTAATAAATTATTACTATTCTCTTCTGATGAATATATCTAGACAAAATATATTTAAAAATATATTTAGATGTTATTGGAGTTCACAAAAAAGAAAACAAAATTGGGCCAATTTCTAGGAGGAAAAGAAAACCCAGAGATGTGACTCTGACATATCCAATGCTTTTCCTCTAGAAGTATCTGTCAATTCTGGTAGAGGAAGTTGGAAGACTCGGGGACTTGGTAGATGTTTTGTCAGTCTCACAGGTGTAGAAAAAATATTTGACTTCATAATAGCTAAGAAATTTTCAATACTGAAAAAAATATCAAGCCAAATATATGAAGCAAAATTGAAGGAACAAAATGGATAAAAGGACAAATTAACAACCATAGAGACCTTAATGGCCTCCCCCTACTGCTTTTCATTCACTGAGAGAACAAGACAAATCAGGAAATATATAGATTTTGAGGAAGATGATTAACAAATTTTATCTAACTGACACATAAATAGCACTGTAATAGATAACTACAAAATTTTAAAGTGCACATGGGACATGTACAAATATTGACCATATGCTGAAGTATAAAATAAATCTGAACATATTTAAAAGTATTAAAATTATTTAAAGCAAGCATGTTTTCTGAACAGTATAGAATTAAACTTGAAATCAGTAACAAAAGATAACTATACAGTCCACATAAGTTTGGAAATTAAGCATTACAGTTCTAAATAAACTATAGAACAAAGAATAAATCATCATGAAAACTAGAAATATTTTGAAATGACTAAGAAGTTTCCACATATCAAAATTAGTGTAATATAACCCAATCATGTGTAAAAGATTTCAAAGGCAGAAATAAAAATCACCTGAAAAACAAGGACCCAAGCATTTATTCTAAGAAATGAGAAGAGCAAAGTAAACTCAAAGAAGATAAAAGGACAAAAATAATAATTATCTGAGCTGAAATTAATTAAATAGGAACAAACATACAACAGAAAGCAATAACAGATGATTTGCATAGATTAATAAAATTGATAAACCCCTGCTGGAAACCGATCAAGAAGAAAATACAGAAGCTCCAAATAACCAAAATCAAGAATAAAAAAGACTGCATCACTTTAGTTACTATAGGCATAAAACATAATAGGAGGGTATTACAAAAAATTTTGTCAATAAATTTGAACATTTAAAGGAAATGAACAAATTCCTAGAACTTACAAAAATAAACATAAGAAAAATGGAAACTGAATAGTTTCTAAAGAACCTTACTAGAAAACAGTTTCTAAAGAACCCTAGTAGAAAATCCCACAAAGAAAATCAGTCTCAGATTACTTTAATACACCAAACATTTAAGGAAGAAAAGCTGCCAGTCTTGAATTAACTTTTCCAAAGTACAGAAAAAGAGGAAACACTTAACAATGTGCTTTACGAGGCCAGCAAAACCTTGACGTAAAATTCTGACAAGGATATTATAAAAAACAAACAGGCCAATATTACTTATGAAAATAGATGCAAAAATCCTAAGCAAAATACAACAAATCTAGCATTACATGCCATAAAATAATACATTGAACAATATGTGTTTATTTTAGGAAAGAAAAGTCATTTTAACATTTGAACACCAATCAATGTAATCATCACATATATGGAATAAAAAAGAAAAAGCATATGATCATCTCAATAGATAAATAATAAGTATTTGATACAATACTAAACATCTATTCATGATAAAAATTTATAGAAAACTAAGACTAGAAGCTACTTTAATCTGATAAACTTTACCCACAAAAGACCCACAGCAAACATCATCATCATTATTATTTTTTTGCAAACATCATTATTAATAGACATGTTAAATTTTTTTCTGTTATTGAAACTGAGAAAAGATGACTATGATAATCATTTCTATTTATAAGAGTAAAAGCATAATATTCTAATTAGACTGGACATCCTGCAGGACAAAGCTGGGGCTGGGAGGGAAGGCCAGGTCCCAAGTGCCAGAGGAAAGCCTGGGTCCTGGGTGCCAGAGGGAAGCCGGTGCTGGCAGTTGGGGGAAGGAAGGCCTACTCTTGCACAAATTTCGTGCATTGGGCCTCTAGTATAACATAATTCTACAAGTTCTAGCCAGTGCAATAATATAAAAAAAGAAAAAATCTATGCAAATTGATAAGGAATTAATAAAAGCCATCATCATTCAGACTTTTTGTTCAACATGATTGAACATATACAAACATAAAAAAATAATCCATATAGAAAGATTATTAGGATATGTGGATTTAGCAAGATCTCTAGATACTAAGCAAATATATATTTTAAAATTATGGCTTCTAGTTAGGTAAATGTGGTATACATATCCTCCCATGACCACATCAAAATTACAATTAAACTACAGGACAGGCATCATTTAGAACCACCTGATGTCTAGCTAAACAGAAGTCCAATAACTAAGGCTATACAGAAGAAGTCACATCAAGACTGGTAGGAGGGATGGAGGTGTGGAACAGGCTGGTCCCACACTCATCTTTGGCAGATAATCAACAGAAGGGATATCTCAGCTGCGGAGGTACCCCCAAAAAGCAAGGAGTCCCAGCCCCATACCAGGTTCCTCAACCCAGGATTCCAGTATTAGGAAGAGAAGCCCCCATAACTTTTGCCTGTGAAGGCCAGCAGAGAATGCATAGCTGAATGAATTGGAGGGCAGCTGGACTCATAGGTATTCCTCTTAAAAGGCCCACACAAAGTTTCCAGAACTGGGGCAGTAGCTTGAAAGGCACCAGGGATATATGGGGAGGAATTGAATTGTTGGCTTTGGGCAAGAACTGGAGAGGCAGCTTTCTCCCAGACAGAATGCTGACAGAAGCTATCGTTATTTTGTTGAGCCTTCATGTGCAGGCACATGAAAGCACCATATCTGAGTCTCCATCAACTTGGCTAACACTATTTGGCCCACCCCAGTGATTCCCTGAGACCCCACCCCATCCAACTGTGGACCCACTCAAATTGCTTCCAGAGGCTTTTCGATATAAACATCCTGTCTTGGCTCATGCGTTAGACTTTCCTAAAATCTCTCAAAAGTTCACAAATGCCAAACAAGCAGCATCTGGCCTCGGCATGACCTGTACCTTTTGCTAAGTGGCCCCAGGCCTGGCACTAGTGGCAGCTGGCTTGAGTTCACAGCTTGGCTTCTCCTGGGCACCTCCATGCCCAGCACAAGTAGCATCCACCTGAAGATTGCTTTGTAGCTCATTCCAGTAGGCCCTGGGCAGGGCACAGGTGGTGGCAGAACTTGGCCTGTACCTCCTGAGAGGCCCCAGAGCCAGCACACCTAATGGACAGTTTCAGACGATGCTGAAGTACCACCCAAACACTTTTATGAGTGACACACTCAAGGCCAGACTTCTTGGGCACTAGAGACCTGATGAAGCTAAGCCCTGCTTCATGGGGTCAACCCTTGCATAGCAGCTCCTCTGATGCAGTTGCTACCAGTCCTGACAGCCAATTGGCCAGGGAGTAAATCCCTCCCATTGACATGCCAACAGCAATAGCAGGGTGCAAATAGTTCACACAGTGGGTGCATCTGGAGCACCCAGCTTGGGTAAATGGGGAGGCTGTGCCACTGGGCCCTACAGGACACCTTCCACATAAGGAAATTTTATCAAGACAAGGAGATGTAGCAGCTCTACCTAGTAAATGGAAACAAATACAGGGAGGCAACCAAGTTGAGGAGACAAAAAGAAACTTGTCCCAAATAAAAGAACAAAATCCAGAAAAAGAACTAAACAAAATAGAGACAAGCAATCTACAAGATGCAGAGTTTAAAACACTGGTTATAAGGATGCTTAACAAACCCAGAAAGATTCGCAAAGGCTGAAAGTAAAGTGATAGAAAAATGTATTTCATAAAAATGAAAATTAAAAAAGAAAAATCAATACTTATACCAGACAAAATAGACTTTAAAACAAAGGCTATAATGAGAGACAAAGAAGTACTTAGCAATTCCACTTTGGGGTATTTATCCTAAGAAACCCAAAACAGTAAATTGAAAAGACATATGCACCATATGTTCATTGCAGCAATATTTATAATAGCCAGCATATGGAAGCAACCTAAATGTCCATCAATAGATGAATAGATAAAGAATAAGTGGAATATGACTCAGGCATAAAAAGAATGTAATCTTGCCATCTGCAACAACATGGATAGACCTAGAGGGTATTGTGGTGAGTGAAATGAAAGACAAATACTTTATGATTTCACTTATATGTAAAATCTAAAAGACAAAACAAACAAGCAGAATGAAAACAGACTGAGATACAGAGAACTTTTTGATGGTTGCCAGATGGAAGGGGGTTGGGGGGATGAGTGAAAAAGGTGAAGGGACTGAGAAGTACAAATTGGTAGTTACAAAATAGTCACAAGGATATAAAGTACAACATAGGGAATTTATATATATAAAAGCCTAAGCAACCGTCTGACTGTTCAACCAGTAGCTATGATGCACAATGACCACCAGGGGGCAGACATTCAATGCACAGGCATGGAAACATGGAACAGACTGATGAATCTCAGAGGGAAGAGGGGAAGGGGGAGGGCGGGAAGAGATTAATAAAAGATCTTATATGCATACTAGAGGCCCAGCACATGAAATCATGCATGGGTACGGTCCCTAGGCCTAGCCTGCAATCAGGGCCATCTTTCCTGGCTGCAGCAGCTGGTCCTGCCCCTCACTAATATCCACCCTGATTTCTGGTTCCCCATCTGGCAATGGGAGCCTGATAGCTGGGGGAGGGACCAAGAGGTTGGCGGTTCCCACCTGCTTGCTGGCCCCACGCCTATCACAGGTCACTCTCTGTGTGTGGGGCAACTGGCGGGGCGGGGGACTTGGCCTGGCACTGCCCGCATCCCCCACCACCCACCCTGGTTCACTTTTCACCATCGACAGTGATCACAGCTTGCGGGCCGGGGGAGGGACCAAGAGGTCACCTGTTCAGCCTGCTTGCCAGTCCCATCATCTGCCACCACTCACTCTGGTTCCCCATTCCCTATCCAGTGATGGGAGTCTGATAGCCAGGGGAAGGACCAAGATGTTGGCTGTTCCCGCCTACTTGCCGGCCCCAACCCCACCGCAGGTCATCTCTGTGTGTGGGGTGACTGGCGGGGCAGGGCCTTGGCCTGGCACTGCCCGCATCCCCTGCCACCCACCCCAGGTCCCTATTTGCCATTGGCGATTGGAGCCTGCCGGCTAGGGAAAGGGACCTAAAGGTGGTCAGTGCACCTCATAGTGACTGGTCGAGTGGTTGTTCTGGTCGTTTTGCTGTTATGGTTGCTGGGCTTTTATTATATAGGACTAGAGGCCAGTGGGGTCCCTAGGCCTGGCCTGGGGGGATCAGGCCAAAACTGGCAGTCTGACATCCCCTGAGGGGTCCCAGATTGCGAGAGGGCACAGGCCAGGTGGAGGATCCCATCGGTGCACAGCATGCACTAGGCTTCTAGTATAGTCAATAATTATAATAATAAAAGCATAATTATAATAATAAAAGCATAATATGCTAATTAGACCAGACAACCAAATGACGTTCCGGACCTTCCAGATGAAGCCAGGGCTGCGAGGGCTGAGCCCCTTGCACGAATTTCGTGCATCGGGCCTCTAGTATTCTAATAACTATGTATGGTGTCAGATGGGTATTAGATTTACTGTGGGATCACTTCATAAGTTATATAAATATCTAACCAATGGGTTGTACCCTTGATATGAATATAATGTACACCAACTATAATTTAAAAAACTTTAAGAAAGTTATTCCTTTATATCAATAGCACGCAATGAGAAATTTTGAAAGTATCATGTGCGACCTGATCCCGGGCGGCTGGGTGGGGCAGCAGCGATCAGCCGGCCTGCCCGGCCCCCGCCCAGGCGTCCCGTGTGTGACCCAACCCTGGGCGGCGCCCCAACCCTCAGATCAGCCCTGCTGTGTGTGCGACTCGGGGTGGCGATGTCTGACTGCCTGCTTAGGCCCGCTCCCCACCTGGCCCCATGCATAGCCTGCTATCCACCTGGTCCCCCCCGGGGAGGGGGCCTAACCCAGCAGGTGGACATCCCCCAAGGGGTCCCATACTGTGAGAGGGCACAGGCCTCACCTTCCCTCCCCCGCCAGTCCACAAATTTTTGTGCACTGGGCCTCTAGTAAAATAATAATGAAGCACCACTGTGCATCCACAAGAGTGGTTAACATCTAAAAGATTGACAGTAATAAGTGTTGGTGATCATGCGAAGTAATAGAAAATTGCATACACTATAGGTTGATTGTGGAAATTGGTACAACCACTTTGGGAAACTCTTGGACATTCTCTGCTAAAGTTTGATACATGTATACCCTGTGTCTCAGTGATTCCTCTTCTCACTATTTACTCAACAAAAGTACAAGCAAGTGAATGCTCAGGGAAAGCTCTTTGTAAAAGTGTTCATAGCAGAATTATATGCATTATCCAAAAAAAATATAGAAGCACCTCAAATATCCATTAACAATGCAATAGATCAGTGGTCGGCAAACCGCAGCTCGCGAGCCACATGCAGCTCTTTGGCCCCTTGAGTGTGGCTCTTCCACAAAATACCGACTTCTGCGCATGGGCCACAAAGTTTCAATCACACTGTACATGTGTGCCCGCACGTGGTATTTTGTGGAAGAGCCACACTCAAGGGGCCAAAGGGCCATATGTGGCTCGTGAGCCACAGTTTGCCAACCACTGGAATAGATAATTGTGGTAATCTTGCAAAGAAAGAGTGGATTGCAATGTAAATTGTTGATCTATAGCAACATGCCACAATATGGATGAATTCCCCACCCCAAAATAATGTTGAGAGAACTCAGATGCAAAATTATACATATGGTAAGTTCTCATTATTAAA
Organism: Myotis davidii; assembly: GCF_000327345.1. NCBI lineage: Eukaryota > Metazoa > Chordata > Mammalia > Chiroptera > Vespertilionidae > Myotis > Myotis davidii. The sequence goes on from NW_006299876.1 coordinate 947,683, forward strand.
ATTTTCATAAAGCAGGCAAGTATCAGAAGTCAGGATAATTACCTGGGGAGGAAGGATGGAGGAAGTAATAATTAGGGAAGGGCACAAAGGAGGATTCTGTGGGCTAGTAGCCTATATCTTGACTTCAGAGGTGATTAACAGGTGGTTCAGACTTGGATAATTCACTGAGCTGTACACTTATGACTTTTTTGCTTTTCTGTATATGTTTTTTATTTTGATTAAATGTTAAGAAATGAAACATAATGACCAAAAGTACAGAAACAGAATATATAGCTTCCTAATCAGAGGATAGGAAAAAAGAATGAATATAACTCAGTAAATGAAAGAAAAAACAGAAAGGGGGGAAAGTCAGAGAAAAATAAATATTATAGCTAGAAGACATAAAATATGTTTATAAGATATAAATCCAAACATGTAAACAATAACAGTGGGAAAAAAAACAAAATGAACTTGCAACTTAAAAGAGAGAGACTCTGGAGCTGAGTGAAAATCTAGTTATATTCTTTGTGTTAATAAGAGATGTGCTAAAACATGCTAATACAGAAAGCTAGTAGTAAAAGGAAAAGGGCATTCTAGAAAAGTACTAACCAACAGAAATTGTGTAGCTTAACATTATCAGACAAAATAGTTTTCAAGGCATAAGGCAGTATTATGGATTAGAGGCCTGGTGCACAAAAATTTGTGCACTTGGGAGGGTCCCTCAGCCTGGCCTGTGCCCTCTCGCAGTCTAGGACCCCTTGGAGGATGTCCACTTGCCAGCGGGGAGCAGGCTTAAGCTGCAGTCTGACATCCTTAGTGCTGCTGAGGAGGCGGGAGAGGCTTCCGCCATCACCGCTGTGCTGGCAGCCATCAGCCTGGCTTGTGGCTGAGCAGAGCTTCCCCTGAGGGAGCACACTGACCACCAGGGGGCAGCTCCTGCATTGAGTGTCTGCCCCCTGGTGATCAGTGTGTGTCATAGTGAACAGTCATTCCCAGTTTTTCTGCTGTTAGGGTCGGTTTTCATATTACCCTTTTACTATATAGGATAGAGGCCTGGGGCACGAGTGGGGCCGGCTCGTTTGGCCTAAAGGGTGTTCTGGGTCAGGGTGGGGGT
>NW_006299876.1:949080-955344 GCF_000327345.1 Myotis davidii
TATTATTCTTTTATTAGATAGGATAAAGAGAATCTATAATAATAAAAGCATAATATGCAAATAGACTGAATGGCCAAACAGCAGAATGGCTATCCAGATGAGCACACTATGACACCCACTGGTGCCAGGCCAGCCAAGGCGGGTGCGACGTGATTGGTCGGGGGCCCCACCATCGCCCCATGATCAACCCGCAGAGGGAGGCCCAGGCCACCATCCAGTGGGGTGATCAATGAGGGGGCTCCATGCTCACCCCAAAGAGGGAGACCCGGGCCACCGACTGGTGGGCTGCGCCAGGTGGGTGGGCTCTCCCTCTGTGGGGTTGACCCATCACAAAGTCCCAGCTGGGTGGGCAGGGCCTACCTCTTTTGGATGATTGATCACGGAGCCCCGGCTGGGTGGGTGGGGCCTCCCTCTGCGGGCAATCGATCACAAGGCTCCTGGACTGTGAGAGGGCGAAGGCCAGGCTGAGGAACCCCCCTGAGTGCATGAATTTCGTGAACGAGGCCTTTAGTCATTATATAATGGTAAAAGGAGTAATTCACCAGGAAGATGTAACAATTTAGACCCTGTAAGAAAATGTAGCTTCAAGATATCTAAAGCAAAAACTGACAGACTGATACTAAGACAAATTGAAAACTTCACAGTTACAAGAAGATAAAAAAAATCAGTGAGGATGTAGAAAATTTGAATAGTACAATTAACATCTTTAATATAATGGATATGTAAAGAACCCCAAAGCTATGACTACACAATACATATTATTTTTTATTTTAAACATTTTAAATTAGTTTACATTCAATACTATTTTTGTTAGTTTTAGTTGTAGATACAAAACATATTATTTTTTATTTATTTTTAAAATCTTTATTGTTGAAAGTATTACATATGTCCCCCTGACCTCCATTACTCCTTCTAGCTTGCCCCAGCCCCAGGCCTTCACTACCCTATTGTCTGTGTCCCTGGGTTAAGCATATATACAATACATATTCTTTTAAAACACACAGAATACCCACAAAACTGATAAATATTAAATCACAAGGCAAGGCTCAACAAATGGAAATGATTCTATATCATACAGATCATTCTGTTTCAGCAAAATGCACTAAAATCTGAAAGCAATAAACAAAAAAAATGCAGAAAAATGTTCCTAAAATAATTCATGTATTACATTACAATTATATTGGAAATTAGGAACTGAATAACAATGAAATACTATTTATAAAAATGTGGGGGTATGGCCTTAAAAACATTTAGTAGAAAGAAAGAAAAAAATTAAAATTAATGAACTAAGTATTCAACTCAAGAACTTAGAAAAGGACTGCATATAATGAAAAGGAAGGAAACAATAAGGGTAAGAGCAGAAACTAATGAAATCAGAAACAAAGAGACAATAGAGAAGATCAACAAAACCAAGCTTTGTGTCTCTGACGTCAATAATAAAATAGAGAAACCTCTGGCAAGGTAGAACAAGAAAAAAAAAAGAAGAGGAAGTGATACAAATAAACATTAAAGATTAAAATATAAAAATAAATGAGAGAGTGCTATGAACAACTTTATGCCAGTAAGTTTGAAACCTTATAAAAGTAGACATTTTTTCAAGGGGGAAAAATGGACTTGAGAAGAAATAAAAAGCCTGAACACACATTAAAGATACTGAGAGTGGCGCAGATGATTTTATAGGTGTATTTTGCCAAATTTCTAAGAAAAAGATAATCTTGATTTTAAGCCATACCAGAGTTTAGGAAAAGAGGAAAGTCTTCCTGAATCATTTTATGAGACGACTATAATCTACTTCCAATGTGGGGTAAGAAAAGGAAAAGGGAATCTTTTATAGGCAGATCTCATTTATAAAGATGGCTGCAAAAATTTCCAATAAAAGATCCGGAAATCAAATTAACAATGTACACACACACATAGACACACAAATATAGAAATTACAACCAAGTAGGCATAAATGCTAGGATGGTTTAAATTTTGAAAATCTATTAATGTAATTCATCATCGAATTAATCCATTTCACTTTAAACTCATTTCATAATGGATTAAAGACAAATTATTATCTTATACACTGAAAGAGTAGTATATAAAATTTATTTGCTATTTATGATAGAACCTCTTAGCAAAACAGGACTAGAAGGGAACCTACTGCATATGATAAAGGTGATCTACCAAAATCCTAATATAAGCATCATACTTAGTAATAAAATAATAGACAGTCCCCTTAAAGATAGAAGTCCTATAATTAACTAGTGCTTCTAATTCAGTGTTGTACTAGGGATCTTAGTTAGCAGAATAAAACAACCAAAAATATAAAACATGTAACACTTGATATAAAAGAGCCAAAATTGAATATAAAGTTAAGCAATGAAATTAGAAGAGAGGATAGCAAGGTTGTTGGATATAAGATCATTACAAAAAAACACAAACAGCATGACTATATGTATCAGGGACGGCTAAATTAGAACATGTCATTTTTAAAAAAATTCTCATTCACAATAATAAATCTAGCAAAAAGTTCAACATTCTTTCATATAAGATTTTTAAAACTTTTTGAATTGAAGAAGACATACAAAGAATCAATGGAGAGATATTCTATGTTCATGCTCACAAGCCTCAATATCATTAGAATGTCAATTTTCCTCTACTACTTCTGTAAATTCAATGTTGTTCTAGTCAATATCTCAACAACATTTTTCATAGAGCTTGAAAACCTGATCCTAAGATCCATATGGAATAGAAAAGACTAAGAATACCTAAAAACATTTTGAAGAAGCATATTCATTGTTGTGTGTAAGTGTTGTCGTAACTTAAATGTGCAATGTGTATCAATAGGAAAATTAATATATAAATTTTGGTGTAGTCATACAGTATAAAAATATGGGTGTTAACTTGAGTAAAGCAGAGCTATATTGAAGTAAAGCTTCAATATAGATAAACCTTAGAAACATAATCATGGTCCAGCCAGCATGGCTCAGTAGTTGAGCATCAACCTATGAACCAGGAGGTCATGGTTCAATTCCAGGTCAGGGCACATGCCTGGGTGGCTCAATCCCCAGTAAGGGGCATGCAGGCAGCAGCCGAACAATGATTCTCACTCATCATTGATGTTTCTCTCTCTCTCTCCCTTCCTCCCTGCCTCTCTCCCTCCCTCTCTGTAATACATTTAGAAACAGAAAAAAACCCTTAATGATTAAGAAAGTAATTCATATAAAATTTAAATACATGCAGAACAATATATTTTTACAGTATATATTTATTTGTAACTATATACATATGAATGATTAAATTTAGGATAGTTGTTTCCACTGCAGGGAAAGGAGGGAAATGGGACCACAGGGAATTCATTTGTATTTGCTAATTTTTGAAGCTAGGTTGTGGGTTTACAGTTGTTCATTGTTATGTTATATGCCTGAAATATTTAATAATAATTTACAAGAGAAAAGAAATGAAAGAATCAGCATGAAACAACTGACTTTAGGGACAGTTCTACTGAATAAATTAATGGATATATAACTTAACCTAACTCTTGCACTCCTCAACTCAAAACCCTCCCCAGATACAAGTCACAACCACTATTCTGACATATAGTTTCAGCACCACAAGTATCCAGGTGGGAAGCAATATCCTCATGAGTAAGAGAATCCTTGAAGAAATAAATCATTATGAATGGAGAAGCAGATCTTACACAATAGACATTCCTCATTGTGAAATGCATCAACATTCCTGCAACTGTATCCAAATGGAGTTTGGACTGATTCTAAAGATGGGTGTGGGGGAATGACTAACCGAAAACAGATGCTGGCAATTGTGTAATTTATAAACATGATAGAAAGGATATTTGCTTTAATATATTGTGTCATGAATAGCTCTATTCTATGTGTAATATTTTCTATCTGGTTGAAAATGCATTAACATTACGGGCTATAAAATATGACAAAAGAATTCTAAAATACAAACATTTCTTCTGTGCAAATGTATTGGAAAAGAACATGAAAAATATAGGTAGACATTTTAAAGTTCTACTGAGACATTTCATTTTTAATAAGTTTCTTTATGCATGTCAACAATGAACAACACTTGTATAAATTGAACTAGGATACAACTGAACACTTCTTTGTTGCATGCTGACAAAGAACAATTTGATTAACAGTAAATCCTTCGGAGCCTCCCTGAGAACGATTTCTCTGAGATACACTTTTTAGACAAAAGTTCCCAGTAAATTCTGTTATTCTTGGTACTTCGATTGTGCCCAATATTACACAATGATAATAGTGGGCACCCCAAAATCTTAATTCGGATATCACTTAGGTGATAATATAATATGACATTCTAAACAAGGAAAGGACATGTATGATGTAAAAATTCATTAAAAATTAAGAAATCATTACATGCTCACTTGTCCAGCATCTAATAGATTCGGTTAAAAATCAAAGGAAACTGGGCTGCAAGCATAAGGAAAATAAATAATTGGGAATGAATGAAACTGAATAGAGACTTTCTGCTATAATACAATTTTTAAACTTTAACAAAATTTATTGGAAGAGTTTTCTGGGTTTGTCTGGCCTTGTTTCCAGGTTGCTGCTGCTGCACCTTTTAAGTCCTTTTGCTTCTTCAGCTTTTGAGCCTCCCAGAAAACCTGAATGCATGGAGCCTTTTTGGTCACCCAGCAGGCGGTGGGATTTTTGGTTGTGCACAGGGGGGAAATGTGTACTCAAGCCCCAGCTCCTTGCACATCTTCTCAAAGATAGAGTTGGTATTACAGAAATTTTTGAGCATCTTTTTCCTCTGGTCACCAGATAGCGTTTGGGGCTTCGTCTTTTCCATGTTTCTGCATGTGTTATTCATAACTGCAGATCTGACAGTCAAGGCAATAATTGAATCCTGGTGTCCTTAGGCTTTGTCACATCCTTGTTCATCAATTGTTCTTGCTTGATTTTTAGCTCCTTTTTCTGGTTGGCTATTTCCAAAGGCAAGAGTCTTTTCACAACATCATCAACCTTCTCAATTCCAGGGATGTTTTGGTAATCTTTGAGCAGTGTTGTGGGTTATCTTCTTGGCTGGGCTGGACTGGTTTCTGGATGATGGTTTATTCATGGGTGGCCCAGAGGATGAGATCTCAAGGAGGTGAGGGAAGGTGCCAGTGATCAGAAGGAAGTTAGGCACACTCTCTACTGGTGGCCCAAGGACAGGGACCTGCGTCTCAGTGGAACTCAGTGCCCTCCATGCCACCTTCAGCATGGTAACTTCTATAACACAATTTTTGTTGGGGAAACTATGAGAATATTTTTCATTGTTTTGTGTAATTAATGTGAGAAATGAGAGTAAGAAAAAAAGTAAGTTGAATTGGTAATATGGGCAGTGACTTCCCAGTGCCTCTTAAGGGCTGGGAAAGTGTTATAGTGTATACCAAACTCTTCACCAAAATCAAGCAGTGAATCAACTAAGAATAATACATATTATTGAGAACAAAAGCTGTTTACTCAGTATTGCTTTTTCAAATATTTGAATCATTTTTATTTTACTACTTTCAGCTCCTTCCATTCCTCAATGGTAGTCATTCTGCTTCAGAGTGGGACCATTATAAATAACTGTTAACTTTATACAACATATGCTCAAATATGCATGTATGCATACATGCACATACATACACATGTGCACACACTTTTTGTCTCTATTTCTCTGAAAATCAATCAGAAAATATTAGTTAATAATGTACCTATTTTATTGCACAGAATTAATTTTAATACATGATTTTTACAAATATCTTGCTATGATAAAGATTTGGTTTTACTATAGCTATATATTACATTTTCTGTGTAAGAGGTGTAATAGTGTTATCTCTCATTTTAACATAGAAAACCTATGATGCGCCCAGATGGAGCAGCTCAGTGGTTGAGCATTGATATATGAACCAGGAGGTTACAGTTCGATTCCTAGTCAGGGCACATGCCCAGGTTGCGGATTCAATCCCCGGTATGGGGCATGTAGGAGGCAGTTAATCAGTTATTTTCTCTCATCATTGATGTTTCTATCTCTCTCCCTCTCCCCTTCCTCTCTGAAATCAATAAAAGTATGCCCTGGTAGCTCAGTTGGTTAGAGTGCCATCCTGATAAGCCAGGATTGTGGGTTAAATCCCTGGTCAGAGCATATACAAGAAGCAACCAATTAATGCATAAATAAATGGAACAACAAATCGATGTCTCTCTCTCTCTCTCTCTCTCTCTCTCTCTCTCTCTCTCTCTCTCTCTCTCATCAAAAAAAAAA
>NW_006299876.1:955373-968828 GCF_000327345.1 Myotis davidii
CGCTCCCTCCCTCTCTCTCTCCCGCTCTCTCTCATCAAAATAAAAAAATTCTTAAAAAAGTGAAAACCTATGACATATGCATAACATTTGTTCCCTCAGTGACATAAACATAAAACTTGTTCCCTTAGCCCCAGCATTACAATGGGTTTCAATATATTTTAGTATTCTTAACACCATCTTACATTTGAACAACAATCTGGTTGAAGAGATTATAAAATGTCAGCTACCTCTTTCTGTACAAATGGCAACACACAAGCAGCAGTAACAACAACAATAACAACACAGTCCATCTTATAAAGATCTTGAGATGAGTCTCAACTTATTGATGGATAAGAGGAAAAATCTGAAGGAATCTGGTATTTAAAGATCAAGAGTTGAATTGACTTTCAGCTTAATGTTTCATGGATAATACTTATCACATGGCCTTGGATTTCCTTTATCAAATGGTGAACTGTTCTCTGGTATATCTGAACAAACCTGACAAGACAGAACATATCATGTCTGGCTTATAGCCTTTGGGTTTGATAAAATAGTCAGCTGTTTCTTCCCCAATATCTTGAGTCTTTCCTTTTGCCTAAACCCTGTTCCTTTTTTAGCCAAATACAATATCCTCCAATAACTCTAGAGTTCATATTTTACTTATCCCAGTGATCAGAATCTGGAAGCATTGTGGCTGAGGTGAACTTCTACTTATTTTTGGTTCTGAAATACAAGATTGTGTCTTAAGTCTTTGATCACGAACCCAACACACTCGCCTATCCAATAGTATCCCTGCTTGCCAAAGAAATCTAGATACTTGTTTCACAAATGCTTTTTACTTGATCTGATAGGTACCAGATTGTAATGGTAAAAGCATAACCCTTAAGGAGAAAATATTATCTTTATAAATTCCTGACCTTCCCTTGGTGGTAGGCTATGTACTCTGAACTGATTGTTCAGTTGTGGGAAAGTTTGTATTGGTCTATACACAGCTTTTCACTTAGACTTTCTTATTATTATTGCTTCCAACTTAGTCTGTGATCACATACAAGAGTAAGCCTAACTGTCTCATCAAGGTATCAAACTCATGTCCTGATCTCAATAAAAGAGTGCTCTCATTTTAAAAACTATATACAACAACTACTAGAGCAATTATTACTACATCTGGCTCAGAGTGACAACTTAAGAGGTATTTATTGGTAAGTTAGGAACTGTTTTTTATATATAAAGTTTAGTACTCTTTTTGGTATGATTTGACATAATGTAGAAATCATACCCAGAAAAACTTTCTTTTTTCTCTGACTGATATTAGACTTGTTTTTCCTTCTTGAAAAAACTTTGACATTACCTCTCCTCTCCCCAAAATGATTTCATGAATTCTCTTCATGCACATCTAAAACTCCTGCATGGTGTTTTTCTAAGGCAATACACCTCACAGTTTAGCACTTAAAGGTCTTTGTTCCCTGAAACTCTACAAATGATGGACTAAGAGGTCTTCAAAGATTCATTCAAGCCCCAAAAGGCATCTGATAGCGTACTTGAGTGGTGAAACCAAAGATGTTTGTTGGAAGGACACTTCATGCTGACTAAAAAATTTACTCTGAATGAAAAAGAGCTTACAGAGATGTTTCTCCCTCACTCAGCACTCTTGCTAAGGGCTCTCCAGCTTTAGAAAATGAAGTCAAATTGGAGTCTGTGCAACACACAATGCTAGCAGTCATCAGGCAACCCTCTGCTTCTGTGGTGGGCCCCTGCATCCTTAATACAGAAGGTGTGTTCAAGGCATCACAGAGGCATGGAAAGTGGCTTCCTTTCAAAGACCTAGGAAAGGGTTGCATGCATATTTACAAAACTGCCATCATTGCCCAACAGACCATGTATCTACAGCAGGGGTCCTCAAACTTTTTAAACAGGGGGCCAGTTCACTGTCCCTCAGACCGTTGGAGGGCCGGACTATAGTTTAAAAAAAAAAAAACTATGAACAAATTCCTATGCACACTGCACACATCTTATTTTGAAGTAAAAAAACAAAACGGGAACAAATACAGTATTTGTATTTGCATGTGGCCCGCGGACTGTAGTTTGAGGACCCCTGATCGACAGTTTACTTTTACCCCTATAAATAAACATGACAAGGAGAAAAGAAATGTAAAGAATCTAGAGTCAACAAAAACCCAGTGCATGATGAAGACTAAGGCATATACATGTCCTTATATATCATGTTAGTGAGTTAGTGCCATTTCATATTTAGTTTATTTAATTTATAATTTCACTCTATAGCAATCACAAAATTATTTAAAAGCCTATATGGGTATTAGTGTCATCTGAAATTTAAGAGACATATTTTATATGTTCCCCCAAAGCTGGTATATCCACTCCTCTAAGAATGAATAATGGAATAAAGAATTTGACTCCATGTCTATCCTTGTCCCACAATATGAACACCCACTGAGGTTGCACTGTACTGCAGGAAAGCTATGGGTAGACAGTATATTAATTTAGATATATTTAGACAAAGTTAAAGCCCTTGACTTACTTTCTATTTCACATATATATTTCTACCTGGCTAGGTCACCAGCCCCTTAAACTTAACATGTTTATAACCTGCCTTTTAATCTCTATTTATAATCCTTTTTAAAAACCCTGATTTCACTGTTTTTGTTTACATCATGATAATGTTCCTGGTTTTTAAAGCTAGGAACCTTGGCATTATGTTTTCACTTTCTTTTTCCAGTTTCCTTGTATATAGCCAGGTCTTTCAATTCTTCTGTTTTCAATTCCACTTCTCTCCTCCCCCTGATCTCTTCCTCTCTCCTCCCTCCTCCCTCTCAAGCTTCCTCAGTCTCTCATAGCACAGTAGTTAAGAGCCTGGACTCTGAAGCCAGATACCGTGGGCTGGAACGCTAGTTCAGCCATTCACCTTGGGCAAGTCACTAAAACTTTCTGTGCTTTGGTTTGCCATCTATAGAATGGGGTTGTTGTAAAGGATCAAATGAGTAAATATATATAACATGCTTACAACAGTGCTGGGCATAATAAAAGTTATATAAGTGTTAGCTGTAATGATTATCTGTTTCCAATATGCTTATCAGGGCCTTCATCTTGAGTCTCTCAAAAGCCTCCTTATTGCTTTCTCAAATTCTCTGTTCTCTCTTTCATCCCATAAACAACTAAAAGCTAGAATAATGGAATTTTAGGGCTTAAGCAAACAGACACATTCATCTAGTTCAATGTCTTACTTTGACATACAAAGTTCCTACCTTTCTGCTATTTCCCCCAAAATTTAGCTGTTGCTTCACAAAACCAGCCAATTCCAATTATATTTTTATGCAATCATGTTAGAAAGTAATTTGTTGATGTGAACTGAAATTTGCTCTGATCACACATTATGTGTAAAAATATTTCAGTTTATTATAGCACATTATTGTCCATCCTTAGCCTAGAAATCTAAACTCTTCCCAACCAAATCACAATCATTACACCTTTCTGACTTTAGCTTTCATTATTCTCCCATTTGCCCCCTTTGCTACCCTCAAATTTCACTACTAGCCCTGTCCTGGAATCAATTTCCTTTTCATGCATCTGGAGCTATATCATGTTTTCCCTTCCTTCTTCAATGCCCTGCTCAAAGTCTGTTTCTATCTGTCCAAATGATCCTTCAACTTACAGCTTAAATGACATCTTCTTCAGGCAACAGTCCATGGTTCATGATGCTCCAAGGCAGGGATGATATCACACTCTTCTGTACATTTATAGAGCTTTGTTTACACATCTATTATGGCTGTTACTGCACATAATCTGTTACTGTAGCTTTTTATATATATGCATTATTCTTCCTACTATATTATAAGGTGATGAAGGCAGTAGTTGGGTCTCGATCATTTTTCTCTCTCTTACATTTCCTAATACATGATAAGCACTCAAAAATACATGTGAAATTATTTCCCTAATTCATTTAGTAAACATTTATTGAATATCCCATGTAGCTCAGGATATAAAAAGACCTTAGTATATGCTTAAGAAATAAATTACTGGTAAACATAAAAGTGTCAAACTAAAATTTTTAGTCTGGGTCTATATCAATATATATTGGCACCACTGAGGGAAATAAGGAGGTCTGGAAAAGGCAGTGATTGGTTGGGCTCAGAGTTGTGTTGGTTTTGGATGGATTGAATTTTAAATGCTGGCACAAGATGCAGAATGATAGCTGTTTACTAAGCTGGCACTTTGAAAGCTCCATGCAAGGTACTGTTGCAGACACAAAATGAAGGCAGAAAAGGGATAGTGTTAATTCTTATGCACTTGGCTGAGATGCACACTAAATCAAGTAGCAAGATCCAATTAGTAACCATGAGCAAAGCTGCCTTTTCTCATGTGAGCTTGGTAAACTCCTGTTCTAAATTTGTCTGATAGATACTCAAAAGTAAACACATGAATCTCTATTTTCTTTTTTAAAATATATTTTATTGATTTCAGAGAGAGAGGGAGGGAGAGAGAGAGAGAGAGAGAGAGAGAGAGAGAGAGAGAGAGAGAGAAATACAAACATCAATGATGGAAGACACACAGACACAGAGCAGTTGCCTCACATGCCCCACACTGAGGATCAAACTGAAACCCAGGCATGTGCCCTGACTGGGAATCAAACTGTGACCTCCTGGTTCACAGGTCCAGGCTCAACCACTGAGCCATGCTGACCGGTCTGAGTCTATTTTCATTCTTATCTTCATTTAGTGAGGACTTCATTCTATACAATCATTGGTTTAAAGGCCTAGAATGTGAGAATAGTTAAATCTTGCTGAGACTTCAAAAGTCAGTTTTCACAAGTTTCAAACTCCCAGCCACTTGCAAACTACCAATAAACACACGAGACAAAAGGCCCTGCTCTTTTGGAAGAGAGAGTGCTGTATTCCTTTTAGGTTTGGTTTCCAACTTTCGAGAACACCAAGAGCAATCTGAATTCAAAGGGGAGAGGCAGCTTCCTCCCACTCTGTTGTCAGCCATCTCCTAGGGAGAACAATGTTTTCATCACCTCTAATTCAATCACCCTAAGAAACCAAAGTGTCCTTAAATTGAATGAATATGAAATATAAATGATCAACTAATAAGTCACAATTATGTGAAATATTCTTTTAGAAAAATAGAAAATATCAGCTAACTTGAAAATGATAGAATGTATTCTCAAATAAAATTTATTTGATCACGCCGAAACCGGTTTGGCTCAATGGATAGAGCGTCGGCTTGCGGACTGAAGGGTCCCAGGTTCGATTCCGGTCGGGGGCATGTGCCTGGGTTGCGGGCACATCCCCAGTGGGAGATGTGCAGGAGGCAGCTGATCGGTGTTCCTCTCTCATCGATGTTTCTAACTCTCTATCTCTCTCCCTTCCTCTGTAAAAAATCAATAAAATATATTTTTAAAAAAATTTATTTGATCACATACATTACAGTGAACATATCCCTTTAATCTTTTTCATTTTAGCATCTAAGTCCAGGCTGAGATTTATTGGGTCGGCTCTTATAAAAAAGAAATGAAAGGCAAAACTCTTTTAATATATTCAACCACATTTCAGATTTTCCTTAACAAGCCTAAATATTAAAACAGCTTTTAAAAATGAGCATATCAAATAAACAAATCATCTTTATCATGAAAGCTCTCTGATTTTACTTTCCCTGCATATTTAAATGATGACCCTTTTAGAGTTATCCAAACCCTGTAACTGTCAAATTCTTAACTTCCCACTTTTTTAATAAAAATTATTTCCATAAAGATTAGAAATTAATCTAACCTGACTTTCAAATCTAATATATTTTAGTGCTGGAAGCTGTAAAAATTCACCTATCTAGGTTTAATAAAGAAAGTTTTTCCCAATTTAAATATACATTGCATTTAATAAGCTTGCATGATAATTTCAACAATGTTCATGGGTTCTTTAAATTACCTTCCTGCTGTGTCCAGGATACAATCCAATTTCATTTTTGAACAACTGAGTTAAGAAAAGAAACTAATTTCTGAATGAAACAAAGTCAAATTATTAGAAGCCAGCCAATAAGAATGGCTCCTATGCCTGACTTAAAAGACAAAAAATAGTTTGGCTATATTTATATAAAACTACAACATATAACTATTTGGATATATCTGAATTTTTATGTAAATGTTTAGTTTTTAGCCAAATATTTGTCATTGTGAGGATCAGCATTTCTTCATTTTGTACTTCCTGTCAACTTTGCATCCATTCATCCATCTCACAAAAACCCTTATTTTAAGGAAATACATAAAAAAGGATTTGGGGTGGGGGGGAATAGGCCTCCCACTTACTCTTTAATGTTCCAGGGGAGAAAATCTTAAACTGCACTTATACTTTTCTGCAAGCTTGTGATTATGTCAAAATGAAAAGATAAAGAAAGGTAAGGAGGTGGAGATGTGAAGTTGAATCATTAAAGAGAACCAAGATGTGATTAGTTAGCTAGAAGAGAAGGTAAGATTCAAAAGGGAATTTTTTTTTCAAGTGGGAGAGACAAGATCATTTTTAAAGGCTCTAAAGAAAGATGTAGTAGAAACTTTGGAGTTGAAAAGTGGGAGAGGGGTGGGATGTAGAATACAAGTGGAGGAAATGACCTTTGACAGAACACCTCCTGCACTGTAGCAGGAGGAAGAAAGAGAACATGGGTGCAGACACCATCTAATTTTAGATTTGATGGCAGGAAATTGAGGGAGTTCTCATGGAATGGTTATTTTCTCTGTGAATCAGGAGGCAAGGTCATCCATTGAGAATGAATGGACAGTGGGGAAGTTGGAAGTTTGAGAAAAGTAAAGCCATTTTGAAAAAGTAATTTTAGAAGATGGGAGGATGAGGTAACCTGAGAAATCCCTATATAATAAAGAGGTAATATGCAAATTGACCATCATGCCCTTGCCCAAGATGGCCGCCCCCATGTGGTCAAAAGAGGCCACCCCTATGTGGGCACAAGATGGCCGCCACAAGATGGCCAGCAGGGGAGCACAGTTGTGAGCGATCAGGCCAGCAGGAGAGGGCAGTTGGAGGCGATCAGGCCTGCAGGGGAGGTCAGTTGGGGGTGACCAGGCCTGCAGGGGAGGGCAGTTGGGGGCAACCAGGTCGGCAGGGGAGGACAGTTGGGAACAATCAGGCTGGCAGGAGAGCAGTTAGGCATCGATCAGGCTGGCAGCAGAGTGGTTAGGGGGTGATCAGGCTGGCAGGCAAAAGCAGTTAGGTACAATCAGACAGGCAAGCGGTTGGGAGCCAGCAGTCCCGGATTGGGCCTAAACCAGCAGTTGGACATCCACCAAGGGGTCCCAGATTGGAGAGGGTGCAGGCTGGGCTGAGGGACACCCCCCAGTGCATAAATTTCATGCACCAGGCTTCCAGTTCAGTAATATGGACAGTGTTTGAGGGCCCAAATAAGGTTGGTGACCATGAATATGTTTTAGTACCAATCCACTGAAACTGTGATTTGTTTCCCAGAAGACTTTGCTTGTTGGGTACACACAGGAAAAAGGCTAAAAGTTGATATTATTCATTGTTGGAGTTTTGTAAAGGAGGCCCAGTGGGGCAGGGAATTATATGGTATTTGTAGAAGAAATTGGAATGATAGGCTATTTGCATTGAAGTTATGGAGAAATGAGTTTTTCTTCCTTTTTTTTAAAAAAATATTTTATTGATTTTTTTTCCTAGAGGAAGGGGGAGGAATAGAGAGTTAGAAAAATCGATGAGAGAGAAACATTGATCAGCTGCCTCTTGCACACCCCCCACTGAGGATGTGCCTGCAACCAAGGTACATGCACTTGACCAGAATCGAACCCGGGACCCTTCAGTCCACAGGCCGACGCTCCATCCACTGAGCCAAACCGGCTAGGCAGAAATGAGTTTTACTATATTCTCCCTTAAAAAAACTTCTATATAACTATAGAAATTCTGTGACCTTTAACTGATGGGGAAAAAACACTGAAACTATAACTTAGAAAACTTCTGAGGTATCAGAATATACAGTTGAATACTCTCCAAGCTGTAAATCTGACTCTTCTCAATACATTACAATAATGTTCTTTCATTTGCCTATCACTCAGAATCATTAATCAGAACTTTAAAGTGCTAGCACATAATTATAGATCTTAGGTTGAGAAAGTCCTATCTGTTCAGCATCATTAGAAATGGGTTAAATGTTTTGATTCTGGAGTCAAAAGATAGCTAACTCTCAGTGCCTGAAATCTCAACAACTAAGGTATTTTCCCATTACAATTCAGGTACCTCCATTTCCACATGAGCATCTCTACTTCTATCTGTTTTATTTATTTGGGTTTTAAATATTTAATTGGAAATTTCTGTTGCCAAAAACCACTGACTGGTCTAGTGAAAAGAACCCTTATCCAGCGTTCAGTTTTTTTCTTCACAATTTTTAAGTAAAATGCCTATATTATTTTCTTCATCAGTCTTTTGGAAGAATGTGGTAACAAAGCAACGTTAAAATAAATTATAAGATTACTGGATGCATACAAGTCCTTTGGTATAAGCATAACCAATGGACACAAGACACTGGGGGTTAGGGGAGGCTGGGGGAAGTTCAAGGGGAAAATAAAGGAGACATATGTACTAGTCTTTGTAATATTTTAAGCAATAAAACAAAATTTAAAAAAATATTACTGGAAACCTGAAAGAAGAAAAATAAGTTCAGAGTTTGAGGTACTGCTCAGGGTAAGGAAAACCTGGGTGGGGTGGCACATGGAGGTCCTAGGCAGAATGAGGGTGCTACGTGTAGAGGAGAGGAACAAAGGTACAAGGACAAAAACAGACACATAGGGGAAGGCAGGAGCCTTGGGGGAGGTTATAGGCCAGTGAAGATAAATTTTGCTATTTTCACAACATCATGTCTTTGACATTGTAAACCCTAAGATGAAATAATACAATTCTACTATAGATTAAATGTTTAAGTCCCTCCCCCCAATTCATATGTTGAAATCCTAATCCTCAATGTGATGGTATTTGGAGGTACAGCTTTTGGGAAGTGATTAGAATGTGAGAATGGAGCCCTTATGAATGGGATTAGTGACCTTCTCAAAAAGGCTCCAGAGAGCTCCCTCTACCCTTGTGCCATGTGAGGACAACAAAAAGACAGCCATCTATGAGCCAGAAAGTGGGCCCTTACCAGACACTGACTCTGCCAGTGCCTTGATCTTGAACTTCCCAGCATCCAAAATTGTGAGAAATAAATTTCTGTTACTTGTACGCTTCCCAGTCTGTGGGATTGTGTTATAGCAGCCCAAACAGAATAAGACAAACCCTTTCCCTGTTATATCACTCTAAGGGGTGATAATATAGATAGAAGAAATGAAACTAAACATGTTTTACCGAATATAGTGGTTTGAATAATATGTCCTTGTTATAACCCCTAGAACAGGTGAATATAACCTTATTTTGATAAAGGGTCTCTTCAGATGTAATTAAGTTAAGGATCTGGAGATAAGATCATATTGGATTAACCCACTGGCCTTAAATCCAATGATAAGTGTCTTTATAAGAGACAGAAAAGGAGAGAGGCCATGTAGAGATGTAGGCATAGATTGGAACTATGTAGACATAAAATAAGGAATGCTGACAGCCACTAGAAGCTGGAGGAGGCAAGGATGATTTCTCCTTTAGAGCCTCCAGAGGGAGATCTTCCCTCTGTTGATACCTTTATTTCAGACTTCTAACCTCCAAAAGTGTGAAAGAAAAAATTTATATTGTTATTTAAACAAATAGTGATTCCACTATAGTTATCAAGATCACATAATGTATTCTGAACCTGTAGATCTTTAGGTACTAAGTAATAATAATGATAGTAATAACCATTGCTAACATTTAGAGTATTGGGAATTTTAGATGCTATGCATGACACTAAATGATTTAAATGAATTCTTTTCCGTAGTCCTCAGAACTCTATGATAGAGTTATTGTTATTAATCCCACTCTACAGGTAAAAAAATAGAGGCTTAGCAATTTGCCTAAACTCATATTTCTACCAGACATAGAGCAGGGATTTTAACCCACACAGTGTGACTTTAGAGCCCATACTTTTAACCCTTATACTGGACAGCATTTGAGAGTTGTTTGGATGCCCTACCAGTGGTCGGCAAACTCATTAGTCAACAGAGCCAAATATCAACAGTACAATGATTGAAATTTCTTTTGAGAGCCAAATTTTTTAAACTTAAACTATATAGGTAGGTACATTGTTATTAACTTAATTAGGGTAGTCCTAAGGCTTAGGAAGAGCCACACTCAAGGGGCCGAAGAGCCACATGTGGCTCGCGAGCTGCAGTTTGCCGACCATGGCTAAGCAGTTGGTGGGAGTTTATATCTTAAGTAAGTCTGATTGGCTGGAAAAATAAAGAAAATTCTTTTTTTAAGTTCAATCTAAATCCAGACAGTTTATTGCTATAGTATACATACAATGAAATGGAAGCATTTTTAGATGTCATGTCACTCACTTCCAGTGACCAGAGTTGAGTAAAGCAGAAAAATAACTTCTATAAACCAAACAAACCCCAGCCAACATTAAATTGTGATGTTATTCTAATAAAAGTGTCCATTTTTTCTTTTTTTTCATTTAAGTTATCTTCTCTATAATATACACAGATGACACTTTAATAAAGTAATTACATGATCACAATAACATTTTTACCCTTTAATTTGACTATATTCTTCCTTTACTCTCGCACCTTTGCATTAACATTCTGATGTGAACTTATTTAATCTACATAAATTATTCAGTATAATGGGGAAAAAGACATAGTAATATGGCGCCATCTCAAAATCAGCAGCCCCTCCTCAGAAATGAAGGCACTCAGCTATAATAAGAAATTCTTCTATTTAGATGCCTTCCATTCCCTTGGCTTTATCTCTTAATTATATTTTTATTTCAGAAAGTAACAATGATATAAAAGATTGCTAATGTGTAGTAGGTTTTAATCCCATATTTTTAAATATCTATGTATGAGATGTCTTAAAGTGTTGGCTTCCTCAAAAAAATATCATTGCTTTTCTCCAAATTTCATTCCTTCAAGGGATAAAGTTTTCTTTTGTGTATTACGTGCCATTGAGTTGGGTCTGATTCCTGGCGACTCTATGAATGAGTCCTGTCCTCAACAGCCCTGTTCATACCTATGGCTTCTTTTATGGAGTCAATACATCTCATATTTGGTCAAAGAGACCCACTGGGAGTTCCAGATCTTCTAATTATTGCATGTGAACCTAGATAGATGGTTTAGCCTTTCTGAGTCTATGCCTTCGTTTGCAAAAGTAGTATGCAATCACCCACCCTAACTTACAGAAATATCAAAAATATGGTGCGTCCCTGACTATATTTACTATGCTGTACTTTACACATTACCATGACTATTTTGTAGCTGCCAATCTGTACTTCTCAATCCTTTCACCTTTTTTACCCAGTCCCCCAAATCTCCTCCCCTCTAACAACCATCAGTCTGTTCTCTGTATTTATGGGTCTGTTTCTGTTTTGTTTGTTCGTTTATATTGTTATTTAGATTCCACACATAAGTGAAATCATATTGTATTTAACTTTCTCTGACTGACTTATTTCACTGAGCATAATGCTCTGTAGGTCCATCCATGCTGTTGCAAATGGTAAGATAATATCGCTATAACTATGTATGGTGCCAAGTGAGTACTGGGAATATCAGTGGGAACACTTTGTAAAGTATATGATATTTTAACCACTATGCTGTACACCTGAAACTAATATAAAATATTATTAAATGTAAACTGTTATTGAAAAAAATAAGTTGTAAATATGTGGAAACTCTGAAAATGTAAATAATAAACCAAAATGATCTTGATATATAGGAATGCCATGAGCTTTCATGAGGGACATTCATGGATTTGAATCCTGGATCTGCCATCTACTAAACATGTAGACTTGTGGAAATACTTTAATTTAACCTTAGTTTCCTAATCTGTTAAATGAAATACAAATATCTCCTTAAAGGGGTTGTTTTCAGTAGGTGGTATGAAAGAATTTAGTATACTGACTGGCAGATATTATTTATCTTTCCTATCCCTTCTGTTTATGCCCTTCCTATTTCTGAAGAACACCTCTAGATCCAGGACAAATATGATATGCATTTAGGACCAATGGTAGGTTTCCCCCCACATCGAGCTCATATAAAAAAGCCCTGAGAACAGAACCCTAAGAAACAACTGTAAAGTGTGTGTCAGGCTCCAAATTTTCTTGGAAAAATCAATTTGAGTCCAACCAAAAGAGAAGCTGGTACTTTGGAAAATTGACCTTTAATATCTAGAGTTTTCAAAGTGTTACCTAAAATTCAATACCACTTTCACCATACTAGATGAGCTTTTTTTCTTTCAGTAAAGATAATAAAATGGGCGAATTTTACTATTTTTGACTAGGTGGCTTTACAAGTATAAGAACAGTTTTGTCTTTTCTTAGGCCCAACAGAAAGGTTTACCTTCAAAATCACACATAAAACAATGTTTTTTTTTCTTTTGTTCTATTCCTCAAAGAACTCCTGGTGTGATCTATGGGCCCTTCTGTTATATATGGAGTCAAGGGGCAAGAGAATCATTGGTCAGCTTTGGGAGAAATTTCTATTTTCTAATCTCCAGTATTTTTTCCCAATATTGAAAGGACAGCTACCTAACATTTACCAATACCCTTCTGGTTTTGCTCAGCCAATTTCATATTTGGTAGTTGTTTGCTTGCCAGTGTTTGTCTATATTGTCAGCCTCTGAGGACTGATGCCACATGTCCAGTAACCTAACAATGATTATAAACTTGATTTTCTCATAATGAAGCATTATTAATCCTTGGAGTATTTACTGTAATACAACACACTGGATAATATGGAACATGATCTAGTGTTCCACTGGAATGCCAATGTCATGCATCATTAATAAATGCACAGTTCCCATTAAGTGAGAGGATTTTAATTAGCATACATATTTTTGTCAACATATATCAAACCAAGCAGACTTTTTTCTCATCTTGTGTTACTTTTGCTGACTGGAGAGGTTGAATTATTATTGTGGCAATGTATATTAAAGCCCAAAATATATAAACCACTCCAAGTCATTTTCAGTATTGAAATGACAATTCATTTTTCGTTGAGCTTTCTAAGTGAAGCAATGTGATATTTATCTTCTTAAAAGTAATTTCTATGACATCTTTGCAACAAGACCATATACTGTCACCCTAAACTTGGTGTGTCTGGATTATATGGGTTTAGAAAAGTATGGCTCACAGACTACCTGCTTGGGATCTAGTTGAATACCGTATTTGCCGGCGTATAAGACAATTTTTTGGCCCTGAAAAATATGCCTCCAAGTGGGGGGTCATCTTATACGCCAGGTACACTTCAGATAGACTGCCCATAGTGCTTGCCCCGTGCCATAGTGGCCGCCCGATGCCCGCCCACTTCATTCCACATACCGTTCAGGCATCAGCAGC
>NW_006299876.1:969164-983919 GCF_000327345.1 Myotis davidii
ATCTTTCTTCTATCATTGACAGTCCCTCTAGGTTGTGGGCTGCTTGCCTGTGTTCCTGAGAAGCATCTACGGTACCAGTCTATAGAGTGTGTTTTCTTTAGTGAATTACCGGTATGTTTACCGGTAATAAACTTGCACTGTTTTATG
Source organism: Myotis davidii (assembly GCF_000327345.1). Lineage (NCBI taxonomy): Eukaryota > Metazoa > Chordata > Mammalia > Chiroptera > Vespertilionidae > Myotis > Myotis davidii. The sequence continues at coordinate 969,312 of NW_006299876.1, forward strand.
TATATGTTTGATTACATACAGCCTTGTGACAGTTTTCCTGCATGTCATAAGCATTTGAATATAAATTAAAATGTTAAAATCAAATCTGATATTGTATTACCTTTTATTTGGTGTGTGGAAGGTGTGCGGAAGAGGGGGTAGTCTTATACGGCGAGTATATAACAAACTCTGTATTTTGAGTGGAAATGTTAGGGGGTCGTCTTATACGCCCAGTCGTCTTATACGCCGGCAAATATGGTATATAGATTCTTGGGCCCCATTCCAGATCTATAGCATAAAAATGTGTGGGACTTGGGAATTTGCCCTCTAACAATATTCTAGGTAATTTTCACATATTTTTAAATCATAGAATTACTGATTTGGTGAGAAAAGCATAAGCACTGCTCCATCTCTCTTTTCTCTCCCTAAAACTTTCATCCTCCTCCTAATCTGAGACCCTTTTGGTCACCTTATGCTGTCCTGTTAGCTGTTAAATGATGTGTAGGTGTTCTAGTCATAATACAAGATTGTGAATAAGAAGGTTCTAGTCTTCGTTTTGCCACTTACTCTCCATGTGACTTTCGGACAAGCTTTAATATTTCTGAGTTTTAATTTCATCAACTGCAAAATGTTGAAAAGTAGGAAAGAAAGGGGAGGAAGCAAGATTGTTAGATGAGTTCATGTCTAATATTTTTGTCTAGATCCAACATTCTTAGATTTTATGATCATCCCACTTGCTAGAGCAGGGGTGGGAATATATGGCCTGCGGACCATATAAAGCCTGAGAAATCATTTAGTCTGGCCCTGCCAAGCCATTAGAGGTGAGTTAATTAAATGTTTGACCAAATATAGCAGACTAATTTTTAAGTTGTATGGCCTTGAATGCTGTTATAAATATCAAAATGGCCCTTGGCAGAAAAAAGTTTCCCACCCCTATTAGAGGGAGCAGAGCAGGGGGAAAAAGAGGACTGGAAGATAAGCCAAAGAAGTCACTAGGTGTGCAGGAGTGGAATGAGTATGAGTTTTGGAATCAGACAGTCTGGGGTTTGGGTCATAGTTCTAATATACTATTTGAATCATCTTAAGAAAATTACATTATACTTTGGGCTTTCATTTCCATGTTTATCCCTTACAGTGTTCTTGTTATGATTAAAAGAGATAAAACACTATCTGTAACAGCACGTGGCAATAGTTTCTAAATGTGTAATAGTCATAATGAAGAAGAGGAGGAAGTGAAAGAGGAGGAGGATAAGGAAGAAGGAAGCAATAGGGAATGAGACACAATGGTGGGCATTAGTGTCCTCTAGTACATTTATTTCATTACAAACATTGGGTGGGAACCTATCATGTACAGGTACTATTCCAGGTAGTGGAGATACAGCAGAGAACAGATAATTACCACTTTTGTGGAGCTTATATTCTGATGTGTACGTGTGTGGTGAGGGGGTGTGGGTGTGACAGACAATAAATAAATGAATATGGGATATTTCAGGTGTTAACTGCTATAATAAAAATTAAAGCAAGGTAAGGGGGATACAGACTGACAGAGGGTGGGGAGTTGCTATTTTAAATAGAGTGATTTCTGTAATATTGTATCAATGGAACAGATATCCAAAGTGAGGAAGAGCTGCCTTGCAGCTATCTCAGGGAAAGGCAGAAGGAATAGCAAATAGAAAGGTCCTGAAGTGGGACCACACCTAGAGTGTTGAAAATAACAAGGAGACTAGAGTCCAAAGCATGTAGCTGGAGCAGAATGAATGAAGGGAAGAGAGGGTAGGAGGAGATGGTATGAAAGAGGTATGGGAATAGGAGGGAACAGATTGTGTAGGGCTTCGTAGGCCATGGTAAGCAAACCAATGTTTACTCTTGAGTGAAATGGGAAGATCACAGAATGTTCTGCACAGAGTAGCAGCATGATCTGACTTATATAGGATCCCTCTTGCTGCTGTGTGAGAGCAGACCCTAAGAGGACAGGGTGGAAACAGGGACACCAGTTAGGAGGCTATTGCAATCCAGGCAAGAGATGATGGTGGCCTGTAGTGTAGGTGGTGAGAAGTGGTCACTTTCTGGATATAGTTGGAGGATAGACTGGATGTGGATGTGAGAGAAAATGGTGACTCCGAAGTTTTTTGTCTGAGCAACTGGTAGAATGGAATTACATTTTCTGAGATGGGAAAGCAAGTATGGGGAAGATAAAGTATGTGTGTGGATCATCTGACACAATGAGAAGAGTCCATCCACATTTCATGAGCACTCCCTGTGTGAGGAGCCCAGGAATAGGTACTCTGGGATCTTATTAGTAAAGTGTTTTTGTTAGTATTATAAAGGAACTAGGGAACAGTATCTTTAGTTTTACTTGAGTGCATGTAAAATTATTTCAGGAACAAGCTAAAGTCTTCCTCATGCAAGGGAAGCCCACATTTAGAGTTAACATACATCACTTTTCAGCTTTCCGAAGCCATATTCATTATCTCTCAACTTCAGCTTTAACCAAATCAAATGAACACTCATACAAGTAGAGGGGCTGCAACTTTGCTATTTGCTTACTCACAGTGATGCCTTACCATCGCTCCAGTAACTGCCTTAATTGCTTTCTGGAAATAATCCTACCCCATCTGGTGGGATATTTCTGAAGCATTAAGTGCTCCAAGAAAAAGAGCTTCTGTGTTTTACAGTAAGCGCACTGCCATCAGGAGCCTCACTGGCTGTTTTGTACTTCAGTTTGTGCTGCTTCCCAGAGAGCTGAATGAACCACTACTGTGTCATTTAAATCTAAAGGAGGCATTTGCACGCTCATGATGGTATCTCAAGTCCTAATTTGTGCACACATTGATCTGCTTTGAGCAGAAAAGAAATTTCTACTCAGACAGCGAGGACTGAGCTCAGATTAATAGTCAGAGGAAAGGACTAAAGTACCAGGAAGGGTAAACTTTTTTTTTTCATTTTAGGATTCTTTATCCGATTTTCTTTCCAGATTTATTTCTGCTCCAGCGAAGAATATTCTTTTTGAGCTAAATCCAATTTGTATATAAAAAATACACAGCCATATTGATTTCACTCTAGTTTAAAATGGTATTTTTGAAGTGCAAAAATCTAATCAATACAATCTTATGAGTTGGAGTGGTAATGGTAAACATACTAACAGATATTTCATTTCATGGGGCCAAAGCTCTGGAAATTGATACTACTGAAAAGGATTACTCATTCACCATTGGGTATAACTTTGTTTACCCAACCATGATATAGGTGTAAAGCAGAAATACAATTATGCTGTGGCCAACACACAAGGGCTTTTGAATAGTAGAACTTGCCTTCCTTATTCCCTCCTAAGGCCCATAGATCTTACAAGTTGGCAGATCAAATAAGGATATTGTGGAAAATCATTTACAATAAATAATAAAAAAGCTTAATCTGGTAGGATAGAAAATTAGACTGACATAGTCGATGAAGAAATAAAAGTCTCCCAAGCCAAGATCAACTTTCTAAAAATTAAGCTTTTAGAGGAGATGGATTTGCAGATCCCTGTACTGATGTTATTTCTTCTCTCACATGTATCTAAAATATTTGGTTTTGAGCTAGGCATGCTACAAATGAAATTGTAAGACAGTTGTTGCCAAGGGTTCAAATGGCAGCCAATAGGCCTTTTAACATGCTTAATCAAAATTGTGGCAATACCAAAGGAACTGTATTAAATCATTCTAGTGGACTTGGAGTGGGGAAATGAAATTCATCAAAAGATATAACCCAGACTTACTTCTGTCTCATGTTCACATAACTGTTGGTTGCCCTCACTGGAGTTAAGTGTAATGATAATCTGCAGTGCAGGAGCACACAATGGGTTGCAACTGAGAGAAATAATTCAATTATGAGACAGGAAAAAGAAACACTGCCCCTAAAGCTTATGACCCTTGGATACAAGATTGGTGCCTAAAGCCAAGGAAGCATGAAGGTAAGGGAAAACATATAGCTATGGCTGTCAATATGCAGTCACCATACGAGGAGGATATTGAAAATTCAGATACAGATTTTATCCTGGAAACATCCAACAGCAGTGTAGGCAATAAAGATAATGTCAGTAAGTACCACGTTGTGATCACTGTGGGTGATCAGAAGGTAATAATATATATACTTCCTATAATCAATTTATATGTAGAGACCTTTTCACAATAGCTCACAATGCTTTCTAATTCACTAGCCCAAGCTAACAAAGGCACATAATCACCACATTAGAGAAGAGATAGTTAGCTATTTTTGTTTTGATGATTGGGAAACAGAAGCTCAGAATAATTTGTGCAAAATCTTATAGAGGTTTGTATTGCTTTAAACCCTTAAGAAAGCTGACAATATATAAGCTCAAAATATTATCCGATTTTGCCTATAGTGTAGTAACAGGAGCTAATATTTCAGAAATGAATAGGGGAAAAGATTGGCTTCCATGACATACAAATGTATACGGTTTGCAGAGTAGGAATATGTTCTTTACCTTTGAACATATGAAGTCAATATAAGAGGAACATGAATTTCAAATATTCAAATTTCATTGCCCTTAGCACCTATGGTGAAGTAATTAGCAAACTTTGTGAAGTTTATTGCCATCTAAATTGTCTGATTAAAATACATCTCATATTTCTTCCTACTAAGTGTCTGTAATCAAATGTCAACCAGAAATATAATTTTTTGCTGGATCCCAAGTAAAATGAATCAGCCAGATTTAGGTATACTAGTGGCTTGGAAAAGGGATGATGCCTCCTTTACTTGGGATATTTTCTACTAGGAAAGTGCTTAAGCTCTTTGGAGAAAACATTTAGGAATTTGGTCTTTGTCCTCCCTTTTGTAGAAATTTTCAGCATTATACTTATTTGCAAACATTATATTAGTTATAAACATATTTATAAATAATTACAAACTATTATAACTAAATAATTAATCTTTCATATCTAATAATCCTTTGATCTACTAAACATGCTAAAAATCATGCAGCTTACTTATTTCTGTTTTTTTATACAAGAATAAATTGAGGCTCAAAAAATAAATGACTTGCCTGGATGGCGTGGCTCAGTGGTTGAGCATTGACCTTTGAACCAGGAGGTCACAGTTTGATTCCAGGTCAGGGTGCATGCCCAGGCTGTAGGCTCAATCCCTAGTAGGGGGTGTGCAGGAGGCTGCTGATCAATGATTCCCTCTTATCATTGATGTTTCTATCTCTCTCTCCCTCTCCTTTCTTTTCTGAAATCAATAAAAATATATATAACAAAATAAATAAATGACTAAAGTCACAGAGTTGGTCAGTGGCAGAGCTGGAACTAGATCTAGGATTCCTGATATTTAGCTCTTTTGGTTATAGCAGTGGCTTTGCAAGGACATTTGTATGAGTCAGTCTAGGTTAGAATAGGTAACAAATGAGCCCCCCAGATCTTGAGGGCTTGAGACAACAGAAGGTTATTTCTCATTCATGCTACATGTTGGAGGTGATGCTCTGATCACCATTTAGAATTCTGACACTATAATATGAGGCTTTTAGGTCCTTCAGTGAAGGATAAAAGAACATGGATAATTGTTCAGGGACTCTTAAACAATTCCACTTAGAAATGTTACACAAAATGTGCTCACATTTCATAAGCCAAAGCAAGTCATATGGTCACACCTAACTACAAAGGGGCCCTGTAACCCATAGGAAAAAAACACACAATTGGAATCTTGGTGAACACTAATGTTTACTACAACTCAAGTGAGATCTTATTTAGAACCCCTGATTATATAAAACAGGTCCAAAATTGTGAAGAGTTCCAAACCTACATAATTTCCCTTTGCTCACCTTCAGAATTTAGTGAACTAAATTCAAAATCACTGCCCCATCATATATAGAAAGCAGATATACAGAATAAGTATCTTTATGTTAACAAAAATGCCTTTTAGGTCCATGAAATAAAATAGAACCCTGAATGGGAACAGATCACAGAATGATTCATTCTTTGTCTCTTGTTATACTCATGAGACTTTTGTTCCCCAACTGTGATACAGAAAATCCTCAAGAATATTGTGACTTTTCATGTCACAATGTATTAGGTGCACTTAATGTTACCCATAATGAATGCTAAGTCTCAAGTGCACAGCATGGTTTAGAAACTAATGTGCAAAGGAGGTACACATTTTTAGATTCATCTTAAATTCCACAGCTGTCTCTTACCACTAAACAACTTGCCTTACATGCAAGAGTAAATGTTTTAATATAATATGCCCATAACTTTTCATCCTTGCTGAATTTTAAAATATGATTTGTTCAGAAAACAAAAATTCTTTTATTGGATTGTGACTGGAAGGAAAATGATAATTTTGAATGTGAGAAAGGTTATTCTGTGTCACTATTTTTTATGAAGAACAGTTTCACTTAAGACAGAAAAATCAAAGTGTATTTATATTTCAGGGATGCTTGTTTAGGCACAGAATAAAAATGGTTAGAGCAGCCTGGCCTGCATAGCTCAGTGGTTGAGCGTCGACCTATGAACCAGGAGGTCACGGTTCTATTTTTGGTCAGGGCATATGCCCTGGGTTGCGGGCTGATCCCTAGTAGGAGCGTGCAGGAGGCATCCAATCAGTGATTCTGTCTCATCACTGATGTTTCTATCTCTATCTCCCTCTCCATTCCTCTCTGAAATCAACAAAAATATATTATTTTTAAAAAAAAGCTGGGCTTTTCTCGTCCTCTGGTTTTGGTGCTCTTGCTCTCCTGGGCCCTGAGTGCAATCGCACGCGCACTTTGGGAGGCATCTCAAAATGACCTGGGGGGAGCCTTTTCAAACTGTACACATTCTACTACATCCATTCTAATAACAACCCCCCAATTAAAAATCTATATGGCAAAGGAGCCTGTCATAGTCCTACTGAAAGGAACCTCTCATAGCTCTGAAGTAGGTTAGATAGAATAATAAGGTTGAAATCTACTTGGCTGAAATAATTTTCTGTCTTACAAACATATGTCACAAAGTTTCTTCTAGGAATTAAACCCAGAATTCTCTTCCTTCCAGCAATGTCATCCATCCCCAACGGTAATAATAAAAAACATGAGAACTTTTTTTTTTTACCCAACAACAAATTCTCAAGAGAGAAGAGATTTCTTATTGTGCTATACATTTGAAATGACAACTGATTATGGAACTGATAAAGATATTTTTGTTCGAGGCCTATATTTTCCAAGTTGGGTAGGTGGAAGGAAGAGGAAGACCTATTAATCTGAATGTTCTGTCTTCCTTCCATTTATCACTTCATGCCTGTTTATGCCCCTCCCATTCATCCAAATTAATAATCTATCCTTCTTTCTTTTCTTTCCCTCTCCTCCTCCCTTCCTCCCTCCCTCCCTTCCTCCCTCCCTCCCTCCCTCTTTTCTTTCCTTCCTTCCTTCATTCCTTTCTTTTTCTCCTTCACTTTCTTACCCTCTCTTTTTTTCTTGGCTTGCATGTCAAGGTACATCTTGTATGAAGCCCCTCATGGTGTGGGATAGTCAGGACTGGGAGGAAAAGGGAGTCTGGACACAGGCAGGTAGCCTTGCTCTAAGCTCCACAAATGTTAGCACAAATGTTAGGGGTGGCCGTTTCACCCCTATTATATATGTAAAGAATGCAGTCTTTACATAAGATTCTCTTTTGACAGTGCAGTATGCTATGCTTGCTGGCTCATAAAAACAATCCCCAATTATTCTATATCTAAGTCATGCATATAAAATAAAACTAGGCTGAAAGAAGGTGATTGCACATGGGATGGAATACAGGAGGGAAGGAACCAGGGTTTATTTAAGGCGCAAGGGAGGTTACCCAGGTTGTGTTTTAGAAATACTGAACAGTAACTAGAAGGCAGGACCAAGGATAGAGACTAGGAGAAATTTAACACATTGGAGGGGATTTGATGGAAGGTATAAAGGTAGAAAAGGCTAAACTATCATAATTAAAGAAGATGAAAGAAAAAAGAATTGAGATAAGAGATGGTTTAAGGCAAATGGTTCAAGATCTAAATCTATAAAATATGGGCACAAGGTGGGTAATTTGTTTTGTGTGTGTTCTGGTTTGCTTAGTGCATTGGGCCAATGCCCCTATCTAGAAAGTTATGATAAAAGTATTTCCAAAAGCAAAATAGGGTCTCTTTGCTAGAAACAGGCACAAGATAATACCAAGCCAGTAACTATAAACTATTTGATTTAATATGCCTACAAGCCATCTTTTCTATAGCACTCTTAATTCCTGTTTCTTCCACAAAAGGAAGAATAAAACAATGTGTCTTGATGATAATACTAAGATTTACATTTCCTTTTTAAAGAAAATGTGTAGCTTTGGGTATAAAAAGACAAGCAAATCAGATGAGTAAATGTTGGCTCCAGTAGCCTTTCATGCCTAGATCAGAGAGGCATTTCTGCATGAAAGTGGCTTGGCTTCAAACTCTGAATTGAAAGGCTGTTGAAATTCAAATACACTTTAATGACATTCAAGCATGCTCTCAGTTATTACATAGCTTGTAGAAGGAGAACTGTACTCACTCAAGAAATCTAGTATTTATGCACTTCATAAACTGGGTGGATGTGAGCAAATCACTTATCAGAGGGCTTTGGTTTCCTCACCTGCCTAATGGTAATAATAACATTTCCTTGCAGGGTTGTTGTATCAAATGTAATAATGATTGGAAAAGAGCTTTGAAAAGTACAATGCCCCCCAAAGGTAAGGTAACATTATATTTAGCCAAAACTTCTTACAGAAAATAACTTCCAAAAAAATAAAATGGAATTATTAAAAAGAATAATGATTCATTAATTATGTGTTTTATCTTAGTCTTTCTATTTGGGTTTTTAGTAGTGTCATATATACAGCTATCAAAACTACTTAATGACTTTTTAAAAAAAATCCTCACCGAAAGATATGTTTATTGATGAGAGAAAGAGAGAGAGAGAGAGAGAGAGAGAGAGAGAGAGAGAGAGATTGACCAGTTGCCTCACATTTGCATCCTGACTGAGGACCAAACCCTCAACCTGAGTATGTGCCCTGATGAGGAGTAGAACCTGCAACACTTTGTTGTACAGGTAGATGCTCCAACTAGCAGAGTCACACTGGCCAGGGCTTACTGACTTTTTAAAATTGATTAACTTCTATGAAGTCTGGATCATTGTGTATGAAAAAAGTATTTATTGAGCACCTACAAGAGCCATGTAATATGCATTTGTATATGTTATACTAGAGGCCCAGTGCACAAAAATTTGTGCACTCAGGGGGGTCCCTAAGCCCGGCCTATGCCCTCTTGCAGTCAGGGACCTCTCAGAGGAAGTCCACCTGCTGGCTTACGCTCCTGCATTCAGCATCTGCCCCGTGGTGGTCAGTGTGTGTCATCGTGACCAGTCATTCCCAGTTGTTCTGCTGTTAGGGTCAGTTTGCATATTACCCTTTTATTATATAGGATGATTCAATCCTCAAATAAGTTGGTGTCATTATGCTTCTTTAAGAAAGAGGACATAAATACTTCTTGCAGTCATTAGTTGCCAACACTCTGATCTGAACCACCCCTTGGTGGATCACAAAATTAAACCATATCAATGGAAATTACTTAGAGTATTCTTTAAGTTTTGTCACCATGATTAAAGAATTAAAAAACGTGTTTTGCTGAGACTTGCCAGACTTTAGATATACCTATATATTAGCATGGCACCATAAGCTCAGTTATCTTGTTGGCCATCTTAATGGTTAAATTGACCACATATCTGTTCTGATTGATTGCACAGCAACTGACTATTAATATAGCCAAAAGCCCCAAATCAACCACAGAATGGTCAATTCCGGCCTGAGTCTAGACTACTTATATGAAGAAGATGCTGAGCATTTGTTTTCTGTGTCCAGAGGAGAAAACAAAAATTAATGGATTTCAATTAGGATATGTGAAATACTAATTAGCAATAAGCAGGGGTGAAAGCAGTGCTCTCAACATGTTGTCCTTGTATCACCTGCTTCACAGTGACCAGGGAGGCTTTTTAAACATGCTGATACCTGATACTCATCCAAGACTCCCTACATTAGAATCTGGTGGGGGGTTGGCAGATGGGTAGAAATGTGCATGTTTAATAAGCACCCAAGATATTGCTTATGCACACTCAAGTTTAAGAAATGTTTCAGAGTCTGTCCCTTTGCCACGCCTTAAGAAACATATTCAACAAGGGAGTGAGTCTTTATTCTTTGTGAGGGTGCTATAATAGAAACAGAACACGTGGTCTCTGTGTGCCAGACCACCTTGAGTGTGTTTGTTTTTTTCACCATTGTATCTGCATTGTGTAAGCACAGTACCTTGCACAGAGTATTTGGTAAATATCTATAGAATGAATTAGTGGAAGATCAAAGAAGAGAAAAGAAAAATTCTGAAGGAGAGAGATGCTACCATATCCAGAGTCCTCCCCTACTGTGGTTCTGGTGCTAAGAAAAAAAAAAAAGCAAATTTCATAAAGGAAAGTGGTCTTCGGAAGAGTCCTCAGAGACTCCCCAATATAGGAAGTTCAGTCCTTAGTCTCAGGCTATTCTTATAATTTGACTTCTTTTTGATCATGCAAAGCTTTGCATGTCATCACTATTAATGGTTTTAATTAGATTTCCTTCTAAGTAGAAATTAAAGTGCTTAGAATCTTGCCATATATGCTAAAAATGTTACCAAATAGGTGCCATTAAATAGAAATGACAAGGGTGGCTTGAGACAAGAATCAGATACTAAGGGATTTCTAATAGCCCCTCCCTAATTTTCACACCTGGCTAGATTGAACAGTGCCAAGTATGAGGAAAATGGTGTACTAGTATGTGTAATAAAGTTAGGCTTTCCAGAGAAGGTTTCTTTTTGGGGTAACTGGAGCTGAAGTAAAGGGGAATTGAGAATTGACTAGATATAACACAAAGAGGAAAGGTGTTAGGGAAGAGGTAATATTTCTGACCCTCCTGCCAGTAATATCAAGCAGCAAATGATCAAGTAAACGTTGGCAGGCTAGCCTCTGCCTTGTAGGTTGCCTCGTTGTAACTCTAATACCTTTGACATATCCTATCTCTCAAATCAATGAATGACTGCATTAGGCCCTTCTGGTTCAGCTTGGACTGCTTCCAAAAACCTAGGGGTTTCCATATTGCTGCCCTACGATTTTTACTTTAAACTCCTTAGGGACTTGAATTAAACTATTCTTCCTGTTATGATGATAGTGATTTTATTTTTTTTCCCAGAAAGGAAACTAGTTCATCAGTTAATCCCACCCCTCCACCCCACCCCCAAGTTCTTTTAGAGTCCACAAGAGAAACACTGAGATTCCTGGACAAGACCTACTTTATAACTTCAACCAAAGAGACAAGAGGCTATAAATGAAATGAAAGTGTGTGTGTGTGTATGTAAATATTTAGGGAAATAATACCTGAACTCCATTCACAAACATACTGGTCCTTAAGAACTCCCCCCATCCTGTGTTTTCACAGGAAAATAAAACCTTTAAGTACAGAACCTAAGAACCATAAAAAATCAGTATATTTAAACCAGTGGCACTCAAACTTTGCAGAATTACTCCTATTCTTGGGATTTCTGTGACTTTCCCATTCCATCCATAATTTTCTTACTTATTCAGAGAGATGTGGTCAAACCTCCATGCTGCTTGGGCTGGGATAAAACTTTTTGGAATATATTGGTTTACCTATCTGATCCTTACTGAGTTATAAAACTCCAAATTCTTATGTGTAATAAATTGTTCTCTTGGCTTTCTACCCTATTCTATGACATGTCATTTCAGGCAGTGATACCCAACATGTTTTATTTACTGAATTTTTATAACATATTTTCACAAGTGGAAGGGCAAGTCCCCATTCATTACCCAGTAGAGTTTTATGGCGTTCTTCACATTTTGCTATATAATCTTAAGAATTAGTTTTGCTTTTGTAAGTATAATTTTCCCCATTATATTTTCTGTCTCCCCCTGTAACCTTTATTGCACCATCCTTTGTAGCTTTATCTTAGTCTTCTTCCTTGTCAAATGTCACCAACATCTATTTTCAAATTTTGCCTGTATTTTTGTATTATATACCTGTTTCCTAATTTTTATTTGTCTTTAATTACATGTTATTCCAAGTAATTAAAGAATACATTTTGACTACAAATGAAACAGTAATCTGTTGACTACAGATAAAACAATAATCCATCTTGAGCTGCCAATTATAGTTCATTCTTAACACAGTAACCAATAATTCTTTGATAGAAATTTATCTCTGAATCTTTCTATGCATTAAATTAATATATGTATACAGAGATATGTTACCGTTTTGTAGGTATATTTTAACATAAGTGGTATGTTTTGCTAGAAGTGGGAAATATTTCTAAGAAATATTGTTAAGTTTGTTTACAACTAACTCATTCTTTTGTGTTATAGCATACCATAGTCAGGATGTTCTATATCCTTCACAAATGGACATGCAGATAGTTCTAAACTTTTTTCTATTGTAAACAATGCCTCTTTGTGCACATGCAGCTGCATTTCTCTAGGCTATTTCTTAGAAATGAAATTACTGGGGAAAAGACTGTATTTTAAATTTTGAGAATACTGACAAAAGGCTATACTAATGAATATAAACACACGTGGAGTAAGATAATACTTGTTTCCCTATACTCTTGCCCAATATGTCAATGAGGAGTGAAAAGAGAAGTCTCTTTTTGATTTGTAGTTCCCTGACTACTAGTGAACTAAGCATCTTTCCCAGTTGCTTTCCTAAAGAACGGCAAGATGGGTTGGCACAGATTTCAGATTGGCCCATAGTAAAGGGTGTAATATTCAGAAACCAGAGTTGCACTATATGCTCTGAGGGCACAGAATAAATGACACAATCAAAGGACTTGAAATAATTCAAGAGTACAGTTAAACAAACCTTCTGCCTTCAGGAGACTGCCTGATTGTTCCTGAATCTTCATTGGCAGATGAAAAACATTGCTATTAAAACCTCTTAAAGGAGGATCCAAGATGGCGACTGACAGGATGGCAGGCTGCAAGATAGTGTGTGAGTGAGAGAGCAAAAGGAGAGTGTGTGGACATGTGGGGAGTGTGTGTATTTGTGAGTGAGGGACAGCTATATCCCACAGGACTATTTGGGACTGGCAGACCAGGCTCCCCTGGCCGGGCAGCCTCTATTACTGCTAAAATCTCTCCAGGAGCAGCCAGCTCTGCTGCAGAGACTTTGCCATCTTGAAGGGGAGAGCAGCTGTGACTGGAAGCCCAGCCTTACCTTCAACTGGGGAGACCTTGGATACCTCCCAGGACCCTACAACCACAACGCATGGGGACCAGTTGCTTCAGCTGCGAACCCACGAACACCAAGACTCCAACCTCCCTGGCTGCAGGAACCTAAAAAGTTTGTCCAGGGGAAGACAAAGTGGCACCAAATACATGGACGGGCCCTGCACCTTCTCACAGAGCAGACAGAAGGAACAGCTGAATCAAATAGCATCCACCTGGGATTGGCAAATTAAACACAGCTGGTGAGGCAATCCTTGGACCAAAGATTGCCTAGAGCAGTGGTTCTCAACCTGTGGGTCATGACCCCTTTGGCGGTCGAACGACGCTTTCACAGGGGTTGCCTAAGTCCATCATCCTGCATATCAGATATTTACATTATGAATTATGGTGACCCCCCCAACCATAAAATTATTTTCGTTGCTGCTTCATAACTGTAATTTTGCTAATGCTATGAATCGTAATGTAAATATCTGATATGCAGGATGTATTTTCATTGTTACAAATTGAACATAATTAAAGCGTAGTGATTAATTACAAAAACAATATGTAATTATATATGTGTTTTCCAATGGTCTTAGGCGACCCCTGTGAAAGGGTCATTCGACCCCAAAAGGGGTCGTGACCCACAGGTTGGTGAGCTACAGGTTGAGAACATCTGGTCTAGAGAGAGGTGAGATCTGAGATCCAGGCTGGAGGGAGAAACACACGTAGTGGGGACTAGAGCCTCAGAGGGAGACTGTACCCCACCATATCCACAGCCCTTGGGATCAGTGTAGCCCTTGAATGTGGAAGGGGTTCCACAGGGCTGCTGGCAGAAGGGGACTCTAGATATAAGCCCACAGCAATGGGAAACTGTGCCCAGAAAGGCAGCCTAAAGTTCTATACCAGTTGCACAGTGCCAGGAGAAAAAGACCCAAGTTGGCACAGCTCCTTTGTCTTTTTTTTATTTTACCTCCTTGCTTTTGCTTGCTAAGTCCAGTACATAGGATCGTCCAATTAAAAACACTCACCGAGACAGCAGAGGATAGTTATTTTTGTGGAAACTGGGGATCAGAATAAGGAGAGATGAGCAGGAAACCAGCTCTGGGTCAGTCCGTCCCTCCAAACCAGTATTAAGTGTGGCAGGGAAAGACGAATCTAAACACTGAGTAGAGGGGCCATTGAGTCCTGGAAATTAATAAAGAAACACCTCCACCCAGGGGTTGTGTCATAAATTGACTCTTGTGTAAACACAACTGAAGGCAGGCAGAGAAACAAAGTGAGCAGAGAAATCCCACCTGCTTGAAAACAAGGTTGTGGCTTATGACACAGAGGAGTGGTGGATTGCAGGGAACTTCCCCACTGTGCTGACTATCTGACAGT
>NW_006299876.1:984018-985441 GCF_000327345.1 Myotis davidii
CACTTTCCCCCTATTTCATCCTGTTTCTCTTACCCTATTCCTCCTTTAGTTTTTTCTATCCTTTCTTTTTATTACCTGTTAAAAATTGATCTTACTCATATATCTGATTTCCTCTCCCCTGCTCCAAGTCCATGTACACTTCTCTCTTCTCTCTTTACTAGCCAAATTTTTTCCTTTTTCTTTCTTTCTGTCTTACTATTGTTCATTTGATTAGTTTTTTTTTCCATTTTTTTCTTCTTTATTTTTGCTCCTGTTTTTCCTCTCCTTGCTTGTTCTCTTCTTCTATTAATAGCTTAATTAATTCCAATAATCAACTCAGGCCTATCTACTCTGTATTATCCTTTTCCAATAATAGATTAAAGAAAAGGGAAATTTTTAAAATATATACAAATTTTCTTTTTTTTTACTTTTCTTCTTATACACTCATTCTCTTTCTACTTCCTCTATACTGAATTTTGACCATTCCCCCATTCATTCAATTCATTCACCTTACCATCTGGAAATAAGCTCTGCATCCTTAGATTCAGCTGGGTATTTGTTGTTTGGGTGTTTGTCGTTTCCATTTTTTGGATTAGTTGTTGTTTGCATTTATCTCAGGGTGTTGTTTGCATTTTTTGGATTAGCTCTTGGTTTTTAGGAGTTTTCTCCCCATATACATATATTTCTCCCCCTTCTTTTTTCTTCTTTTTCTTTTCTCTTTTACATATTTTACTTTTCTCAATATCATTTTTGCACTATTTTAGCTACTATAATTCTCTTTTCTCTGGTGGTCACCTTTGTTTGGGGTTATTAGTATTGTGAATACATTTGTGTTTGGTGCCCTGTGTGTTGTGTGTTGTTGTGTTGTATTTTGTGCCTTTAAGACAACACAGGAGTGAGAGAGCTACATAGGCAGACACCCTGAGAGGAATAAACATGGGGAGACAAAGAAACAGCCCCCATGCAACAGAAAAGGTGGAATTACCAAAAAAGAAAGAAAGAAAGAAAGAAAAAGGAAGTAAATGAAATAGAGGCAAGCATAGAAAGAATTCAGAGCAATGGTCATAAGGACACTGAAAAGGATGGAAGACAAATTCAACAACATGTATAAGAACCAAGAAGAAATGAAGAACCAATAAGAAATGAAAAATGATATTGCTGCAATAAAGAACAGAATAGAAAGCATCAACAGTAGACTAGAGGAAGCGGAAGACCACACCAGTGAGTTAGAAGACAAGTTAGGAAAAAATATCCAAGCAGAGAAAGAACTAGAAAAAAAAAAACTTAAAAAACAGGGGGAGAGTCTAAGGGAATTTTGGGACAATATGAAACAAAACAACATCTGCATAATAGGGGTGCAGGAAAGAGAGGAAACTGAGCAAGGAATAGAAAACTTGTTTGAAGAAATAATGACAGAAAACTTCCCTGATATAGGGAAGAAAAA
>NW_006299876.1:987580-989591 GCF_000327345.1 Myotis davidii
TTACGTTCTGGAAATAAGCTCGAACTCTTTAGATTCAGCTTCCCTCCTTCTTTTCTGGGTGCTTGTTGTTTGCATTTTTTAAATTAATTGTTGGTTTTTTGGAGTTTTCTCCCCATACACATATTATATTTCTCCCTTCTTTTTTCTTCTTTTTCTTTTCTCTTTTACATATTTTACTTTTCTCAATATCATTTTTGCACTATTTTAGCTACTATAATTCTCTTTTCTCTGGTGGTCACCTTTGTTTGGGGTTATTAGTATTGTGAATACATTTGTGTTTGGTGCCCTGTGTGTTGTGTGTTGTTGTGTTGTATTTTGTGCCTTTAAGACAACACAGGAGTGAGAGAGCTACATAGGCAGACACCCTGAGAGGAATAAACATGGGGAGACAAAGAAACAGCCCCCATGCAACAGAAAAGGTGGAATTACCAAAAAAGAAAGAAAGAAAGAAAGAAAAAGGAAGTAAATGAAATAGAGGCAAGCAATATGTCAGAAAGAATTCAGAGCAATGGTCATAAGGACGCTGAAAAAGATGGAAGACAAATTAAACAATATGTATAAGAACCAAGAGGAAATGAAGAAGAACCAAGAAGAAATGAAAAATGACATAGCTACAATAAAGGACAGAATAGAAAGCATCAACAGTAGACTAGAAGAAGCAGAGGACCACACCAGTGAGCTAGAAGACAAGGTAGGAAAAAAATACCCAAGCAGAGCAGCACCTGGAAAAAAAACAAAAAACTTAAAAAACAGGAGAGTCTAAGGGAACTTTGGGACAACATGAAACAAAATAACATCTGCATAATTGGAGTCTCAGAAGAACAGGAAACTGAGTAAGGAATAGAAAACCTGTTTGAAGAAATAATGACAGAAACCTTCCCTGATATTGGGAAGAAGAAAAAACTCACACAAGTCCAAGAAGCACACAGAGTCCCAAAAAGATGAACCCCAAAAGACCAACACCAGGACACATTATACTTAAATTGGCAAACACCATGACAACGTAAGAATCTTAAACGTTGCCAGAGAGAAACAGAAAGTTACCTACAAGGGATCTCTCATCAGACTATTGACTGATTTCTCAACAGAAACACATCAGGCCAGAAGAGAATGTAATGAAAAATACAAAGTCATGCAAAGCAAGGGTCTGAATCCAAGAATACTGTACCCAGAAAGGCTATCAAATCAAAGTTGAGAGTGAAATCAGGAGCTTTACAGACAAAACAGGACTAAGGGAGTTTATTGCCACCAAACAGGCAATGAAAGAAATACTAAAGGGACTGCTATAAAAAGGAAAATTAGGAAGGGAAGAAGGAACACAGGCATAAAGAATAAAAATAGTGACAAACAAGTACCTATCAACTTTAAATGTAAATGGATTAAATGCCCCAATCAAGAGACATAGGGTAGCTGAGTGAATAGGAAAACATGATCCATATATCTGCTGTCTACAAGAGACCCACCTCAGAACAAAGGACTCACACAGACTGAAGGTGAAGGGATAGAAATAGGTTTCTCAGGTGAATGGAAATGAAAAAAAAAAATCTGGGGTAGCAATAGTTATATCTGACAAATTAGATCTCAAAGTGGAAGCCATAACAAGAGAGAAGGAAGACCACTTCATAATACAAAATGGAGCAATTCAACAAGAAGATATAACTCTGGTAAACATATATGCACCCAATACAGGAGCACCCAAATAAATAAAAAAGAAAAACTTATGGAGGATATCAAGGGAGAGATTGACAGCATTGCACACATAGTAGGGGACTTTAATACCCCACTAACACCACTAGATAAATTCTCTAAACAAAAAAATCAGCAAAGAAACATCAATCCTAAATGACTCACTAGATCATATGGAATTAACTGACATCTTCAGAACATTTCACCCCAAAGCCACAGAATATACATTCTTCTCAAGTGCACATGGGTCATTTTCAAAGATAGCTCACAGGCAAAGTCTCTTCAAATTCAAGAAGATAGAAATCATATCAAGCATCTGCTCACA
>NW_006299876.1:990149-1010888 GCF_000327345.1 Myotis davidii
CAGACTATTGCAAAAAATACAAGAGGAAGCAACACTTTCAAGCTCTTTCTATGAAGCCAGCATCACCCTAATACCAAAACCAGATAAAGACACCACAAAAAAAAGAGAACTACAGGCCAATATCCTTGATGAACAAAGATGCTAAAATCCTCAATAAAATTCTAGCAAATCGGATTCAGCATTACATTAAAAAGATTATCCCACCATGACCAAGTGGGATTTATTCCGGGGATGCAAGAATGGTACAATATCCGCAAGTCAATAAATGTGATACATCACATAAACAAATTGAGAGACAAAAAACATGTAATCATATCAATTAATGCAGAAAAAGCATTTGAAAAAATCCAACATCCTTTCCTGATAAAAATTCTCCACAAAGTGGGAATAGAGAGATCATACCTCAACATAATAAAAACCTTATATGACAAACCTACAGCCAACATCATACTCAATGGGAAAAAACTAAACACATTTCCACTTGGGAACAGGGACAAGACAGGTCTAGTACTGGAAGTGTTAGCCATAGCATCCAGGCAAGAAGAACAAATAAAAGGCATCCAAATTGGAAAAGAAGAAGTAAAACTGTCCTTATTTTCAGATGACATATTATCCATACAAAACCCCAAGGACTACATCAAAAAACTACTAGATCTAATAAATGAATTCAGCAATGTAGCAGGATATAAAAATAACACCAATTAACACCCAGAAATCTGTGGCCTTTTTTGTACACCAATAATTAACTCATAGAAAGAGAAATGAAAAAAAAAAATCCCATTTACCATTGCACCAAAAAACTTAAGATACTTAGGAATAAACTTAACTAAGGAGGCAAAAGACCCGTACTTGCAAAACTACAGGACATTGATAAAAAGAGATAGAGGAAGACAGGAACAAATGGAAGAACATGCCATGTTCATGGATTGGTAGAATCAACATCATTAAAATGTCCATACTACCCAAAGCAATCTACAGATTCAATGCAATCCCCATTAAAATACCAACACCATACTTCAAAGATCTAGAAGAAACTCCAAAAATTAATCCGGAAAAAAAAAACCAAACGACCGCGAATAGCCACAGCAATCCTGAGAAAGAAGAACAAAGTTGGAGAAATCACAATACCAGATATCAAGCTATATTATCAAGCCACTGTTCTCAAAACTGCCTGGTACTGGCACAAGAACAGACATATAGTCCAATGGAACAGAATAGAGAACCCAGAAATAGACCCAAGCCATTATGCTCACTTTATATTCGTCAAAGGAGGCAAGAGCATACAATGGAGTCAAGACAGTCTCTTCAATAAATGGTGCTGGGAAATTTGGTCAGATACATGCAAAAATAAATGAAACTAGATTACCAACTTACACCAAAAACAAAAACAAACTCAAAATGGCTAAAGGACTTGAATGTAAGATGAGAAACCATAAAAATCCTATAAGACTCCATAAGCAGCAAAATAGCAGTCATATGTTGTAGCAATATCTTTACCGACACAGCTCCCAGGCCCTAGGGCAATGGAGACTAAGGAGAAAATAAACAAATGGGACTACGTCAAAATAAAAAGCTTCTGCACAGCAAAAGAAACCATCAACAAAACAACAAGAAAACCCCACTACATGGGAGAACATATTTGCCAATGATATTTCAGATAAGGGTTTAATCTCCAAAATTTACAGAGAACTCATTTAACTTAACGAAAGGGAGATAAACGATCCAATCAAAAAAGGGGCAAAGGACCTAAATAGGCACTTTTCGAAAGAGGACATACAGAAGGCTGAGATACATATGAAAACATGTTCAAAGTCACTAATTATCTGAGAGATGAAAATCTAAACAACAATGTTATATCATCTCACACCTGTCAGAACAGCTATCATCAACAAATCAACAAATAACAAGTGCTGGCGAGGATGTGGAGGAAAAGGAACCTTCATGCTGGTGGGACTGCAGACTGGTGCAGCCACTGTGAAAGGCAGTATGAAGTTTCCTCAAAAAGTTAAAAATGGAACTCCCATTTGACCCAGTAATCCCACTTCTAGGATCCAGAAAACCAGAAACACCTATCAGAAAAGATATATGCACCCCTATGTTTATAGCAGCACAATTTACAATAGCTACAATTTGGAAACAACCTAAGCGCCAATCAGCAGATGAGTGGATTAAAAAACTGTGGTACATCTATATAATGGAATACTATGCCGCTATAAAACAGAAGGAACTTGTGCCATTTGCAACAGCATGGATCAAACTGGAGAGCATTATGCTAAGCAAAATAAGCCAGTCGGAGAAAGATAACTATCACATGATCTCACTCATATGTGGGATATAATGATCAACATAATTTGATGAAGAAGAATAGATCCAGAGACAACTGGCAGGGAGAGGGGGTTAGAGACCAACCAAAGGACTTATAAATAAATTAATTAATTAAAAAATTTAAAAAGTGGGGGAAAAACTTCTCAATAGGAAATGCCAGGTTTTGTCTTCATAAGAAATTTTTATTTTTAAATTATCCCATATAGCCAAGCTTGACTTCTCTTACTGTATTTTTCTATATCTTTTTTTCTCTCTCTATATATATATTTTACAGGGTTTTAAAAGACCTGGTCACCATTCTGGACTTCATCTGAAAGCTTTTCAAGTACTCGAGGGCTATTACCAGGTCCTCTATGACCCCTACTTTATCTGAGTGAATAAAACTTTCTGGTCCTAAAGAATATTTTTGCCCAGAATTTTACCCTATATTGCTTCCTATATTGCTAAATTATCTGTATTTCTAACACAGAAGAGAGTAAAGAAGAAAAATGCATCACAATCTAGCAAAGAACACTGTCAATATTTTCACATCTTTCCTTCTATTCTGTACTTTTTGCATTTTGGTGAGATATCAGACACACATTTTTTAAAGCTTATTTTGGATTTCCTATATCTTTTAAAAATATTTTTATTGATTTCATAGTGGAAGGGAAAAGGAGAAAGAGATGGAAACATCATTATGAGAGAAAATCATTGATCAACTGCACCCTGCACACTCCACACTGGGGATTGAGCCCATAACCTGGGCATTTGCCCTGACAAGGAATTAAACCATGACCTACTGGTTCATAGGTCGACACTCAACCACTGAGAACATTGGCTGGGCTGGACTTCCTATATCTTAAAAATATAAATTAAAAATTCTCTATAAATATTGTAATGGCAATATAATATTTTAGAATGCACCCTAATTTACCTAACCTTTCTGATACTGTTGCATATTTAAGTTGTAACTGATTTCTTTCTATTTTGAATAATTGCTGTGAATAGTCTTGCACATTTGCCAAATTGCTATCTAGAAACACTGTTTGAATTATTTTGTTGTTTGTATGTCCCATTCCTGCAATACATACGATTCAGCGCATAGTAGGTGATTATATATGCCTGCTGCCTTACACAGAGCTGGAGTAAAGTTCTTTCTAGAGTTGATATCATTCTTCCTAAAGAAATAATTATTATAAATGATTAAAGTCTCAACCAAACAAAGTGCTAAATATTACCTGTATGTCTCTGAAGAATAAATAATAGATGGAGTTACCTAGAAGGAGGGGCAAGTTGTATCTTGTCACTCCATTTGACAGGGAGTTGCCAGAGACCCAAGGAGATAGGAGAAGAATAGAATAGAACAAAACTACAGGCACTTGTATTAATAGACAATGGGTTTAATCCACATGAGAGAGAAGTCCAGATAATGTCAAAATATTTCATAAATTCCTCTCATGCAGGGGTAGCTGAAGATGAATGTTTTCAGAATGGAGATATTTCAAATTGTTAAGTAAATTGAGAAACCTTTTGTGCAAGCTAGCTTACACCTGAGAATAGTCTGAATGAATGAAAGATCCAAACGTGAGAATGCCTTACCCTTAAGTTTATTTCTATTGTAATTTGGAATATTTTAAAACACTATGATATTTAATTTAATCCTCCTAACTTTTGTGTTATGTGTGGTAAGTTGGAATTATTCCCTCTTTAAATGCATGAAATAATAGCAATTAAGTAACTAGCTCCACGTCTCAGAAATGATTTTGAGATCACTTATTTTCAGCATACTGCTGGGATCAGAACAAGGCCACTTTCCAGATAATTACAACTCCCTTTCCTCCCAAATCTAGTTATGTTGAAAAAATTAGGCTGAATCATATGAAAAGATAACATTTATAGGTCAAATATCAACAATCAATACAGTTCAATCTAATGTTTGGGGTGGAAAAAGATGAGTAGTCTATCTCCTGCGGTCTAGTGTCACCAGTTTCCTCTGCAAAAGGCTCATAGGGTTAAGTCTTTCACTGAGAAAGAGTTTGCAAGTTTTTTGTCTCATGAAGTTCTCACACTGATATGCAATACAAGCAAAACAAAATGAAACAAAAACTCCACACCAGAAACCAAAATAGAGTAGCAAACCTGGGGCACAGTTCAGTTTTCAAGAATACCTTAAGCAGCATATATTGTCTTTCCATTGACAATTCTTGCCCCTGCCAAGTCAGGATTACTGACACCCTTAATTTACAATTTCTTAAATTTCAGGAGTTGTTTCTCTTTTTGATTTCTATATAATGGTTCACCTAATTATTTTTTGTCAAGTTGCAGTTTTTGATGTTTAATTTCAAAATCAATTTAAGATGTCCTGAGCTCCATTAATACACTGCAATATTGCTTTACTTGTTTTCTTAATAAGTACTTACTTTAAAAAGTGCATCATTTTAATGATTTTAAATTACTCTACAGTGCACATATCAATTTGTAACTATTACAAAATTTTACATCCCCCTCAAATCATTTCAATTTTAGAGATGTGCTGTATTTGGAGATAGAATGAGAGTTAAAAATTATTTTAAAAGAGTATGAATATAATTTACAGCCTTTAAAATTCTCTAACCTCTCTGCTGTAGAATGTAACCTAAGTAGATAAAATCTTAAGTGTTCAATGGTCAAGAAAATAAGCCCTGGATAAAAATATTATTATAAAATAATTTTCTTTTTATTCAGACTAATTACAATATTCTTCAGAAATAAACAGACTTATAGTGTGTAAGTACAGCAACGAGTAAATGTGTATGTGTGTATGAGTGGGTGTGTATGAGTGAGCATGTGTTTGAGTGCATGCATAAATGTGCAATAGTATACTCATATACATATGTGATGATCTGAGCATGCCTATTTGTGTGAATGTGCTAGAATCTGAGTATATATGTGTGCATATGGGAGCATTGTTTGACTACATATGTGCATGAGTGTGTTTGAGTGGGCGGACAAGTGTGTAAGTATCTGCATGTTTGTGCATTTTTGTGACTGCACGTGTGGAAATGTGTTTGTGTGAGTGTGCAAACATGTGACTTTCTGGTTTAAGTACATGCTTGGAGATTAAATGCTACGTGCACTTTTATGTAAGTAGTCCTTAGAGCGTGCTCTAGAATTAATTTACAAGCCTTGGCATAGAAGGAAGGAAATGTCCCCAACCTCCAACTGTATCTATAACACATCTATATGATATTTGCATAAACATACACACAACTTGTACCTTGCTTGAAATTTGCAGGGGAGAAAATAGCAAAATTCAAATTTTCCCCCTGGATTTTGCACCTGGTTCTATCAGTTTAATAGATGTAAATCTGTTGCTAAAGTTGGGAAATCTTCCTTCCCCCTTGCTTTAAAAATTATTTTTGATGACTTTATTCTCTCAGGATTCCTCAGTCACAGTGACACATGTCACTATCATGGTGATTGAGAATACTTTGGGATTAATATTTAAAAGACTAATTAACATCCATTTCCACACCCTAGACCACTCTTAGGGTTGTAGAGGGCACCAGGCACATTTCTGAGACTGGACCAATGCCTGTTCACTAATACATTTCTCTGTTGTTGGTTAAAGCATGCTGCTCTAGAAGGTAGAAGGCAAAGCCCTAGGGGCCAACACTACCATGTAATGAATACCAGGTTCAGTGCTAGAATCTTTACATACAATATCTCATTTAATCTTTGCTGCAACCTTGCAAGGTAGTGTTAATTCCATTTTTTTTTTGGATGAGATGCTGTGGCTCAGAGAGGTTAAATGAGTTGCTAAAGGTCATACAGCTAATTAGAGGTGATGCTGGCATCACATTCAGGTCTGTCTAACTCTATGCTGTGTTCTTTGCACTACCCTGTGCTGAACCTTTTGATTGAATCTGAAAGTATGACCTTTACAGAATTTATATCTTCCCTCACTGAGCACGGGGTTTATTTGGCTGCCTGCTACTCTCTGGCCCTCAATTGCCTTCTCTAATGATGCCTAAAAACTTGATTGATAGCAAGTTCATATCTACCTTAGAGGCAATGAATAAATTCATGAACCATACTTCCAATATTAAGCCTCACTATATATTTATTTTAAAGTATACTGGCTTGGTTAAACTTGTTACTGACTTTGGAATAGAAACTATTTATGAAATAACTACTATGTGCCAGAGGTATTACACCCATTTTACAGATATGGACATCAAAACTTCAAGAAGTTAGGTAATTAGCTTAAGACTGCATGACCAGAACCAATAAACTCTACAGCCCTGCTGACAGCCCCGGATAAGCTTCTTTGTTTGACAAGTTCTTGGTAAGTCATCGGATCTAATCAAGCCTTATTCTCTTCATTTATAAAATGGGAATAACAGTGCTCTCATTGCAGGACTGTGGCAAGGATGAGATACAATGTACATAAAGCACTTTGAACATAATAAACCATTAATACATCATAGTGATGATCTGAATCATTACAGTCAAAAATGAGTATGAGCTTTGTCAATAAATAAACTTAGATTCAAAAGTGCTGCCTCCTACTGGTTATGTGATCCAAGGCATACTGCTGAATTTCTCTAAGTTTTCATGTCCTCATCTATACAATGACGATACCACTTTATAGCACCTTTACCCAAAGTGTATTCCAAAGAACACAGATATGAGGTAATGTTAAACAAAGCCTGGGTTGCCTGTTCAAATTTTTGTAGAATGTTCTGCTACACAGATTCCTCTTGCAGGGATTTTTTAGAATCTGGAATATGAGAAGGTGGTTTGTGAATTTCCAAGTGGGAGCTAACACATGCAGTATTTCTGCTTTTATTTTATCACCGCAGAATGTTTTTTGTTTGTCTATAAAATCTTACAGAAGACGGTTGTAAAGAAAATTCTCTGGAAATACTGACTTGTGATGAAGATGAAATAGATAGTATTTGTAAAGTATGTATATAATAAGAACTCAATAAATGTAACATTGTCACCATCATTACTACTATTACCATAATCATCATTATGGTCATTAATAAGCCCCATCACTGTTCAGATTATCTGGGCCACAAAAGGTATGCCTAATACATTCCTGGAAATAGGGGTGTGAAAACTTTGCAGCTAGAGGTTTTTGTCAGCCAGATTAGGGTGAGCTAGTTTAATGGCGGTAATGACATTGGGTGTATTTCTTTATATAAAATAGATTCCTTAGACTCACCAAAGGGTTCTTTGTTAACTAAGACTTTTCTGGAACATTCCAGATTAGAATTTCACGGGTAGACCCCCTGTTGTTGCACAGTCCCTTCTGATTGTTTCTAACGTGTTCATGAGCCCTTGTTTCTATCATAGGTTATCTTCCCATATATGAGAGCTTTGCCAAAAACATCAACTACTACAAAACTTGGCAGAGGTAAGGTGAACTGCTATTGAACGTCTGACTTATATAACTAGACTATCTTTCTTGTGGTACACATTCAATTCCCTGGCAATCTGGAAATGATTTTCCATTGCCCTTGTATATCTCCTATCAAGGTGCACACAGTTTGCTTAGATATATGGTCCTTTAAAAATCATCTTTAAACTTTTACCCATTCTCTGCTTCTATAGTGGAGTTAATCACATCTTAGGAGCTGAGTCCTAGGATGGTGGTGGATCTTTTTACTTTCTACCAGAAGTCTTCATGGACTATGTGGGTTGGTTCCCTATGAACCAATCTTTTAGAGAGAGATATTTTTTGAGAGAGATGTATTATCCACAAGGAAATTTCCTCACACATAAAAAATGTATTTATGGACCAAACCTGCTGTTACTGAAGGGTAGTATGTGGAATAAACTACAAGAAACTTTGTATCTAGCTTGAAGACCAACATTATAGATTGTATCTACACTAATAAAAGACAAAGATGCTAATTGATCATACCTTCACTACGCCCATCAGCCAATCAGAAGAGTATGCAAATTAACCCAACAAAGATGGCTGTTAAATTTGCATACTGCAGGTGGGCGGGGCAGCGCCATCTGCCTCCCGCCCCAACCCCGGGATGGGGCCTGCCATCTGCCTCCCAGGGAGCAGGCCTAAGCCAGGAGGTGGTTATCTCCTGAGGGGTCCCAGACTGTGAGAGGGCACAGGTCAGGCTGAGGGACACCCCCCCTCACCAGTGCACAAATTTTTGTTCACCGGGTCTCTAGTTTGTTATAAAAGAGATTATTGACTAGGATTAACTTCTTATTTCTTACTACCATGCCTAAGAAGGATATTATAAAAAAAATAGAAATTAATCACTTATTCACTATTTTAACCCTTGGTATACAGTTCCAGAGCTTGTTTGCATTTATGTTTGGACTAATGATGGAAAGAAGCTGAGAGGAATGAGATGGATTGAGGCTTTGGTAATCCTCTAATTCCCAAGGACCATATCGACTGTCCTCACAAGTGCCTCAAGTGAGGGACATCTCCCATTATGAACAGACTGATGATGATTAAAATGGATATACTCCCTGTCTCTACTATCCTAGAATCTGCTTTGACAAGAATATTGGACAGAGAAAAACAAAAAATTCTGGCCAGATTAATGTGGCGACATTCACATACATTAAAAGAGGCCATTTGGGTTTTTATCAGTCAAACTGTGTTTATGAAAAGCTCATTGCTAAGTAAAAACTCAGATTTAATAACCTTGGGGAAATATCTTAATTTAGTTTTCCAGCCCATAAAGAGGCCAGGCTCTGTGGCAATTACATAAGGTACAAAATTGAAGAAAAGGTCATGGCAGCTCAGATGCCAAATGACAATTTAGTAATCCTGAGCCTCTGTCTACACCACAGTAATTCCCCCTTGTATAGCACACACGAATTTTTTTAAAAAAAACATTCAAACTAAATAAAGAATCTGAAGAAGATTTCATGGCCTAAGGACCATCCAAGAACCACTCTGAATAACAAGCTATAATCCTTGCCACTTTGTTTATTATCTCTACTAATGGCCTGGTGCACAAGTTCATGCACATTGAAAGGAAATTAATTAGAAGAAATAACTTAATATCGCTATTTGCCCTTTCTCTATAATAGAAGTGTCAACCAAATTCCGATCCACAATAACAGATCAAAACACATGCTTGTGATTGGCACCAGAGAGAGCTTTATATGTATTGTGATGTCTGAGTCAACTAAGCCTTTTATAGATATATAGAATCAACTTGCTTAATTAGACCTGCTTTCTGATGTAGCGAAACTTTTTCCAGCCCAGTGAAGCACCGCAACTTCTCTTTCAGGTAATTGTCAGAAACACAGCAGTAAATATCCAACTCTAAAATGTTTCCACCTGGCTATAAAGCAAGTTGTGTTCCTGGACTGAAGAAACTCTAAGGCTAGTCACTAGGGAGAGGAAGCCAGGCATTGCTACATGAGGTTATTACCCGACGCCCACAGCCACCGTTTCCGGGTGGACTGGGCTGTGGGCCGCATTTTGCGCCATGGGGTCTTGGCAGCATCTGCTGCAATTTGGTGGGGTGTCTCTCCGGGGTAGTGATGGGGCCTGTGTCCCACTTGGGGGAAGCAGAGTGTTGCTTTGTGGGTGCCAGGTCCATGGTGCCATTTCTCTGTAAATGGCCAGTGCACATCACAGAAAGAAGCTCCTGCATTGAGTGTCTGCCCTCTGGTGGTCAGTGCACATCATGGCGACTGGTCGGAAGGTTGGACACTTAGCATATTAGCCTTTTATATATATAGATAGGTTTTCTGGCCAGACCCAGAGTGTTCTCATTTTATGACATAAAAACACTTCACTCATCCGAGTTATACACCTATTACTTTATTAGGCATTTTATCTAAAACATATACTGGTTTCCTTCTTGAGAGACCAAAAGCCTGGCTTTTCAGGTGTACATTTTATAGAAGTAGTTGTATCTTTAGGAATTTAATTACTCTATTATTGGCCAACATTTGTATTCTTTATTATATTTTGCAGAACTCTTGAGTATTAATGTCTTGATGTTTTTCCTGTCTTAGGAAATATAAGAGTAAGCATTCTTTTGTACTTCCTTGTTAAGATTTTATTGTCATAAATTAAAAGATTTAATAATCGTTATCTTTGTTGTCTTATTATTGTCAAAAATGATTATTGGGTCAATTATACTAAAACTCGAATCATTTGTGGTAGACTTTCTCCACATATAACTGACTTTGTCAGTAATCCTATACTATAAGTTTATTTGTTCATTTACCTTGCTATCACCATACAATCAGTTTAATTTGGAAGAAACATTGGTTATAGTTTCCAGGCTAGAGTTAATACTGCCAGATATTAGAGCAATGCGGTCCACTACAAATATAAAGTGAGATTCAAATGTAGGCCACATAAATAATGAAAACATTTTTTTAATATATTTTATTGATTTTTTACAGAGAGGAAGGGAGAGAGATAGAGAGTCAGAAACATCGATGAGAGAGAAACATCAATCAGCTGCCTCCTACACACCCCCTACTGGGGATGTGCCCGCAACCCAGGTACATGCCCTTGACCAGAATCGAACCTGGGACCTTTCAGTCCGCAGGCCGACGCTCTATCCACTGAGCCAAATAGGTTTTGGCTAATGAAAACATTTTTAGTAGCCACATTAAATTTTAAAAATACAGGTGAAATTAATTTTAATATTATACTTTAATACAATATATCCAAAGTATTATCATTTCAACATGTTATCAATATAAAAACTAATGGGATCCTTTAATTTTTTTCCACACCAAATTTTGAAGAGAATCCATAGGTGCAGTGTGTCACTGGTATCACTATAAAAAAAGTTTATTTCCATTGACCTATGGTTTTGTCTTTATGTCGAGAACACAGTAAATCACAAAACTGGCCATGGTGCCCTGTTGTTTTGGTTGGGAGCTAGAAAACTACAGTGAAATTCAATGTTATTTACCTGTGCACACATCTTCCTTAAATAAATATTACATTTCCTAGCTTCCTTTGCTTCTATGTGTGGTTAAATGACTTAGTTATTGGTCAATGAGACATAAGCCAAAGTTTCCAGCAGTAGCTTCAATAAAGCCTCCTTAAAAAAGAGGGTACAGGCCCTTTCTCTACCCAGTTCCTTCGTTTTGCCTGGAATAAAGATGTGGTGGCTGGAGCACTGGCTGCCTTGTATACTATGAGAATAAGGGTCTCTTTTTAGGGATGGTAGTGATGTGAACTAGATGTAGCTTTCTTTCTAGAGTCACCATACAAGCTTTGGACTGCCTACTTTTAGATTTCCTTTGTGTGAGATAAATTCACACTTGTACTTGTTTAAGCCACTCTTAATTTTTTTTCCTTATAGAATGTATTTCCTGTTATTGACTCCAAACTTAGCTGACATACCAGGAATATGATTTTATAATGAATAGAAGGAATTAAAACAAAGAGATTAAAGAGAGATCAAATAGTTTTTAGCCAACTTTTCAGTAAAACGTCCATTCTACAAACATAGGAAAAACACCAAATGGGTAGAGACAAAAGAAGGTAATGACTTTGGAGTAGAAACAGTTTTCATAGTCTTAAATTAATTCACCTTTACAATGCCTAAAAATGAATTTCTTTAAGACAGCTACTAATTTATCTTCTACTTACAAAATATGTCTTTGAAATTTCAAGGTCACATAGTAACTTAGAAGCAGAGGTGGTATTTGAGTTCATTTCTGCCTGAATTTTCCTATGCTGAATCTCTGACAGTTTTCATAATATTCTGTTAGTCAAGTTAGAGATGCTGGGATCTTCCCCTATATATGTGCAATGCCAATATTATAGAGATTCAGTGGAAATTTAACACCTGTTAAAGTTGAACAAAGCTCTCTGAATGCTATATTAGACAAAAGGCCAAAACCAGAGATCATGAGACTTGCCTTTCATATTAACTATGTGACTAATAATCTGCATGACCTTACACAAGTCATTCACCCTTCTGGGCCTGTTTTCTCAGCTATAAAAGAAGAAAAACAAGGTGATCTAAAAAAGGGGGGGGCAAAACAAGGTGATCTAAAAAAAAAGAGGGCAAAACAAGGTGATCTAAAAAAAAGAATAAATCAACTAAGAACATTGAAAAAACAACAACAAACAACAAAAACAAAACAAAACAACAAGGTAATCTCTAAGATCTATTCTCGTGCCACTATTCCATGATTACACCAACAAATACGTCAAAGAAGAAGTGAATGAAGTGAAGAATATTGGAAAAGAAAGTAGGCAATAATTGGAATGTTTTAACTTTCGCTACTTATTGACATGCAGAATTCAATTTAAAAATTGAATGGAACTAGCAGGAAGTGTGGGAAGCTTTTTTGATTGTTGAAACTGTTTACTCTTGATTAAACTGTTAACTTTGACTGCTATGGTGTCAAAAATATCTTTTTGAACAATACTTCCAAGACATTCCTCCACTGAACCAAATCATTTTCCTGGCATGGAATGAACTTTTCTAAGTTTGTTGGACTCTAACAAGTCTACACATACCTTAGTCAAAAGAATTATTGATTTAACTGGAAATTAAAATTTTTCTCCACTTAAGTGTGAAAAAATGTTAATTACTAAAATTAAATTGATATGTGAATTTAGCTGAAATACACATTTTGCAGATGTATAAATTGAGAGCCATAGTGCTTGATTTGCCCAGGATTACATGGAGGGTCAGAGTTCTATCAGGCTATCAGAAGCATCTGAGGATATAGGTGACCTAGAGTTCTAGTGAAACTCCAGAGTGAGAACTGACAGCTAATCCTTGGGCCTGCACAGGATAAGGGATCAATATTCAAATCCAAGCTAGAAAAAACTGTGCCTTGCAAACAAATACTGGAAGAAAATTATTTCTCTCATGCTTGGGTCTTTGAACATGTTAAACAATAAGCTGCCTCTGAAACTTTATGGCCACTAACCAAGTTTCTTGTGGACTTGGGGCCTCAATTTATATAATATGTATGGTTCAAATAAGTGTAACCTATGGTTTTTAATATAAAATTTTCCCTCATCTGTAGTGCAAATAGGTTCCTGACAGAACAAATGTAAATGCTCCCCAGAGGAATGCGTTCTTCAAACAGGATTTAAAATTTCAACATATTTGAGCTCACAATAAAAAAATAACAGAGGGTTGCAGGCTCTGTCCCCAGTGGGGGTGTGCAGGAGGCAGCGAATTAATGATTCTCAGTCACCACTGATGTTTCTCTCTCTCTCTCTCTCTTCCTCTCTGAAATCAATAAAAATATACCTTAAAATAAGAAAGAGGTGAAGAAGGTGAAGAATTCAATTTGTAACACATAAAGTGACAGAAGAGATGATTCTCAGTACCACTGATGTTTCTCTCTCTCTCTCTCTCTCTCTCTCTCTCTCTCTCTTTCTCTCTCCCTCCCTCCCTCTCCCTTCCTCTCTGAAATCAATAAAAATATATTTGAATAAAATAACAGAAACAAGAAAGAAAGCTATCATATACAGATGATGAAAACAAGAAACCACAGACCTACTACACCCTCAAGGACTTAACATGCTGTATTTATCAGATACAACATATAAAATAAGTTTAATGTGCTTAGAGAAAAAAACAGCAACAAAAAAAAAAACAAGATTAAAGAGCAACAAACTACCCAAAACTAATGAGGCATATTTGAAAAAAATATTAAAATATTAGAAATAAAAAGTAATTACTGAAATTAAATTTGAGTAGGAGGGTTAAACATCATAAATATAGTTGAAGAGATATTCAGTGAGCCGGAAGACAGATTTGAGGAAATTACCTACAATACAACAGAGAAACAAAGGAAAGGAAAATAGGAAAAAGAAATAAAAGACAGAGTCCAGAGTAGGTCAGTCGAATAGAACTTCCAAAATGAGATAATAGAGATGATGAGAAAATCAAGATTCAATGAGATGACTAAACATTTTCTATACTTTATGAAAGACATAGATCCTGACATTCAAGAAGTTCAGCACATCACAAGTAGGATAAAAAATTAATCCACATTGACCTGTAGGACAGCACTCTGGGCTGTGAATTCTGTTGCCAACCTCAACTCTGAAGCATGCACAGTAAAGTAAGTTATCCCATGTCACTCAGGAAATTAGTTCTTTCAACAATAAAATGAGGAAGCTATTACCCACCTTATGGATATTATGAGAGTGCCAGAAACTTTTTGCTAGTTTACTGGGAATGTGGAAGCCCACGTTTAAGCCAAGTTCTTTACAACAGATGAAGCACCCATTCAGAATTTCTATGAGTTTCAATTTATCAGGTTTCCAAGTATTGTCCCTAACAAAGGACTAATCTGTCATTCTTATCCCTCTTTTCCTTCTCTCCAACGACTGGAAAGAATATATATAAATCAACTCTCTGAAACAGTTCTACAGGTATTTCGTATTACCTAAGTTCAATATGCAATCCAAATTCTAATAATGACATGGTTATGGCCTAATAATGAAATAAAGAAAATGGGTATGTGAGCATTTGGAGAAAAAAAAGTAAAACTATTAGATACATGGAGGATATTTTTATTACAGAAATGAAAGTATCATTTGATTTACTTGGGGGAGGTATATGGTGTGCTCTTCACTATCTCCAATCATCTGATTTTGGCAAGCAGGACTGGGACGATTTATTCTGATCTACCCCCATGTCCTGGCTACCAATTTTGCAAAATTAAATTTTAGCTTCATTTAACCTTTCTCAGCTATCTCCACACAGAGCGTTTGTGCCTTCTCTTTCTCAGAGTACTGGCATGGCAGTAAGTAAGTCACGGTGTAGAGGTGGGCACCCAGGTGGCCACTTTCCGTACAGTATCTCATTTACAAGGTCAGATACACCTTTTAGATGCCCCCTTTTCTGAATCTATTTTCATTTCACGTAGCTAAACATGAATTGAATAAAATGTCAAATAACAAAGAACCTGGGATTCAAAATAAGAGGTTGAGTAAATAAGAAGAATGCCTTTCAAAGAGAAAAACAAAATGTGCCTGTTTTCTTCTGATAATGTTCCAACTGGTCTGTCCACATGCATTCCTTATTATTAACTGTACTTTAACCTTGTAAATGATCACGCATCCTCTCACTCATGTTTACTTACATTTTCTTGCTTCATAATTGCCACCTTTAAAAAAATATATGTCCCTGGTTTGAAAAACAATTTTAAAGCTTTCATGTCCTGACACAGTCAGTAGAGTTAGCTCAGATTTACAGAGAAGCACCTGCAAATTTTTCTGTTAGTTCAAACTTGTCAAATTGTCAAAAGTTTCACTGGATTTTTGCATTGCTGCCTGCTAATGATGGCATATAACAGGTGTGGTTTTGATTGTCTCAGAACAAAATGTAAAATACGTAACAGGAAAACATTTGATATTTGATGTACTTTGAATCACCTCACTATATATACAATCTTATGGCCATTAAATGAACTCTCTTTTATAAAGATAAATGATTTTTGAATCTGAGATATTTTGGGATTTATTTTCTACTTTTACTTGAGAACAACAACAAAAGGCTTAGGGGATGGCAAACCATCCGAGTAGGATGTGTTGCTAGGAATCATGATAATAATGTAACTTTTTCCCATTTCATATCTACACACTTTTTTTGACTTGGGATTCTGCTAAGGATGCTGTGGGTTGTAGTTCTAGTGCCACCAATGAACTTCACTTACTGATTCAATAATCTAGAGTTAATGCTGTTAATGGTGCACCACTATGCTTTAAGCCAGAATTTATTTTATCAAAATCAGTATCATCTGAATGCACACCCTTTATTTTCTACTGAGTAGAAACAACAATTTCTTTATTTTTATTTTTTGATATATTTTATTGATTTTTTACAGAGAGGAAGGGAGAGGGACAGAGAGAAACATTGATCAGCTGCCTCCTGCATGCCTCCTAGTGGGGATGTGCCCGCAACCAAGGTACATGCCCTTGACCAGAATCGAACCTGGGACCCTTGAGTCCACAGGCTGACACTCTATCTACTGAGCCAAACCGGTTAGGGCAAGAATTACTTTAAAATAAATTTGTTCAGAAGTTGTCATACTTCAAATAGCAAATTAAAGATAAATAAGCCTACATAGGAATTATTCATATGCCTTTTGTGTTTGTATGTTCTAAAAGCCCTATAAAAACCTTTCATATGTTTCAATGACTGTCTATTTTCAGCTTTTCTTCAAGTCCAGGTAATTTGAAGCATTATGACTTGTTAACATTATTCGCTAACTAATAGAAATATTTCCTGTGAGAACTCAGCTACTGTTGCTAATAATTAAGGTCTGTGTCCAGAATTAAACATGGAAAAGTACCTGCAATCTTCAGTTTCTAATTTGGCCTCATTAATTACCTCTTTTCAACTGAAGTTGTTAAATCTAGGTACTTCATATATGAATGGATTTTTCTCTTCAATGGTATGGTTAATAGCTACATATTTGTGTGAGTAGCAAGCGCATTACATTTAAACAAAGCTTCTTTACTATAATGTCTATAAGAAAAATACAGTATACATACTAATCATTTCAAATGGCCTAATTAATACCTGGAAATTGCAGAGGAAGTGATGTGTTGTATGTGATAGACATGTAGAGTCAGATAACAATCTTGTGATTATTGGCACTTTCAATAAAGGGGAAAACTAATAATGTTTTTAAAGCATATGGTATTTGTATAATCAAGGAAAATTTTCCCAGCAACAACAATTATATGAGCCTCTTACAAGTTCCTCTTCTAATTATCTGTTTTATTAGTAGATCATATCATCATCCATTAGGGGATACTTAAAAACATAACGAGACATTGCTTTAATGAAGATATATATATGCACACACACGTTTATGTTATGTGTTTATGTGTATTGCTATAAAGAATATTAAATTCTCAAGCAACATGATCTATATATCAAAATGTGAATGTCCTTATAACGAAAACAAAACATATTTATAATGAATATTTTCTCACCGTAAACAATATGGAGTTAAAAGAGTTTATGGACTGTATCCACAAACCATTCATAATCAGTGTCAACAACTCAATATACAGGATCAAGAATCATAGATCTCAGTGTTGGAAGGGGCCTCAAGGGCCATTTGGCTAATCTACATTTCAAAAATGAGCCAGCTGAGATTCAAAAAAGTTAAGCAAGTTATTCAAGGTCACTGTGCTGTGAATGCACACACACACAGAGTCATCTTTCTAATGGACAAACAAGATGGCCACATGTCATAGGATGGCCTGAAAACAAATATCCTTATAACAAAGCCTTATGGGAGCTTCAGGAACTAACCCTGCTTAGAGAACCCGGCTATAATTGATAGTATCTCATGATTTCTGTCGCATGGCAAATACAGTCAAACTTCAGTTTTTGAACTCTCCCATCACCAGCAGTTTGGTTCTCAACCAAGTTGTTCATGGAAATAATGTTGAATCAAACTTAGGTTCTGGAACTGACAAACCTTTCATGCTAATATATCAGCCTGACAAAAAACATATCTCAGGCCACAAACAAAAGAGAGAAAATGTGACTCAGTTTACCGCTAAACCTTGCTTGTTAACATCTCAGGAAGTTGTGTTGTAAATATTTTTGTGGTTTTTTTTTTTCCGTTGCTTTTGTTGCTGGCAAAATGGATGATTAGCAAAATTTTAAAACATAAAGAGGCGATCAAGAGTGCTAATGTTAAGGGTGAAAGAAACAATGATCACAGGCAATTGAAGAGGTAGAAAAACTGTTGTTGATTTGGATAAACAAAAAAGCAGTTAGCCTGTGACAGCATTTCAGAGGCAGTGATATGTGAAAAAGTGAAGATGCAGCATGCTGACTTCTTGAAAGACATCCCTGGAAGGAAGCTGAAAGTGATTTATTTAAGGCTAGTAGGGGGTGGTTTGATAAATTTAAGAAAATAAGTGTTTGTTTATAGATTAAACAGTACATTGTATATATGAAAAGTTAAAACAGGGATGCATTTGAAAGAAAATTCCATTTACATTATTTCTAATAGGAAAAATGATTTGGTTTTTGAACAAATCACTTATTGAAAAGCCTCCCGGAACTAATGAAGTTCGAGAACTGATGTTCCACTGTACTGAGTTCAGAAATACCCCTAGGCCTAATGTTTCATATCTCTCTAACTGATTAATCCATTTCTAAGATATACTATAATAAGAGGGGATCACAGTAGATAAGG
Source organism: Myotis davidii (assembly GCF_000327345.1). NCBI lineage: Eukaryota > Metazoa > Chordata > Mammalia > Chiroptera > Vespertilionidae > Myotis > Myotis davidii. The sequence goes on from NW_006299876.1 coordinate 1,008,618, forward strand.
GCAAGAATTATCCTCTTTATGTGAATGCTTACCTTCTATGAATTTCACTCAGTCATCTGTGAATAACAGTAGATTTGAGAGGAAGTTTAACCAAGAAGAAAGGAGTACAATGCTCTGAACTCCGCTTTTATGTTTCCTCTCAAAGACTGTGACCAAGAGAAGTCAGATTTTATGAAAGAAATACAGTAGCTGCATTTTACAATGCTGATATTAGAGGTTACTGCCAATATCCTCAGTATAAGCTAAATGTATTACTGAGATTTCAGGGCAAGGAGTTACATTTTAAGAGAGCATGATCTGACCTGTGGTATATCCAAATCTAAACCATGTTATAACAAGCTTCTATTGTGTTCCTCTTGAGATATTTTTAAAGAATAATGAATTAACCTTTGAGAAGTACTATGAGACCTTCAGACTAAAGAAGACTATATCAAGTATCAATTCAGTGCCCCTAACAATATTCAGTGTATCTAGTAGTAAACAGACTGAAAATAATCAGTAAACCATTCACTGTAGTCCCCTTGGTATCATAGCAGCACAGTTAACATGCTAACAGCTAAGCTTCATGCGCTTAGAGGAAGAAAATGATCAATGGCAAAGAGCATATCCACCTGTGAAATGACATGATCCATTATAAGAATCAACTGTTAAATTGCTTCCTGTACTGAGCGCACTCAATTAAAAGATTGCACAGTGAGATCATCTCGATGGTTAAATATGCTCTGTGGGAACAACCTTCGAGGAGCTTAAATATCACAGAAGGACTATTCCTACCATGACAATGGAGATTTGGAAGGCATCTCCTTCCCCTATTTTTCAAGTTGGTAGTTTTTATTAGTAATCCTTTAGCCTGAGAGGCTGCTGAGTTTTGGCTCATACCTATCCACCCTTATACTTCTTTGAGCAAGAGATGCTTTTAGTGTTCTTTTTTCTATTGGGTCCAGAATAGATGAGTGTGGCTTTAGACCAGGGTCTCTGGACAAATATGTCATTCATGCACTTGATATTTTATATCCTTTCTCTCCTTGAACTTTCCTATTTCAGTAAAATAATCTATCCACAGTATTCCCAGCTCCCTGTCTAACTCTTCCTTCTTTCTTTGATGGGGATGAGGGTGGAGGGCTGAAAAGAAAGTTAGACATTAAAAAAAAAAATCAACAGACTGAGAGTCTACTTTCAGGGTTGCAATTAGTCAAGTCTATGGCCATCGACAAGCTATTTAACCTCTCGGGCCCTCAGTTTCCTTATGTTTCAGAAGGTTGTATATTTCTTGTTCATTGTTTACTGTCTGTCTCTCCTTGCCAGACAGTATAGTATAGTGATTAAACACACAGAATGTGAAGCCAGAACACCTTAGTCCAAATTCTAACTCGGACACTTGTTATATGGGTAACTTTGGGCAAGTTCTTTTGTACTTCACTTTTTTCATTTGTAAAGTGGGAATAATTATAGTACTTATCTCTTAGATTGTTATGAAGATTAAGTGAATATTCATATGTATAACACTTAGAATAATGCCTAATATATAACTGCTATGCAAATATGTGCTCTAATAATAGTACTGTTTTAAACTTGAAGCTCTAGGCCAAACTATATCTGACATATGGAAGAATGGAATGTGTTCAATAAAATTCAGTAATAAAATTAATAATCAGATTAGATCCATACAATACAGCCCCATAATGCCCAGTCACTTCCTTTTTGTAACCCTCCTCTGACATGCTCAATGTGCCTCCCCCTACACTGTAAGTTCCTTTTGTGCAAGGACCATGACCATCTTGGTCACCACTATATCTTTAGCACCTAGCACATAGTACGCACACATATATTTGCTAAGTATATAAAGGAATAATTTTTAAAGATTTGCAATTTAGTCATTATTACATTATCTTTAGCATTTTAATGATTTTAAAAATTATAATATGCAATCTTCTCTCCTATATTATTTCTATGTGAAGCAGCAAAATTTTGCACAGTGAAGTATTAGATTACAATAAATTCTATTAACAGAGATTCTCCTGTTTATACCACAGGATTGCAGACTTTTGGGTTCATGAGCTAATTCAGTGGCACAGAAGGTCTCACAGAGCACCTATAGCTCCTGTTTATCACATGTCATTTTACATCCTTAACAAAAATAGGCACAAGCTTTGTAGGAGTTATCACTTAGTAATTCTACTCATTTAATGAGCACATGGTCTGAGGATAAGAAGACAAGTTATAAAGAATGATCCCTTCCGTAGGAGGGTAAGAGATCAACCAAAGGACTTG
>NW_006299876.1:1010989-1033967 GCF_000327345.1 Myotis davidii
ACAAGTCATGTACACAAATACCTACAGCACGATGCCCTTTTTACTCTCTAGCATTGAGTATCATAGGGTTTCAGAGGATCTTATTGATTTGATCAAGAAATGTTTTATAGAATATCTCACATTGTAGGGAATATACTCTATAATATTGTAATAACTATGTATGGGGCCAGTTGGACATTTGAAAAATCAGGGGGACCACTCTCTAAAGTATATGATTGTCTAACCACTATGCTGTACACCTAAAGCTAATACAAAATGATATTGAATGTAAACTGTAATTGACAAAGTAAAAAAATAATTGATAAAAAATTGTACTTGGTCTAGTTGGATGGCTTGGATTTTCATAGATAGAAAGGTAATAGCATTCCTGGCTGAGGAAAAGGCACAGAGAAAAGTGTGATGTAGGTAAGGCGAACATACATATTACTTTAGCAGATGGAAGTAGCAGAGTTATGCAGAAAGCAGAAGTAGAAGACAGTCTGGAGACAGAAATTTGAAATAGTTTGTAATAAGAGGCTAGGATAGTTGAAGTTTATCTATGGACAATGGAGAACTGTGGATGATGTTATGGTAGGGAATATGAAAATGAAATCACAGTTGTGGGAATAGTAATTGGGCAACAATATGGCACTATATAAATAGAGTAGAGTTCCTCGGCTAAGTTGTGTTTTTAAGTGATGGGATACCCAGTGGAAATATGTAGCAGATTGTTGGAAATGAAGGATTATTTGAGTTGGGGGAAATAGAGATTTGAAATAATCTGCATAGAACTGATAGTGGGAGACTTGGGGATGGATGAAATAATTGCAGGAGAATACAGAATGAGGACAGAGGTTCTAGCATAGACCTATGACAATGAAAAATATAATAAAAAACCCCAGCAGTATCTATCCTATCTAATAAAAGAGAAACATGGTAATTAGCCGTACATCTGCTACCCTTCCCATTGGCTAATCAGGGTGATATGCAAATTAACTGCCAGACAAGATGGCGGCTGGCAGCCAGGCAGCTTGAAGCTAACATGAGGTTTGCTTGCTTCAGTGACAGGGGAATCCAACGTTCCCTGCCTGCCTTGCCGGTTTCGGAGCTTGCAGTTTGAAACATTCTTACCAATATAGAAGCTAAACAAAACCCCAGAAACCTGCTTTCAGCCCACCAGGATCTCAAAGATGGAGTTGATACAGAGTTTTGATTATAGAACCCAAACAAACCAGATACCTGCTTTCAGCAGCAGAGGCCTCAGAGCTAGAACAGGGCTAATACTGGCCCAGAATAAAAGAAAAAGAAAACAAAAGTGTGGGAAACTGTTTATTGCCTTCACTATCTGATAAGCATAGACGGAAACCCCCCGAAGGCTGGGTGCCTTTGAAGCCCTAGCAAAGCTGGGAGCTAGGCGCCACCTCTGTTTGTTCAGACAGTGGTAGCTGAAACTACTCCCCCATTTATTATTACGTAAATCCTTGCTGATGGGCTAGTCTGCCTGTTAATGGGAGGTCGCCCTGACTGCCGGCTTAGGCCTGATCCCCTGGGGAGCAGGCCTAAGCCAGCAGGTGGTCATCATCTCCCAAGTCCCAGACTACGAGAGGGCACAGGCTGGGCTGAGGGACCCCCCGCCCCGAATGCACAAATTTTTGTGCACCTGGCCTCTAGTATATATATAAAAGCCTAAGCAACCCTTATGATGGAATGACCAGAACAACCAGGATGACTTGTTGCTATGACGCGCACTGACCACCGGGAGCAAATGCTCAATGCAGGAGCTGCTCCAGCCCGCAGGCTCCCATCGCCAATGGGGCCTGCTGGCCAACCTCCCGGTCTTTCCCCCTGGCTAGCAGGCCCCAATTGCCCAATCAGGGCTGGCCCCTGGGGTGGGACAGGGAACTGAGGGTGGGTGGCACTGGATGCAGCCCCTTTCCCAGGGGGGCCAAGGTCCAGTCCTTCCTCGGGGCCAGTGGCCAACCTCCTGGGTCCCTCCTCCCATCCCTATCCCCGGCCAGCAGGCCCTGATCAGCCCACTGCCCTCCCGCCATTGTGGCAGTTGGCCCCTCCCCCTGGGCTGGCAGGTCCTGACTGCCCGATCAGGCCTGGGCCCTGGGCTGGGATGGGGAACTGGGTATGGGTGGTGGTACACACAGGCAACGAGGGAAGAAGGAGGGGGAGAGGCAGGGTGGCGGGGAGGCGGGGAACCATATGGTGGTAGCAAGTGGGCGGCAAGGAAAGAAGGCGGCAGGGAGGTGGGGAACTGATGGGCTCTGATCGCCAGCCAGGCCTAGGGACCCCACCTGTGCATGAATTTTGTGCACCAAACCTCTAGTGTTGTATATAAAAACACAGTAAAATACTAGCCTAGGAAACACCTAGAGGCCCCTTACAACACATGAAAGGCATACAAGTGAGACTTTAAGGAATACTACCTTAAGGCAAAGACCTGGGAGTGGAGGAAGGAGACAATTCTAATGTACCTGTTGAGCAGTCAGATCCTGTCCACTTGGGGTCACAGCTGCACATTCCAGTGTCCAGAATAAAAGTGCCATGTCCTGAGCACTGCTCTTGACATATAGGAAGTGGAGTTTCACAACTGATTCCACCCCAACCAGTAGAACAGTGACATTCTCCTTTCACACAGATGCCATGGCTGGAACACATGGGGTCTAAGCAGTCCTCTGAAGGCCCAAGAAAGGAGGAAAGATTAAAATGAACAGGTATGGCCATTATATGACACCGAGATATTCACATTGATTTCCTAATATCATGCCATTTCTGCTGTTTTAATTAGGCAATACTATGACTCAGGTCAACACTGTGTTCAAAATAGATTATTAACATTTTAAAATATCATTAGATATCATAAAGATTGCATCCTAAATTTAGAAAAAAGAAACATGTATGTTGTGTGACACTGTTAGTAGTGTGTAGCACTCCCACACAAATGGGTGAGTGGATCAGTGAGGGCCCGCGATAGGAATTCCTCAGCTTTGAAAAAAAAAACGCTCAAGAATTTTTGGTGAGTCATTTCTTGTCTTTTCTGAAATTGGAATCATAGCTCCCAGAAATGCCTTTTACTTGATGTGTTTAGAGAAGTTTATATAGTTTAAGTTTGAATTATTCAAGGTATTGACAAAGTGACTGCTGAAGCATTGAAAATGCAACATATTAAAAAAATTCTTTTCTTGTGGCTTCTCCTTCTATAAGGATACAGTGACAGTGTCTACTGTTTTAGAATATCACGGACTCAATTATTTTTGCCTGTGACTCTGTGAGTCTGGAAATTTTTTGACACATGTATAATTTTTAGAGAAAAAAATATATATATATACATACAAACATATAAACTGTATTGGAAGTAGATTCCAATGCTTGTCTTGGGGAGAATTGTTTTATGCTTTTAATTCAATCACCATGGAAAATGGGAAAGTTGAGTTCCCAACTTTTAGTCTTCCCATACAAATAAGATGAAACAAAATAATTTACTACGATGCAGATGTATGCTTTGAATTACTTCTCCAGCAATGAAAAAAGACGTATACAATTTGCTACCATTTGTAAGACTGGCTTAGTTTTAGGCTGTGGTGTGGCCTTGGAACAGAGGAAGTTTAAACAAGCATATATTTAGTGTAATTGCCATTATAATTAGCCCATGATCTCAGGATCATTAGAGCAATGCTTCAATACCTGAGCTAATCAGCAAATAACTATCAGAAGGTACACCTCATTCTATTATTTCATTATTTGGAGGGAAAGGAAAAGTCCAAAGTATAAAATGTCATTTTAGAAGAAGGCCATTTGATTATATAAAATATAATACTTTGAATAAATAAGATTTAACTTAATATAATTTCTTTTATTAAAAGGCCACCTTCAATGAATATGTAAGTTATGCTTAAATCAGAGGCATAAAGTTGTATGGCTGAAGGGGCCAGGCCGATGACAAACTGGAATAAATGATATGGGCTGGATGTAAGAAAACGGAGTATATTGGGAGTGAACTGAGAGAAGTTTAAAGGAAGCTGCTGCTTCTTCGCTACAATTGATTGCCACCATGTAGGAATGTGAGCCCAGGGTTATCAGAGTTTCATGTTGTTCACAAGAGGCTAGAAATAGAGATTTTTATATGACACTTCTCTATTTAAATGTTGGCAAATATGTCACATTACACAACAAAAACACCACCACCATTATGCAAATCAAACAAGGCCCATCTATAAGCTCAGGTTAGGCTGTGGGCTCCTGGTCTGTGATGTCCGACTTAAAGCATTTATTTTAATATTGTGTTTGAAGTTTACAGTGTCAAATATGGTATTCCATGCTATCTTAGTTATTCTACAACTTTTTCAGTGATGCCTAGAACACTATATCCTTTTTCAACTGCTTATGTAATTTAAATAAAACGGTTTGAATTCATTAGGTTAGTTTTCTGGGAAAATTGTAGATGTTGTGATAGCACCACTTTTGGGGGTAAATAAGTGTGACCATATAGCATCTGAATTTACAACTTAAATATCATGATTACAGTTGGATAGCATACAAACAATTTCCAAAAGTAACTCAGGCACTAGGGTGCCTAGACTAGTCCCAATGCCATTCATTGGAACAGATAAAATCTTCACACCAAAATTCTAGTACTGCTAATGGGAGGTGAAAAGCTAAACTCTTGCTTGCTCACGGAGCAGAATGAGATTAAACCCTTTAGAATGCTGTGTAATAGTCTTAATGAGCCATCTTTAAAAAGCAATTATAGTGCATTTTCAGCTGCTTCTTTCCTGAACAATAGTTGTAATGAGACCCTCTCCCATGGTAATGGTTTAATATTATTTCTGAAATCACTCTTATTTGACGAATGTAGCATGAAAAAGGCCTGATTACTACTAGTAAACTTATTTTTCCAATGTGTCTCTTTAAATGATAAAACTATTGCCATTTCAAAATATGTCTTTTGTGTGTAAAGGCTCCTTTGGGGTGAATTTTAATATAAAGGCACTTCCTTGAAACTCATTAGTGATTCCTTAGGCATGGAGGTCAAGTTTATCATGAGCTATGTAAAAATAAATAATATGAAGCAATAATAATGGTAATTAAAAATCACTCCCAAAGAAAACATTCATAAAATGGTTCCAAATGTGCATATATTTTTTATTATGTGCTTTAATGTAAGATGTAGCCTACTGCACTCTGTAATAATGAAAGCATATGAATTAACACCTAAAATCATCAATATGGAAATTCTCAAGTTATAAAACAATGTTAAAATGAGGGGGATATGCCATTTTTCATAACTACTCTGCAAGGGTCACAGACATGGCCTCATGTTAACATTAGAGACTGTCAGGAGAGACATGAGCTCCCCTGACTTCAACCCCCTGTTCCATGTACAAAGCAGATATATTGAGCACTGATGGTTTGCTAAGACCACTTATTTCTCTATTAGAAGCACAGAATAGTGCCTTGGACAATTCAGTGGGAGAAAAGCCTAAAGCAGTAGATGAAAATGGGGCTCTGACCTTCCTCGCATATTTCTCCTTTGTATCCTGGCACACAGATGCAGACTCCCATGATGCAGGTGCCATGACCAAAGCACGTTGGGTCAATGCATTGTTCTTCTGGAACATCGCACTCTGGCCCCTTCCAGCCATTTCGGCAGACACAGTGTCCTTTCTCGTATTCTCCATTCCCACCACATAGCACAGGGCACGAATCTGAAGATTGGAAAATGAACTTGTAATGTTTCCATAATGCTTTTAAAATCTCCAACGAGCAATTCTCTATTGATTCTTGTATAATTTATCAGGCAAAAAAAAATTGTACTATTTCTGTCTTGGCCCGTATTAAATAGGCACGTTTATGATTATAAACAGAATTTGCCTTTCTTGGGGTGAGATAAAGATAAATTATAAAACTATCCTGAGTGGAGAAATTATTTCAGGCATTTGATTTTGATTACATCATAAACTTAGATAATAATAATTATTATCATTAGTATAAGCTAGGGATTTTTTTTCTCTTATGGCTTTTCTTTCTCAAGAAGATATATGCTACTTTTAGAGGGGGAAACAGAAAATTTGAAAAAACTAATACATGGGGAGTTATTCATTTTACAGAATGTTATCTTTAAAAATTGTACATTTAAAAAGATCTATGCTGGAGAGATGTCTACACACATAACACATCGTGCAGACCTTTAGTAGAACACTTTCTCTGCTTCGTCATTGTTTGTCTCCCTATTGAAACTGTGGACTCCTTAAGGGGAGGACCTGTATCTTCTGTCTTATTTTTTATTACCAGCCATCATCTTCACTCCTGCCCCCACTTCCTCAAGATCCATCATGGGCCTGGGAACCTAGCAAGTGCTATAGAATTCTCTATTGAATAGAATTTATCCTAAAGAAATTAAGTGGCTGAGAAACCTGAGATTAAAGTACTAGCAGACTGAGAACTTTAAGAACACAAAAAATAAGCAGAAAGAATCTTTAAAGTTGTAAGTGTAAGACTATGGGAAAACATGATGTGATTGACCTAAGCTTTTCAAGGATTAAACTGTGGGCAAGTCTAGGAAATGGTCAAGTTTGCTAAGTTGAACTTCTGATTTTCTAGTCTTTACTTTCTAGGCTACTTGCCCATTTGATTGCCCACTCGGTCCAGTTTACATGGAAGTTAATAAACAATTAACTACTTTGCCTAACTCTTAAAGTCCATCCATTATGAATGAGTTTATGCAGGACATGGAAGTATCAAGTAGCGGTTGGGTTAGATGATCTAGGTATAAATCCCATCTGTTAGGTAACCCTGGTTAAGTTATTTCACCTCTCTGAGGTTGTTTCTTTGCCCATAAAACTGGGATAATAACAGATATAGCTCGTAGGACTATGATAGGAAGTAGGAATTAAAAGACATAACACAAAGTTTTTAGAATAGTTCCTGGTGGAAAAAGTGCTCAACTTTTGGTAGTGGCAATGGGCAGTGTTGCTGCTATTACTGCTGTTACCATGACCACTACTGCCACTCCCCCTCCTCCTGAATTCTCAAATGACATCCATTTCCCTAAGTCAATCAGAAAAACAGAGCAACATTACCTCTAGCACAGTCAGGCCCAAGGAATCCTGGGAAACAATGGCAATGGCCAGAGATACACTCTCCATTTCCATTGCAATTAGTCGAACAGTCATCCATTATTTCTATTAATAAAGAGAAAAAGACAAAAATGAACAAATCTACAGACGACAGAATCCTTAATTTTTTAAAATTGTAAAAACTCTGGGCCTATAACATTCTTGCCCTTTGCTGTCTACAGAGCACTTACTATTTAAAATCAGATGTCAAAGATTTCTGTAAGATGTCACATGTAGTTCCAAATTATTAAAAGCACCCTGGAGTTGCTGAATTGGCTATTCAAGAGTAGAACTAAAAACCAATCTCATCTCTAAAGTGCATAAAGGGTCTAGAAGAATTATATTCTCATGAGACATTCGTGATAAAGTTAAAAATGTACTAGGATTATAGGACATTTCTCAAAAGCAAAGTGGGCTTCAAAATGTAACCAGAAGACTAAGTCTACTGTTTATTTTTCAGATTTAGGTTGTAGTAAATGACATTGTCTTCTCTAGCACTTTAAAATGTTTAATCTACTATCTCGACAGCTTAAATATGATAATCAGTATTTCATTTTCATTAATAAGTGACAATGGAATGCTTTTAAAGTAAGTGTTCATATTAAATTCACCACCACTAAAAGCATTGGAACCTAAGTATTTTGTTGAGAAATGCTTTCTTGACTGTAAATGCTTATCATTTCTCTGCCACTAATTTCCCTTCAATCCATTCTTAGAGAAGAATAGGCTTTAGGGGAATTGAGAAGGTTTTAAAGGTGCCCATAGGTAGTTCTGGTGCCATAAAGATATGCACTGTAACAGAACTTGGGCAAGTCTTCAGGTACTCTGATTGAAAAAGTATAAAGTTATACAGAAGCCAGTTTCTGATAATGATTTTAAAAATTATAATGTTGTACATCTGAAATTTACATAATGTTATTAATCAATGTTACCTCAATAAAAATTAATTAAAAATTAAAGTGTTTCTAATTTAAAACTGTATTTGCATACATAATAGTGTTAAATTCCAAGTCCATGAACTATGATGATATGCCTATTTTACTCTTGTAGTTTTTTTAAAAAAATCATCTTTTCATTACTATTTTCTGTAAGTTTTCTATACTTAGCAATCTTGGATTCCTAGTTTTATGTTCTGGTCTATTAAACTCATGCTTCTCATATGCACCAGTTTTTTCTTTTCAATCCAAATTATCTACTTCATCTAGTTCCACTTGGATAAGCTATTCCCAATTAAAACAAGATATACTAGGAAGTAGTCTTAACATCTTCCTCTGAACTATGAGAATTATATTGAGGGTAGAGAAATAGCATTTCTTCAATGGAGGTTTTTTGACTTCCTGTATCAGTAGAATTACTTGAGGTGCTTACAATGCAGATGCCTGGGCTTCATCCAGATCCACTAAATCTGTCTCTGAGGAATGTGGCCCAGTAATCTACATATTAACAAATACAGCAGGTGATCCTGCAGGTTTCCGCCACATTGAAGCCTCAAAGAATGAGTACAAATGCTTCAAATAAACTTCCATAGTTAGAAAATTTATGATCTAGATTTGGAGCTCTGCCCTGGGTAGAATAAATGCATTTATTAGGAAATGGTATCTAGTCTAATTAGGGGATTCTTAGAAAGCTGAGAAGGAATCCAGTGGCTGTGTGGATAGCCATCCTATTATCAATTGGATGATGGCATTCTTCTCCACCCCATGTGAATACATGAGCTAGCCTTTTGTAGGTTTATGATGCTCTGTTCTTTTATCTCTGTTTTAGACAACTGAACTGGATAAGAAATTGACACTTGGCATTTCTGAACTACAACTTGACTGGTGAGAATGTAACATTTGACAAAGAGCTAACCATTTTTAACTCATTAAACCTTTATTTTCAGAAAGTTATTAATTTATTTAAAAGGTCATTATAAAAAGCACAAAGAGTCTTTTTTTATATTCTAAGATGAAACAATTATTTCTCTATTTTCTACTATCTAACTTTCTTATACTAAGCAGTAGTGGCAGTTTTTAAATCTATATTTAGATTTCCCCTGTCTGGATGGTTAATAAGAGGCCATGGAGGAAGATTTGAAAGGTAAAAAAAGTTGAATTTCATTTCACACCAGTTCCTGTTGACAACTTTAGGGAAGTAGCCTTATGGGAATGTAGCTATTGTAGAAAAGACATTTAATAAAGTTTGCTATCAAAATAAATAAAAATTCCTACATCTTACTGAATGATCTAAAAGCTATCCCTGGGCCCACTGCTGCACAGGGCTTACCACCAGCAACACAAATGAGAAGAAAATGCATTATAGGAGGTATTGGAAGCTGCTATCTCCACAGGGTGTCAAAGAGACATTGGGACAGTCTAGGGACTCCAGGAAGAGGATGGCTACAACAGGATCGCATAAATAGCCAGTAATGAAAATAATACATTTTCCTATTTATGTTGACCTCCAGGAAACTTTGCCTTCTTTGTTTTAAAACTTAATGCAGAATCACTTCCTAGGCAGCAGTTCATTAGAGCAGAGAATCATTTTAAAGTTCTATGCTTACAGTTCTGTTCTTATACTAGAGTCTAAAGCCTCTTCATATCTGTGTCTGCACTGATGATGTGTTGCTTTTGGCAGGTTTTCTCATAAGAGCAACTAAAGATAATTCATAATCTATGGAATGTATGTTCTAAAGGGCATGGGCTTTGGAAACAAGCATATTGGGTGTCTCAAATCTCAATTTTGCCACTTGCTGGCTGTGAGAATTTACCAAATTATTTACTCATTCCAGGCCTCTGTTTTCATATTTGTAACATTACTATTGTTATACCTGTGCTGTCAGGATTGTGATGAGAATCAAACAAGATAACTGAATGTAAAGCATCTAGTGCAGTGCTTGGGGCAGAGTAGCACTCCATATACGATCATGTTACAGAGCAGACTGACTGAGATAATGGGATACTGACAACTCTGCCCATACTACTGGAAAATAGTATATATTAATGTAGATCTATGTTAGTCATTTAATAAATGTTGGTTATTAATACTGTCTGGAGCCTTATTAGCAGACCAAATAGAGTTAAGCTCAATCAACTGATTCTAGTATTATGAATACAGAATAAGCAACATTTAGAATAAATTCACACAAAATCTTATTTTGTTCAAGCAAAGATTTTAGTCTCTTTTCACTAAAATTAACATAAGTTATAAAAACATTAAAAATTATTGGGGAGAATTTAGAGTAAATAACTTATATACTTTTGATTTTTTTGGAAATTTACTTGGATTCTCTTTAAGTAGAATTATAGGAGAAATGTTTATCTTATTTCTAATATCAAAAGACAACAGAAAAGTAAACAAACTGACTTGCATAAGGGAAAAACTAGTATGTTGTTGCATAGAAAAGTGACAGCTTAATATCTGGATAATAACACTTATATTTCAAAGGTCAGGTTCTTTTTGGGAGGAAGTAAGGGATAGAAAAAAAACCTACAAGCATGTCTCTGAATCTATTGACTTTTTAAAAGGTAAATAGTTTGGCTAGTATTTTAATTTAAGCTCAGGGGCAAGGATATCTGGAAAAGAGAAAAATCTTCACAAGTATTTTAGATCTCATAACTCATTGTCAATTGCCTTATCAAAATTGGGCCTGGATAGAAAAATATCATGTAAGTTCTGTGTCTGTTGAATCTGCCCCAATGAGTCCATGAGTGACAAAACAGTGTCACAACTGAAAATATTTTTTCCAATTTAACAAACACTTTTTCTTTTGAAGATATAAAATCAGTAAAGTATTTCAATAGGGGAAAAATAATTAGTGCATTTTTACTACCTTTCTGATTACTTTAGAAGAAAGTTTTTGATAAACTTATGGATGGAATACCATTTTCTACTGACTCAAGGTCTTCAGCATAGAGTAAAAATAGAACATAATTGTTATAAAGAGCAGATGGTATATCTATTAACAGTCAATACATCTTCCTAAACATATGGTTGAACAGATTAACTAAAGGATAAATGGTGAGAGCTGTATAGAAAACTGACAGCTGCAAAACATTTTCTCTTCTTTTAACAGACGAGTATTTTAGGAAAATTCACACAATAAAATACTGTGTCAATGAGTTGTTTATCCTCCGGGCTCTAAAATTGCTAAAAAGCTCAGCTTTATTCACACAAAGGGTCAAGGGGAATGCATTCACCAAAAAAAAAAAAAAAAATGACAAGAGTGAGATGTCTCTGACTAACTAGGGTGAACTGTGAATAAGAGTGGGTGAAGACATTGTATTAAAAAGAACATGTTTTAAAAGACCCTGAGAACACCAAAAGAGACATTGTGATGATTTTGAAATGAAAAAAATTCTAAAAGAAATGGCTTTAAATGACCCAAGTTATTATTCTTTCAGACTCTTCTTTAAGTACTGTCAGGTTGTATTTTGAAACCTTAAAGGATGGTTCTAGAATCAGTCATTGTAAAGAACTGGACTGATGCAAGTTTTTCCATTTTAAAAGGTGCTTATTTGTGTTTTTTTGTTTTTAATAGATCTTGAACTAACAGAGGTTCCCCTGCTTGGACCCTTCTTTACCGAAGTTGTCTTATGTAGCCTCAGTAACAATGTCATCCAGGTAATTATTTCTATTGAAAACATACAAAACAGTGTACGGCAAATATCTTAAAATAGCAGCAAATAATGGACCTTTTAAAAACTCTTAATCAGCATTGAAACAACATTAATGACAACAACAATATAAGCCTTTCTCATAGTGACCTATCCTGAATAATGAGTTTAAGGCAGGATGAACAATAAGCTTAAATAACATCTGTAATACTTTAATCACTGATTGTGTCTTTCTAGAGTTATACTGTCAATTCAAAATAATAGCCAAAGCAGCTTACCAATTGCTGTAGTTAACACAAATACTTGTTCCATCTTTTTGCCATCATTGTAAAATGCCAGATACCAAGGCCCTTGGTCCATGTACTCTATGAAGCCTGTCTCCTGCAGTGAGGTTAAGATCAGGTTCCGAGGGGAATGCTGGCTATCGTCAGAGCCCTTGGAGTCTTGCTTCACCAGTTGCTTTCCATCCATGAGCTTTACGAAATCAAACTGGAACAAATATGAACACAAATATGAGCCTCTGCTTTTACTTCTTGACTGACAGACATCTCTAACTTCATTGCCCTATTTCATACTTCTTTGCTTTGGAGGCAGGCAAAGAGGAAGATGAAGTTACTAATTTTTAAGTAAATTTAAACCCAAAAGAATATTATTAATTCTTAGGGGAAAAGCCCCACTATACTTATAAATGTTATAAACCTCTCAGTTTTGGAGTATTCAAAATAGTCATTTAAAAATAAATAAACCAAGAAATAGAAATATATTTTGTTTAGTATTATGCAAGAGAATCTTGATATTTTACCATACTGTCTGATAGAAGACAGTTGAAACCACACATTCCCCTCAGAAATGTTACCATGACCTTCCCTACAAATTAAAGAGTTTTATACATTTTTAAAAAACAAATGAGTAAACAGTCAAACTTTGAAAACATTAATCATAATTTACTATTTTTGTAGTAGCATATTTAAATATTCAAAGGACACTCTCCTTTTTATTCCTAATCAGTGGATAAGCACATGGCACATGTGTCCTTGAACATTTTCAATAGTCAGATTTGAATGGCATTCTAATCCCCTGCCTAGTCTGACCCAGAAGGGAAGGTTTGAACTACAGTTATATCTTCTGAAAACAAAGCAAGTCCCAGATGGCTATGATTCCTTATGCTACTTCTTAGATGGAACAGAGTCCCAAATGGGTTCATGTGAGAAAGAGATAAGGAAAACAGAATGAGAGAAATTAGGTAGCTACAGTTTATAGAAGGGCATTGTAAACCATAGAGGTTTTACATATTTGAGTTATTATTAACAATAACAAGGAAACTTTTCTACTTGTAAGACAAAACCTACCTTTTGACTCATTTCCATTATTGATATGCATTCCTTCATCTGGACAAGGGATCATGGGTGCACAGAACCAGCAAAGGGGGGTGTGGGCACCATAGAAGTAAGATGAGGGGGTTGGGAAGGCTCATGGTTATCCTGTTCCAGGAAACAGGATTCAAGTTTCAAGGATACTTTATTAAACTCCCTTTTCTGAATCTGCTCTGCTGAATATGAGTCCTTATTTCTTAATGGCATTTTTTTTCATTCGCTTTAGTGTGATTATTCTGGATGTTGCTCATTGCAAAGATTGTCTGCCTTCACCTTTGACTCCAACACATGTTGCAGGTCACAATCCCCAAACTAGTCATCCCAACACCCTTTAAAAGGGTCAAGAAATACCTGTAATATCAAATACCTGGGTATGTGTAGGTGGAATGTTTCTTCTGCCATAAATTCCCAGCAGAGAGTCCTTGGCTAAAGAAATATTGAATTTCAGATATATTGGATGGTGGATAGTAATCTGGAAACGCCAGAATAAGCCAGGAGGAATGGTCTGCATGACCTGTGCACCAATGTCAACTTCTCCAGTGTCTATTGCTCGTCCCTTCTGAAATACTGGTTTTGAAAGTAAAGAAAAATACACACAACATTAATCTTAATTTATAAAGCAATGGTTTTTAGTTTTTCAAGAACAGATACATCAAAATGACTTACTCAGATCTTTCTTACTCCCCACACCACCCATATGTCAAGGCTTTACCCAAATTAAATATCTTCCAAGGAGCCCTCCCTAACCAACCACTATATCAGTCTCTCCCTTCTATTAAACTGCTATTGCATTTATTTCCATCATTTGATTCATTTTAACCATTATTTACTGAATGCTGCCCCAGAAGCTGCAAGACATACAAAAATGAGTAAGATGCAGTTCTTGCTCTCAAGGAGCTTTGAATATAAGAGATAAAATAGGACAAGTACACAAATAACCACGTTGTAAAAGAAAATCAGTACTCTGGTTATTCAAAGGGGGGAAAGGTATTCAGTTGGAGGATACTCTTCATTCCTAGCTGTCTCTATGCCCTTTATCTTCCTTTATGTTTCTCCCTAGTACTTATCACCACCTAACATATAACCTGTTTTACTTATATACTGTTTATTGCCTATTTTCTCCCAGTACAATATGCTCCATGAGGCTGTGGCTGTTTTGTTCATTGCTTTATCCTCAGTAACTAGAAGAAGGTGGGCAAATAGTATATGATAAGTACACGTTTTCTCAATAAGTGAATGAACCAGAAAAGGGTATTTATGGGAAGTGGTATTTAATATGGGCCTTAAAAGAGGGAGAGGATTTCAACAGAGCTGTTGGGAAGTTTGTTCCACATGGAAGGAGCAGCTTGAACCAAAGCAAAGAGGAGAGAAAATTGTAAAGCTAAGTTATATATATAGATGAGCAGTTGGAGATATGGATGGAGGGACAGGACGGAATCACATTTTATAAGGTCTTGAGTGTCAGCCCTAAAGCATTTATTGAATAAAGAATGGAAAGCCACTGAAGGTTTTTAAGAAGAGTCGAAAAGTCTGGATATATTGGAAAGGCTAACCTTAGGGCAGAAGATAGGATGATTAAGCAGGAAGACACAAGAATGATATAGGCATTATGGGGCAATAACTTGGTAAAATGATATTAAGATCTAAATTTGAAAAAAGTACATTCTAGCCAATTGTAAAATAAACAAATAGTACTATGCCAAATTAACATGATGCTAAGTAAAATAAGCCAGTCAGAAAAAGACAAGTACCATATGATTTCACTCATATGTGGAATTTAATGAACAAACTGAACTAAGAAGCAAAATAGACACAGACTCATAGAGAGAAAGCAGACAGATCTGATAAGGTAAGAGTGATGTGGGAAAAGGGGGAGGGATTGAGCAAAAAAAGAGAAAGAACTTATAGACAGAGGACAGTATAGTGATTGTGGGGGGAGGGGTGGTGATGGTGGAAGATTGTATAGGGATGAATAAAGAGGTCAATAATTATGCAAAAATAAAGAAAAAATAAATTTAAAAAGGATTATGCACAACAAAGAGAAAAAAAATCAATGAATTGAAAAGGCAACCTATCAAGCTATATATCTGAAAAGGGGTTAATATCCAAAATATATAAAAACTCATACAACTCAATTATAAAGACGCAAATAATTCAAATTAAAAAAATGGGCAAAGTACCTGAATAGACATTTTTCCAAAGAACACACAAATGATCAATAGGTATATGAAAAGGTGTTCAACATCACTAATCATTGTAAAAATACAAATCAAAACTACAATGAGATATCAATTCACACCTTTTAGGTTGGTTATTATAAAAAAGGCAAGAGATAACAAATGTTGTGAGGCTGTAGAGAATAGGGAAGCCTTATATTCTGTTGACGGGAAGGCATAATGGTGAAGCCATTTTGGAAAACAGAATAGTGGTTCATCAAAAAATTAAAAATTGAACTACCGTATCACCCATTAATCACACTCCTGGGTATATACCCAAAGAAACTGAAATAAGGATCCAGAAGAGATATCTGTACACCCACATTCACTGCCCCATTATTCGCAATAGCCAAGATATAGAAGCAACCTAAATGACCTCTAATGGATGAATAGATAAAAAATGTGACACACACACACATATACAAAATAAGATAATGGAATATTATTCACTCATGAAAAGAAAAGGGCAATCCTGCTATTTGCAACAAAAATGGATGAGTTTGGAGGGCATTATGCTAAGTGAAATAAGCCAGAAAAAAACCAGCATTGTACAGTGTCATTTATATGTGGAATCTAAAATAGAAAAAGCTGATTTTATAGAAATAGAGAATAGAACAATGGTTGCCAGCACTGGAAGGAGGGGAAAATGGGGTGATATAGGTAAAAGGGTGTACATTTTAAGTTATAAGAAGAAGTTCTGAGACTCTAAAGTTCAGACTATAGTTAAAAATTTGGTATTATATACTTGAAAGTAAATCTTAAGCATTCTCACCACACACACACAAAGAGTTGACTATGTTAACTATATGAAGTGATGGATGTGTTAATTATCTTGATCTTGGTAATCATTTTACAATTCATGTTTTTCAAATTCTCATGTTGTACACTTTAAATATAATATAATTATACTTCTCAGTTATTCCTCAATAAAGTTAAAAACAATCACATATTACCTGGGAAGTGTAAAACTGGATTATCCCAAATAATGGTACAAATATCAGTCAACTTCAGGTTATTATTATATTTAAAAATCTTATTGTAATTTTAAGTGTAAATATTAAAAAGCAAAAAAGTATTTTCTGAAGTAGCATAGAGAAAATAAATCCAAGATAAAAATAGTTTAAACAAAAGAAGAAAGGGAAGACTAGAATGGTTAATGAGCAAACACAAAAGAGGGAAGATAATTTTCATATATCTATATCTATAATTAAATCAAAGAGCAATGAACTAAACGCTTGTGTTAAAATGAAAGAACCATCATTCCTAATCAAAACATAAAATGGAATTACATGTTTTGTATACAAAATATATCTAAATATTGAGTTGTAACAATAAAAAGTTATTTCCCCAGAAAGGAAAGGGGAAAAAAAGTGGAACGTAGACAATGTAAAGGAAAATACTATAGCAGAGCTTCTCAAAATTGAATGGGCATAAGAAGGGGATCTTGATAAAATGCAAATTATGATTCTCTTGGTCTGAGTTTTGATATTTCAAACAAGTTCCCATTAATGCCCATGTTTAGTGGTCCACAGCCCACACATGGAGAGGCAAAGTTCTTTCGACATTGGGACACTAGGTATGGGGGCTAAGGCAAGGTCAAAATCAACCCCATGATTATGAGTTTGGGTGACTTAATGTTGGTAGCAAAAACAAGAATCCTAGACCTAGTCAGTTTTGCTCAGTGGATAGTGTCGGCCTGCAGACTGAAGGGTGCCAGGTTCAATTCTGATCAAGGGCACATGCCTGGGTTGCAGGCTCAATCCCCAATAGGGGGTATGCAGGTGGCAGCCGATTGATTAATGATTCTCTCTCATCACTGATGTTTCCTAGAAGGAGATGGTTTGTGTGAGAGGATGTTGAATTTGGACAATCAGATCTTTATTATTTATTGCCATATTTTCTAGTGATTTCTGACATGCTACTTTAATATTTATTTCTGTGGAATTCTTTATTATGTGGTGGTGGCGGGGGAGAAAAGGGATACAAGAGGATTGACTTGATCTTAAGCAAGGCAGATTATCCTCATGAGGGCAAGTTCAATTCGGCCTCATTTCACATTGCCTTCATATTTGCAGCCATCAACTTCTCCACACCAAACACAGTTTAAAAACACACATGGTCTCTATCCTTTGTGCTTACCTGCTGTGAAATTAACATCCCATTAAGAAACACACCTGCAGTGGCTTTATGCAGAGGCCAAAGTCTTACAGCTTTTAACTCCCTAAAATATCTCCATTATTGCTTTTTGTGTTAAGGCCAAGAGTAATAACTATTTTAAGAATGTTCACTGTTAACTGTTAATAATACATTTCAAATGCAATTTTGAACATAATTATGTATTACAGGACACACAATTTTATGGAATTGACATTTATAATAAAATATGCCCTTTGAGATGATGAATGACCAACTGAGGACTTTATTTTTCACTGAAGGTTACTTTTTTCCATGTCAGAAAGAAAAGTGTGGTCCCCAAAGGGTTGATTCAACATTTAACTCTTAATGTCCTGAAGGTGACAAATGTCTTCAATGAGCAGGCAATTAAGAGTCTGTTTTTATATGGACATTTACTTCTCTTCTCCACTTAATGTTCAGTTTGTTCAACTGCTTTCCTCGTTGGAGGCTTTTACCACTTCATAATATGCATCATTTGGTCATGCAAACAATATTAAAAATATAAAACAGTTTTAAAGGATTTAGGTTTAGCAAACACTATTTTAAAGGTGCTGCAAACAGCCTTTAATGAATACAGACACTGTCATTTCTAAAAAATCAAGGCAAAACTGACTGATGGACATTAACCTTTATATACGAGCCTTACCAAATGCTACACTCTCTCTTCCGTCTGACTTTATAGCACCATATATTGCATAATGAGGCTACTTAAATGTTATTCACTAAATCAAATGAAACTCGTGAAGTTATGTTGCTGGAGTTTCCTGGTTATTAGCATTACTAAATATCCGAAGCATATAATCGTAAGACATTTATAAAAATAATTTTAACAGAAGATTGTCTTACCCTTTGAGAGCTTGCATTATAGTTAAGGCAAGGTAGGCGAAGAGAAATGACAACATGAATGAACATGTGGGT
Organism: Myotis davidii; assembly: GCF_000327345.1. Lineage (NCBI taxonomy): Eukaryota > Metazoa > Chordata > Mammalia > Chiroptera > Vespertilionidae > Myotis > Myotis davidii. The sequence continues at coordinate 1,029,370 of NW_006299876.1, forward strand.
ATAATTTAAATAAAAATAGCAAAGCAAGCTATTTTTGGTAAGTTGCAGCGTTTTGGTATTAGAGAAGAGAAATTCTCACAGCTTGCAGATGGAAAATTTTGCAGCCTCTAACCTTTTGGAGCTTAGTGCATCAGAGAGGAAGGTATTTCCTTGTTAGTAGTTTATATCACTAAATAGCTGGCTCCATTTTATCTTCTCCTAAAATTAGTTTTGAATTAAAATGTAGTGATGATTAGTTCCTTTATTTCATTATTTTCTTAATGTAGCTTAAAGTTGGATACTGAAGAGGAAAAAGTTTCGTGCAGAAAAACAGCATGTAAATGTGATTTTAGGAAGAAATTCTCCATCAATATAGGTAACTGGAATAATTTTGGCCAAACTTACCATTAACTTTGATCCTTCATTTGCAAATTGCAGCAGCAAAGTTAAAATATTGTAGTGCTAAGGTACAGTTTTTGTAATATTCATGTTTTGATTCTCATTTAACCACTTATTTTACTGAAGCATATCAGAAGGCCCAGGAATACTGTATTCTCCAGTAACTTTCTTGCACAAATCCAAAATGAACTGCACAGAGCCACAGGTAATATCATACTTTTCAGTACTGTAGTTATCACAGTCTCACCAATATCCACAAATTTAGTTTGCGCCAAGCACTCTCTCTTTTGGTTACAATACAGGCATCAGTTGCTGAGTGGGGAAAAACAATGGCAGATGGCTATGTTAAAGGATGGCAAACTAACTGATGGGAATTAAGTTCAAGAAAAAAAGGTCAAGCTACCTGGAAAGTAAAAATGGGGGCCTGGAATTGGTGACAGACACTGCATGCAATGGCTGTTATTGACTAAACCAAGGCTTCATTACATCTAGACTCAGACACATACCAGAATACTAATAACATTATTATAAACTAGGGAACAGGTGCACAAATTCGTGCATGGGTGAGGTCCCTCTGGGTGGCCTGCAGGGATTGGGCCAAAACCCACAATCCAATGCAGCCTGCAAATCCTACCTGCTACTCCCACTAATCCTGGCCCCACTGTGCCTGCCATCAGCTTGCTCCAATCAACCCTGACTGGGAGAGTTTTGTGCTGCCGCAGCAGCACTCACCAGCCATGAGCCCTGTGTCTGGTGCCCTCCCAAGGGGAGTGGCCTGAGGGATCGGGCTGAAACTGGCTCTTTGACATCCCCCAAGGGGTCCCAAATTCCAAGAGAGCACAGGCCAGGCTGAGGGACAGCACCAGTGCACCACCGGGCTGGGAAGGGGCTGTGGAAGGGCTCCAGGGCATGTCTGGCCCATCTATTATATAGGATAACACTAGAGGCCCAGTGCATGGATTTGTGTACCGATGGGGTCCCTCGGTCTGGCCTGTGGGGATAGGGCCAAAACTGGCTCTCCAACATCCCCTGAGGGGTCCTGGATTGCGAGAGGGCGTTTCTTGGGTGATGCACCCTGGAATTGGGCTCCCTCCTCTCTGGTTCCAGGTGCATCACCCAAGAACTGCAGCTGCCAAGTCACCGCAGCTCGGCAGCTCCTGCATTGAGTGTCTTCCGCCTGGTGGTCAGTGTGCATCATAGCTACCAGTTGGAGCATCTGCCCCCTGGTGGTCATTGCATGTCATAACTACTGGTTGGAGGTCAAATGGTCAGATGGTGGCTTAGGCTAAATAGTTGGTAAATGACTATATTCTGGATATGTACACTTATTTTTCCTACGTAATATAGCTAGACATGTTGCATCCAATGATTCTGTGCAAAACTCAGTGGAACATTAGTAAAAGATACTGACACTTGGTCATGAAAAAGATTTCACTATCAGATACTTATATAAAAATGACTAGGGTTAAAGGCTGTAGTATTGTCCATGACAGCAATCTTAGTAGTCTTCTAAAAATATTTTCTAATTCCATGAAAATTAAGCTAAGAAGATAATGCTTTAAAAATAAAGGAAATGTCCAAATAAACACACCTTAAGATCATATTTGCCCTTTACATCACCCTATGGCACATTCAAAATCTCCAAAAAATGGCTTTGGTATGGTCTTTCACCTGAATTAGCCCTAGTGTGTTTCATGATTTACATACCATCATCTTTGTGTTCCTTCAAATATAATAATCATTTCACAGGAACAAGTCGTTGTGAAATTTAGAATATCAGTTCTTGAAACAAAATGGGGAAGTGAAATCAACCTATACTTCCAGTGATCAAAAGCAGCAGAGATGAAAAAGAACAGTGAAAACCAACCCTCTTCCATCTATGTGGCCTTGTATAATTTTCCTTATATGAACTGTTGAAGAGAAATATGTATTCAACTGTCAATTCTTCAGGGACAGATATTCCAGACTGTGTATTACACATGGCTTTTCATACTCATTATATAGCCCAGGAGTAGGTGGGAAAAAGAAAAGGAGTGAACCTTGTACATAGTAGGTACTTGGTAAATACTGTTTGTATGAATTAATAAAATAGTAAGCTTGATAATTTATTTTGTAATGTTGATAAGTTATTTTGACATTTCAGCACAAGGTATGGTGGGAGTAAGAGTTGAAACCATTTGCACACAGGCACCTTTGGGAATTAACTGTGAATAACATATGTTAGAAATAAAAATCCCTCTGCTACTGACACTGAAAATAGATAGCTGATTGTGTAAAAAAAAGTCCATTAACTAATCTTACACTTGAGAAATACATTAGTGTATAAGTGTAAAGAGTTAGGTACAGACACTGGATGACTTCAAATTCCAGGACAGTAGCTTATCTAGTAATGTATACATCTTCTCAGTCAGAAGTGAAATGGAATTATAAAAATCTAACGCTTAATGATGGGACCAATTTTGAATTACATTTTGACTCTGTATATCTATTTGTTGAACATATAATTTAAAAGACATGTCCTGGCCAATTTTGCTCAGTGGTTACAGCAACAGCCCACCCACTGATAGGGCTCAGGTTTAATTCCTGGTCAAGGGCATGTACCGTCGATTGCAGGTTCCCCAGCCCCAGTAGAGGTGTGTGCCAGAGGCAACCAATCAATGTGTCTCTGTCACGTCAAAGTTTCTCTCTCTCTTCCCCCTCCTTCCTCCTTTCCACTCTCTCTAGAAATCAATGGGGAAAATATCCTTGGGTGATATATTCTTTTTGTATAAAAAAATACAAAAAGCACACACCAAAAACCTCACATAATTCCCCTTTGAGAAAAATTTCATATCAAGAACTTCCACTTTCCTAAAACATTTAAGGTTTCCTAGTTCTTATGGTCTGGTCTATTGACTATTATATAGTACAGTATTCACAAAAATTAGTTTTCAAATTTTAGGCTCTCCTGACTTGACATATAATCTCACACAGTGAAATATAAATTATGTTTGCAGAATCTCAGTATGCTGATTAAAAATGGCATAGGAAATAGCCAATCTCTTTGAATTTCTTTGGTGAAACTAGAATTGATATAAAACTCAAATTTATCATCATATTGTTATATGTTCGAACATATACTCAGAGTCATGGGTCAATATGGAATAAAATACCTTCTTAGAAATAATATTACCATCTGCAAAAATAATATTCAAAACTTAATGAATATGGATATATGTAATATAAAACTCAAAAATGAAATTATAGAAAAATTTCATTTATAATATTATCAAAAATAATTAAAAACTTAGGGATAGATCCTTGGCTGGGTGTCTCAGTTGGTTGGAGTCATCCTATACACCAAAAGGTGGCAGGTTTGATTCCCAGTAGAGGTGCATATGGGAAGCAGGCAATTCAAAATTTTCTCACATATTGATGTATCTCTCTCTCTCTTACTCTCACTCTAAAAAACTCAATGAAAAACATATCTTTGGGTGAGGATTAAAAAATGAAAACAAAAAACTTGGGGATACATTTAATAAAATAAGCTGTAAGACTTGTACACTGAGAAATATAAGACATCATTGAAAGAAATTAAAGAAGATCTAAATAAATGGAAAGACATCTATGCTCATGGATCAAAAATTTTACTATTGTTAATAGCAATATTTACCACACGGATCTACAGATTGAATTCAATCCCCATCAAAATTTCAACTCCCGTATTTGCAGAAATACACAAGTTGAGCTAAAATTTATATTGAAATGCAAGAAACCCAGAAAAACTAAAAGAATCATAAAAAATATTGAAGGTTTCACACTTTCTGATTTCAAAACCTGTTATAAAGCTGCAGTAATTGAGACAAGTGGTACTGGCATTAGAATAGATATATAGATCAATGGAATAGAATTGAGAGTCAAGGAATAAAACATCACATTTATAATCAACTAGTAGCCCGGTGAACGAAATTCATGCACATTAAAAGGGAATTAATTGCCCTAACCAGGTTGGCTCAGTGGATAGAGCATCAGCCTGCAGACTCAAGGGTCCCGGGTTTCATTCCGGATGTACCTTGGTTGTGGGCACATCCCCAGTGAGAGCATCAGCGCAGACTCAAGGGTCCCGGGTTTCATTCCGGATGTACCTTGGTTGTGGGCACATCCCCAGTGGGGAGTGTGAAGGAGGCAGCTAATTGATGTTTCTCTCTCATCGATGTTTCTAACTCTCTCTCCCTCTCCCC
>NW_006299876.1:1034239-1039634 GCF_000327345.1 Myotis davidii
ATGTGGGTGCTGGGGAGTCTGAAACTCCAGGGTGGGGTGTTCTGGATGTTCATCATGGGTAACCCTGGGAGAGAGTCTTTGAGGGTCAGAACACAGGGGATGGCCTAGGGCATTGGTGAAGTCATCCTGGAAAGGTCCTGGGGGGGGAGCCTTTGAGAAAGAACAACAAAATTGGAGGGATCAAAACACCAGATATCAAACTACACTACAATCCACTGTAATCAAAACAGCCTGGTGCTGGCACAAGAGCAGGCGTATTGACCAATAAAACAGAATAGAGAGCTCAGAAATCAACCCATGCTGTTATGGTCAATTAATATTTGACATGGAGACAAGAACATACAATAGGGTGAAGATAGTCTATTCAGTAAATGATGTTGGGAAAATTGAACAGATGCAAAATAATGAAACTAGACCACCTTCTTACACCATACAAAAGAATAAACTTAAAATGGATTAAAGACTTAAATCTTACATTCAAAACTATAAAAATCCTAGAAGAAAACATAGGCAGGAAAATCTCAGACATGTCTCATAGGAATATTATTTCTGATATATCTCCTTGGGTAAGGGAAATAAGAAAAAAATAAGCAAATGTAACTATATCAAACTAAAAAGTTTTTGTAGCCCAAGTGTCCATCAGTAGATGAGCGTATAAAAATGCTGTGGTACATTTACACAATTGAATACTGTTTGGCCTTAACAAAAAAAAGGAAATATTATCTTTTGCAACAGCATGGATAGACGTGGAGAGTATGATGCTAAGTGAAATAAGCCAGTCAGAGAAAGACAAGTAACATATGACTTCACTTATATGTGAAATTTAATGAAGAAAAATAACTAATAAATAAAATAGAAACTGACATGGATATAGAGAACAGACGGACAGCTGTCAGAGGAGAGGGATGGTTGGAGGCTTGGGTGAAAAATATAGATTAGAAATCAAGAACTTTAGAGTTACTTATCTGTACAGTTGTGGGATTCTTTTGTCAGTTTTAAAAAAATATACTTTTTTGATTTTTTACAGAAAGGAAGGGAGAGGGACAGAGAGTTAGAAACATCGATGAGAGAGAAACATCAATCAGCTGCCTCCTACACACCCCCTACTGGGGATGTACCCACAACCAAGGTACATGCCCTTGACCAGAATCAAACCTGGGACCCTTCAGTCTGCAGGCTGATGCTCTATCCACTGAGCCAAACCGGTTAGGGCTTAATTAACTTTTCTAATAAGTGCATCAAGACAATTCAATAGAGGAAAGAATAGTCTTTTCAATAAGTGGTACTGGACAACTGAATGTCCAAAAGAGTGAAGCAAAAGAGTGAAGTTGAATCACTCCGTCACACTATACACAAAAATTAACTTAAAATAGATCAAATGTCTAAATGTAAGGACTAAACCTATAAAATTCCCAGATGAAAACAGGCATAAATATTTATGACCTAGGATTTGGCAATAGTTTCTTAGATATCACATCAAAAGCACATACAACAAAAGAAAACATAGATAAATATGACTTCATCAAAATTAAAAACTTTTCTGCTTGAAAGGACACCATCATGAAAATGAGAGACAGCCTTCTTCTCCCACAGAATGGGAGAAAATATCTTTAAATCATACATCAGATAAGGGACTTGTGTACATTAAGAAGCCTTATAAATAAAAACACAAGCTGGGAGAACCAGTATGGCGGTTTAGGCAAATGCCTGTACTTGCTGCCTCCCACAACCACATCAAAATTACAACTGAAATACAGAACAACCATCATCCATAACCACTGTAAAGCTGCCTAAATGGAAGTCCTACAACTAGAGAAGTAAAGAAGAAAGCACACTGAGACGAGTAGAAGGTGCGGAGGTGCAGAATTGGCTGCTCCGGCATCCACATGGGCTGCTTTTTTAATTGGCAGGGAGACTGTCTCTGCAGAGGCTGTCTGGAGGAGCAAGGGTTCCAAGGCCCACACAAGAACCCCAGCCTAGGGTGCCAGAGCTGGGAAAAGAAGTCCATTTGGGCAATAAGAACTATGGGCTGTAAAAACCAGTACAGATTGGGGCTCAGTGACATAGAGAATGATAGAGACCCAGCTGCTCCCCTTAAAAGTCCAGCATCATGAACTGAACTTACAAGCTCCCACTTCCTCTGAGCTCCAGTGGCGGGCAAGGCTCTGGGGGACCCAGACATATACGAGGAGAAACTGGACCTTTTGGAATCGGGGCAGGAACTTGGGGGAGGCTTTCCACTAGACAGAGATGCTTGTAGGGATCATTGTTCCTGTGCTGGGACCTCCCAGTTGCAGGGCTGACTGGCAGCCATTTCTGTTTGCTCTGCCCTGGAGATTCCCAGAGACAAAACCCCACCCAATTTACAACCCCACCCAAGCAAGCCTCATGTTAGTTTCAAGCTGCCTGGCTGCCGGCCGCCATCTTGGTTGGCAGTGAATTTGCATATCTCACTGATTAGCCAATGGGAAGGGTAGCGGTTGTACGCCAATTACCATGTTTCTCTTTTATTAGATAGGATGTACAAATATATAGAAACATAAAGGATATCGGTGATTGCCAGGGGCTGGGAGAGTGAGGATGTGGAATGACTGCCAAAGTCTATGAGGTTTCTTTTTGGTATGATGAAACTACCAATTAAATAACGGTGAAAGCTACATAACTCTGAATATACTAAGAATCAATGAACTGTGCACTTTAAATTGGTGAATTACATCCTATCTAATAATAGACAAACATGGTAATTGACCATATAGCCTCTCCCACCTCCGTGGCAGCACTATGAATGTCCAACTAACGGTTTTGACCCAATCCCTTGGGGGCCTAAGCCTTTAGTCAGACATCCCCCAAGGGCTCCTTGGCTGCCAGAAGGATGTCTGACTGCAAGCTTAGGCCTGATCCCCCGGGGAGTGGGCCTAAGTTGACAGGTGGACATCCCCCAAGGGGTTCTGGACTGTGAATGGGTGCAGGCCAGGCTGAGGGATCCCCCCCCCCACCCCTGAGTGCACAAATTTTTGTGCACCGGGCCTCTAGTAGTATATAAAATTACATTTCAACAAAGATATTACAAAATACATGGTTAGAAGTTATATATTGACATGCATAGCCCACACACCTACACACACACTTTCATAAAATGTCACAAGAGTGTTAATGTGTTTCCAAGTATTTTTAGAAGTTCACCTGTTTGTTACTTAGAAGCTGAACTATCTCCTGGCTAGTCCTTTTAGAATGTTTAATTGGTAGTACATAGCAGTGATGCCTATTTTCTATATTTTCTACAATGTTAGATATTTGCTATATGTAGGTTATTATAATCAAATCATTCTGGACTTTGGAGTGGTGGCAGGAAGGCTGGTCATGAAATAATAGATCAATGTATCCAGCACTTCCTTTTGTATCTTAAAATGGGTCCTCAGAGGACAGGACAGTCACATCTGTCTAAACTCTTGACATCAACTTACTACACATTTAATGAAGATAATATATTATGACCCCCTTATCCTAGAGTTGAGGGTAATGAGAGGGTTGTATACCCTCTTGTGCCAGGCCTCAGAAAAGAGAGGCAGCCAATTCTCGTGGATTGTCATATTACTACAGCCTTTCATTTCTACCTTTTCAGAACCCAGAAAATCTTTAATAATATAAAATTAAAACTTCTTACAAATAAAATTCATTACAGACAGTAATAATAAAAAGAGTAGCCCTAATCGGTTTGGCTCAGTGGCTAGAGGGTCGGCCTGCGGAATGAAGGGACATGGGTTCAACTCTGGTCAAGGGCATATACCTAGGTTGCAGGCTCAATCCCTGACCCTAGTCAGGGTGCACGTGGGAGGCAGCCAATTGATGTGTCTCTCTTAGATCAATGTTTTTCTCTATCTCTCCCCCCTATCTTCCACTCTCTCTAAAAATCAATGGAAAAATATCCTTGGGTGAGGATTAACAAAAACAAACAAGAGTAACAATAAGCAAAATAGATCATAGCATTTATTAAATATGTATTGTGCCCTTTCTTTGAGCCCCTGCCTCTGATTTCTGCAATATCAAAATGCCACTTTCATACTCAGTGTGCCATATAATTTGGTGTCCAATTTTATCTCTGAGGCTCCTCCCTCCTCTTCTCCCCTGCCCAGGGACTCTGGTCCCTTCACATCTCCTTTTTTACTAGTATCTGCAGTGTCTCCCTTCTATTGTTTTCTTATTGTCTTCAAACAAGCACAGACCTCTTTTCTTTCAAAAAAGAAAGAACAAAAGGACCCAACTGCCACTTCATTTAGTTATACATTTAATTCCTTTTCCTTGCCAAACTGTTTCCATCTGCTGCCTATATTGCTTCATTATCCATTTACCACTTAGGCTATTGCCATCTGCATTTTACCCTTACCACTCTATTATTTCATTCTCCTAAATATGCACTCTTTAAGGTCAACTAGGATTAATTTTTCTTGTTTCTCAAGGCTCAGCTCCAACTACTTCTATAATAATAGTCATCTTTTCATCTTTCTTTTAAGCCTCTTAATCACCTATCATTTCTCTTTCTGTACAACAGTTGCATGATATTTTGCACTGTGTGTGTGTGTACACAGGCATGTTTCTTCCACCTGTCCTATTTAATGGGAACTTTCTCAAGGGCAAGGGCAAAATCTATGTCTTCTGCATAATTTGTTTACCTTCCAAAGGACTCAATACAGTTAAAATAGCTCCTTGACTAATATAGCATTAAAAAGGATGAGCTTCTATGTTTCTCAATATTAAGATTTCCCTTTTTCACCCTTGATATTATTTTAATAAAGGGTCTGAGGTGAGATGGTCAAAAATGATTTCTTTTTGATTCATTTTTTTTTTTTTTTACTTTTCTTCTCTCTCTCTAAACCACTGGCAATAAGATGATGGTATCTGTGTATGGCTCTGGTCAGGATGCCTTCAGTAAGACATATAACAGAAACAGAAAAAGGCAACTACAATGGCAAAGGGAATATAGGAATTACAAGAAGAGTACAGAAGGAAAACCAAAGGCTCTTAATATTAGAAAGGTGAAGGCAAAGAAAGAATATGTGATTATTTTCTACTACAGGCCCGGTGCACAAAAATTTGTGCACTCGGGGGGGTCCATCAGCCTTGCCTGTGCCCTCTCACAATCTGGGACCCTTCAGGGGATGTCCACCTGCTGGTTTAGGCCCATTACCTATGGGATTGGGCTTAAGCTGGCAATCAGACATCCCTCTGGCAGCCCGGGAGCCCTCAGGGGATGTCCACTTGCCAGTGGAGCGCAGGCCTAAGCTGCAGTCGGACATCCTTAGCGCTGCTGAGGATGCGGGAGAGGCTCCTGCCACCACCGCTGTGCTGCCAGCTGTCAGCGGAAGTCCCCCTGTGGGAGCGCACTGACCACCAGAGG
>NW_006299876.1:1039746-1041020 GCF_000327345.1 Myotis davidii
TCCAGCCTCTCTTTTTGGGCTGGAAGCAGGTATCTGGGATTTATTTATCTTCTATAATTGAAACTTTGTAGCCTTGAGCGCTCGGAGCCCAGGTGCAGCCAGGGCAGGCAGGAAGCTTGGCTTCCTCCATCGCGGGGGGCAACCAAAGCCTCCTGCTTGCTCCAGCTCTGTGGCCCATGCCATCTTAGTTGGATTAATTTGCATACTTGCTTCTGAGTGGCTGCTGGGCGTGGCTTGTGGGTAGAGTGGCAGAGTGATGGTTAATTTGCATGTTTCTCTTTTATTAGTGTAGATGGGATTGACAAAGTTGTAGAGCAGGAAAACACAGACTTGGGCATTCAATCTAGGAACACTAGGATTTTATTCTCAAAAGTAAATTTTACATATTAGAATCACCTTTGACGTCATGAAAAAGCTAGTTGCCGACTCAGTATCGAATTCTTTGGAAGGGAAGTTACTGAGAAATAATACCTTATAAAAGAGAACAATTAGACACACTATTACAATTTGAAGAAGAGTGGCAAATAGCTATAGGTAACTTCCCAGGACAAATTTTACATCATTTGCCAAGATCACCTATATTGCAATTTCCCTCCCTACATCCATTTATATTTCCTATTAAATGTTCAAAAGAGCCATTATCACCTCCTGCCTCCTTAGTATTCACAGATGGTTCCTCTAATGGTAGGACAGTAACAATCATTGACTCAATAACCCATGTTCAACAAACCCTACAGACGTCAGCCCAGAGAACAGAGCTTTTGGCAGTCATTTATGCTTTTGAACAATTGCAACAGGTTCCCTTTAACTTGTACACTGACTCTCAATATATAGTTAAATTATTTCCTCATATTGAGACGACCTCTCCCACAAGGAAGAACAACCATTTTTTCTTTGCTAACTCAGTTACAAACTTACATTCATAAACGAGAAAAAGCTTTCTATATTGGACATATTAGAGCTCATTCCTGCCTACCAGTACCCTTATGTGAAGGAAATTATCAGGCGAATTTACTAACTTGCCCAGTAGTTTGTACAGCTCTAGAAGAAGCCCGGTGGTCTCATGCCATTCACCATCAAAATGCTTCTGCTCTCCGTCTATATTATCGCATATCTAGAGAAGCTGCTCGAAGTATTGTGCGTGACTGTGGCCATTGTCCTACTCATTTTCCTAGCCCTGCTACTGGAGTTAAACCAAGAGGACTTAGACCCTGTGACTTATGGCAGATGGATATTACTCATGTCCCATCTTTTGGCAAACTTTGCTATGTGCA
>NW_006299876.1:1046164-1051004 GCF_000327345.1 Myotis davidii
TCTACAATCCTCAACGCCAAGCAATAGTAGAAAGGGCTCACCAAACTTTAAAAACACAAATTAAAAAATTACAAGAAGATGAGTTTAAATATTCCTCTCCTCATCATGTTCTACAACATACTCTATTTGTAATTAATATACTAAGTGTAGATTCTGAGGGAAATTCCCAGATGTACAGACATTCGAACCCTTATCTAACTAAACCTAAAGCCCTTGTCAAATGGAGAGACTTGTTTACAGGAGCCTGGAAGGGACCTGATGTGCTTTTAAACTGGGAGAGAGGATATGCTTGTATACTTCCAAAGGACGCAGACTCACCTGTGTCGATTCCAGACCGTCTAGTCCGACCTTATGTCTCACCACCCTCCGTCTCCTCATCCTCCCCGGTATCATCCATATCAGCCGACCAGAGGGCACAGCTGACTCCTTCCTAGACACCGACATCACCATCAAGCACCACCAACACCACCATCAAGTGCGGCCCTCATGGACCCTTTGATCCAGCCATTCAACACGCTGACACTTCGGGGAGCCTGTCGCTAGCGACGCTGCCCGCTAGCCAGATCAATGAGAAGAACCAAACCACCGACTTGGGGACAGCTGAAATCCTTGACTGCAGAGGCCATCAACCTTCTACAAGGCTCTGTGTGCACTCCATCCATTATTTTTATTGCTATGCTCGTTATCATTGCTTGTCAGTCTTCTTCCGAGTCTTAAACAACCCAATCCGAGAGGTGGCCACTGATTTATATGTGCTATCATTTAAAAAATAAAAAAGGGGGAATTTGCCGGAAGCCAGTCAATTCTTGCTGCTTGACACAGTCACTGCAGGGAAGAAACATCTGCACAGCATATGTTTCAAGGGACCTGGTGTATATGGCATACTGTTCTTAATACGTTTGCTCACCTTCTTGGCGCTAAGTGTTTTAACCAAGGTCACCTCTCCGAGAAAGTTTGTTTCCCCAGAGAACCTGGCTATGCTGATTATCTGAACGCTGTCTCTGTGTCATTCCTTCTTCGCCGACTCTGTCCACACCTTTGGGAACCCCTGGACCTGCTGGGGCTGGACCCCAACAGCTAGTAAATGTTTGAAATTCCCCAAAAAGTAATAGAATCTGAGAGATATAAATGTATAGTCAACAGAATTAGACATACACATGGTGGATAACTTTCTACAGTGGCCTGTGCTTCAAAAATAAGATGTTATAAGGATGTTATGTTAAGATCCTCCAGCTTTTAAAAATATATCTGTTTTTTCTTAATTTCAGAGAGAAGAAGGGAGAGGGAGAGAGAGGGATAGAAACAGCAATGATGAGAGAGAATCATGGATCAGCTGCCTTCTGCACGCCCCACACCAGGGATTGAGCCTGCAACTGGGCATGTGCCCTGACTTGGAATCAAACCATGATTTCCTGGTTCATAGGTCAACACTCAATCATTGAGAAACATCTGCCAGGCAGATCCTCCAACTTTTGAAGTCCCGGAGGATAAATATGCCATTCTATAACACACCTCTTTGTTCCCCTATCAGATCTAGACTATTGGGCTAGAGCAGGGGTGGGCAAACTTTTTGACTCAAGGGCCACAATGGGTTCTTACACTGGACCAGAGGGCCGGAACAAAAGCATGGATGGAGTGTTTGTGTGAACTAATATAAATTCAAAGTAAACATCATTACATAAAAGGGTACGGTCTTTTTTTTTTTTTTTTTTTTTTTTTTTTTTTAGTTTTTTTCATTGCAAATGGGCCAGATCTGGCCCGCGGGCTGTAGTTTGCCCACAGCTGGGCTAGAGGGACCACAAGGCGAACACATTTCTTATGGCATCACAGAAAAAGGTGTTTATTAATTTAAAATAAGTAAAATGAAGATTAAAATAAAACAAGAATGAAACATTAAACATACATGACTAGAAACATTTAACATGAATTTTTTATATAGTAAATAAGTTTGCCTTTTAGCATAGTGAACCCTCTGTTTTAGAAGTAAGGTCTCCAGCATGCTTTAGAAAAGCTTTTGTTAAAACTGAAGTATATTGATAAAGTGATTTAATATAGTTGAAAACAAGTTGTGGTACTCTAGCTGGGCCCCCTGAAACCTTGTGTTAGAAAACATCTATATAACATTATAGGAAACATTTACTGTAATTTGCCATCAATGTTTAAAAATAATGTTATACTCTCAACACTGTTGTCTTTGTTAGTGCACTACTACTATTTTATTAATGTGGTTTGTTGTGTTTATATGAATTATTCCCAATTCTACCACAATGTCCTAAGCTTTAATATCCTTTAAGTAAAAGATAGTGAAACTATGGGTTGATGCAAAGGGTAGCTGATTGCATTTTAATATCCACATGTCCTATGAGTCAATATTGGAGAACCACAGGATTATACTGTGGGACATTGTTCCATGTGAACACAAAATGATTAGTTGGGTGGGGTTTGTGTAGTTCTTGACTTGTGGTATAGTATGGTATAGTATCCTATATAATAAGAGAGGAATATGCTAATTATATGTTATGCCGTAACATCACGACCAATCTACAAGCGGAGAGAGCTACAGGAGGGTGGGGCAGCGGGTGGAGAGCTACAGGAGGGTAGGGCAGTGAGCTAGGAGCAGCAGAGAGCTATCAATGGCGGTGGGTGGGTGGCTAGCTGAGGCAAGTGGCAGTGAGTTACTCGCGCACGGATTCGTGAGCAGGGCTACTAGTCATGAAATAAATGAATCGGTATCTACTAAAAATTATAAGTAAATTTAGAATTAAACCTCTTATTTGAGTTCCACAACTTTCATTGCATAAATTGCCTCCTATGTAACTAGGTTGTAGGTAAAAAAAAAGCCAAAAATTAAGCAGCACGCATGTGTGTGCGTGCATGCATGCATTCATGTGTGTGTTCTGTATTAAGGAAGGAGGAGAGTGTTTGCTGAACCTAGATCTTTGGTTTTGCAAATATAAGATTTGCAAAGTACTCTTAGAGAAGGGATATGTATTTGACTATATGTATTTGACTCTATTGAGATCTTTAATCAAGACAGCTGTTTCTAAAACAATTGGGCTTAAGAAAAAAAAATTAAGGGAAAGGTCCAAAGATGTGTGCTGAGCTAACAGTAAGGAGTGACTGGATTCTAATCTCAGCTCTGCCTGTAGTTAAAGTCTATTATGCAAGGCAAGTCACTTAACCTTCTTGTGTTTTCCTTTTCAACTGTAAAACAAGGGTAACAATTAGCTGCTACAGCATAAAACTGTTATGTGGATAAAAGCCATTAAAGTATTTTGAAATTGTAAATGCTCTCTAAGTGCAGACTGTTATTGTTATGTCAAAATCCAAATTTATAAGGCAGAAAACTGGGAATTAATTATTTGAATTACAACAGAATTCTCTACAAGTACTTTAAATGGCAAGTGTGGTTTACAAATTCTACAGTTCAACCATCTTCCAAGAGTATACCCTTTTTGCAAAAATACATCTACTTTTACTTGAATAGCTAATTGCATTTCCTTAATGGTAGATTTTGAATTCACTGACTCAAAATGTATACACCTTAGCAATGAGCTAGTCCTACTGAGCTTCATCCAGCATTTCTCAAAGCCTTAGCAGCTGTGAAAAGAATGGAGAACAAGGAAATAAAAGGGGAAGGGAGGGAGAAGTGTGGCAGGAATCTGCCCTCCCCCCATGTTATCAAGAGAAATGTGGCTCTTATCTATTCTATAGTTATAATTTCCTGATAAGATGTAAGTTGCAAATAGTGTTTCATTGTCCCTCTACCACATTCAAAAGGCTTGCATGTTGAAGGGGAGCAGAATTTGTCACCCCCAAATTTGCCTCTGTGATATAAGGATTATTGGGAGCTGAAAAGAGACAGGTTACATAGGAGAAGCTCAGAAAACTCAGAAGTTACCCTTTTGTAGGAGACATTTATGTTAAGGGAAATCTCCATTTATAAGTGTGTCTCTCTCTGTATCAGGAAGTGAAAGATGATTCTAAATTTCTAAAAACTCTTATAGATGGAGAGGTAAATGACTTAATTTACATAACAACATTACCCATTTACAGTGCTTTGCCCCATAATTTTCCATAAAAAATTATGGCTCCCGCTTCCAACATTTTCCTTTGTCTTTAGCTGGAGATGGTATTTAAGATGGTGGTGGAGAGTACTCAGTTAGCCTGCGTATCGCCCATGTATACAAGAGGTATGCATGTTATTAAACTTCTGTTTTCTTTCTCAGTGCCTTTATTTCAGGGGTGAGGAAGAAGGTAAGTGTCTCAGCCAGGAACCCAGATGGGTAAAGGAAAAACAATTTTTCCTCTCCTACAGAGCCAACTCCCTTATTTTTCAGATTAGAAACTGGAGCCAAGAAGTGAAGCTATAGTCCAGTGGTTCTCAACCTTCTGGCCCTTTAAACACAGTTCCTCATGTTGTGACCCAACCATAAAATTATTTTTGTTGCGACTTCATAACTGTAATGTTGCTACTTTTATGAATCGTAATGTAAATATCTGATATGCAGGATGGTCTTAGGCGACCCCTGTGAAAGGGTCATTCGACCGCCAAAGGGGTCGTGACCCACAGGTTGAGAAACTGCTGTTATAGTCATTACTTGGTCTTGACTAAAGTATCTGCATGACAGGCTACAAAAATATGTTATTTACATGGTCATATATTCAACAGACACTGACTAGAAAATGTCATTTTATTGTCAACTACATGGAGATAGATCTGTAGGATGAATTTAAAAGAAATGCCAGTTTCCCCCAAGGTCAGCGTTTTGCAAAAATTGTAAAGGAAGCAAAGGCTGTCTTTAGTATCCTTAGTTCCCTATCTCTCCACCTGCTCTTC
>NW_006299876.1:1051070-1061060 GCF_000327345.1 Myotis davidii
CAACTACCTAATAAGCTTGCTCCTCATTCAGATACAATGCCATCTATACCTTACCTAAGCCCTATGCTCCTGGAAAAGAGTGTTGATTAAGAAATTCCCTTAACCTTTCCCCACCCCTGAAATTCTTCCAGCCTTTTCTGTTTTATGAAATGGTTACACAAAACAAACAAAAATAACCAAATTAAAAAACACTTTCCCATATGACTTATTAAAAAAAGCTCTCTGCCCATTCTCTCAGGATTTTCATAAGAATTGCACATGACTCCCTTATTTACTGGGGGTCAAGACCAAACACAAACCAATCCCCTTTGCTGGAACCTGCTGAAATATCAGATACAGATGGAGAGGGAGGAACCTAGAAGTCCCATTTGATCAAAGTCCTTTCTGTGTCCCATTGTTTCAAGATAGTCCATTATACATTTGTTTACTAAATATTACCTCTTTTTATCTCCTTGTGAATTGCCTTACTGACCCCTTCTTAGTTCTGAATGACATATATTCCTCATTTTGCCTGTCTTTAGAATTTTCATGCTTATATAAATTCTCCATGTCTATGTATTAAAATTTGATTTTCTCCTGTTAATCTGTTATTTCATTTGAACAGAAGAACTAAGAAGGAACGTTTCCCAGTCCATAACACAATTTATATTTAGTTTGTATTATATTATTATAAGAACAGGTGAAAAAAAAACAGAAGAGGTGAAACCACAAGTCCTGGGTTCTAGTTCCAGATCTCTCTGTGCTCTGTGTGTTTTTGACTTGTCTAGACCTCAGTTTCTTCATCTTTAAATAAGAATGTTGGACCCGCTAATCTTTAAGATTTTAACATTGTATGTTTGTTGAAAGATTACATTGCAATTATTTTTAGTTCAATTTATGGACACTACATGACTCAAGCTTAGGACATGTCTTTTATTATTCATATCATTCTCTTGGTTTAAAGTAGTTGTTACATAATGCTTAGCAGTTAAAAGAGTTAGTTTTAATACATTTGTAAAATTTTAAGGTAGTACAGGCTGTTTTAGTACAATGCTTTTAATTCTATAAATGTTTATCAAATAATAAACAACTGATTTTTCTGGTAAATCCAACATGTGGTTGTGATTTATATCTTCTTTTGGAAATTAAATTCAAATTATTCAAATAAATTAAACATTTTAGGATACTCAATGTCTATAATAAAATATTATTTTTTAATCTCATTTGGAAAAACTAAGTGTTGAGAAAATTCTTTATTTTCCTAATGAGAAGCAGATCCATATAATTACAGTTAATAGAAAACCAATTACAGTAGAATTTGATTATTTTTAAGTACCATTCTACTTTTCCATTCTTCTACTCTGATGATGAAGGTGATGAAAAATTTAAAAATAATAGATATTAAATTAGTAAGTAGAGATAATTTAAAGAAACATCTAAATCCCAGAAAGGCTGTCATTCATGGAAAAGTTAATGCCAGTTTGAAAGTGGGGACTGCCTAATAGGATGTCAATAAACTCAAAGTCATTTTCCAGTCTTTTGGCCTAATAATTACTGCTAAGTAAAACAATGTGCCTGGCACTGTGCTATATGCTTTACTTCCATTGTGTCACTTATTCCTCACAACCCCCATATGAGACAGGTCTTATTATTATTATTCTTATGTTACAGATGAGAACACTGGTTCAGGGAGGTTGCGTGAATTAACTGCCTGAATTGGAGAGCCACTAAATGGCAGTGTCAATATTCAATGTCAGAATCTGTCTGACTCCAGAGTCCAGACTCTTAACTACAATGCTACAATGCCCAATTCTCTAGGAGAATAAAGAAAACAATGTAAAAAGAATGATCTGGATTTTAGTTTTATATTTTAATTCATACAGCAGCACTGAGACAAGCTTCTAGAACTGTACTTATGGGGTGTGTGATGCTAGAAAGTCATAAAAGGAGACATCTGACCATTTGAAAATAGCCTTACATTACATCTTTTACAAGGTTTGGTTTAGTATACACATGGCACATGAAAGAAGAGCACTGTTTTTACTTGGTAAGTAATATGTAGTGAAGAACTAATATAGCAGAAGTATAATGTCTAGTTATCATTAAGTTTTTGCTCAGACTCCTATGAAAAGTCAATTTAACAGAACACTTTGGTGTATATGGCATTAACTCTTAATGATTTGCCTTAATAAAGTATTAAATTGAAATCAGTTTGACCAGCCCATGTGTTGATGTAATTGAGCAGAAACTTAAAAATATTTTTCATTTATGAAACTTGTCACACACCATTAAAAATATAGGTGTATAGAATTTCTTGAAAATATATCATGAATAGACTTTAGGGCTTTGCTTTCATTGTGTAAAGTGTCTGTGGTTTTCATATAGGTTTTGTATGTGGATTTCAATGTAGTATAGAAGTTAAGAGGCAAGGCTCTGGAAATAATACCACCAGTTTCTAGTTCTCTGACCTTGGGCAAGTTACTTAACTTCTCAGTGCCTATTTCTCATTTGGAAAATGGGAACCATAAAGTTACCGTCATGATATAATACACGCTAAGTGTCTGGAACAATTCTTGCCACGTGATAATTGCTTCATAAATTTAAGTCTTCATCATCAAACTACTTTGTGGATAAGAATGATAGAGATCTGAGTTAAAATATAGAAATGAATATGCTCTAATGACAACTGTTGGGGGAGGAAGAAATTTTATTCTACCCTTCTAGGTTCTTTTGGCTGGTCTAATAATTAAGTCTACATGAGACTGATTAACAAGAGAAGATAATGAGATTTAATTAATTAGGTATGTATGGGAACCCCACCTACATGAAAGGTTCAGAGACAGAAGGGAAAACAAGGTGTATGATATTCTGAACTAAAGGAGAGAGAGGTAAGATGCCCTGAAGCTTCAGAGGGGCAGAGGGTAATTTGCAGGATGACAAAAAGAGCAGATGTTCAGTAATTAGACGTTTGCCCTGCCCCATACATAGGTCATAAAAAGTTATTTCTGGTGATAATTCGTATTATGGGCTAGGGCCCAAATTTAAATTCTCTAAGGGAGAAGAAATTTAAAACCTCTAAGGGGGAGGTAAAAGTTTCTCTTGAGGCTGCAGGGTCTCAATTGCCTTCAGCTCAAAATGATCCACATGCCCAAGTGGCACATCTTGGGGAGGCCTGTCTGAAGCCTTTCAAAGCTATGTGACGATCTTCTGCTGTCTTGAATGTTTAATTATCCTCAAGCAGATAATTCATGATTTTCAGTATAAATGGCAAGAAATGCTACCAAGTGGTGGCTCTTATACTTGCAGATAAGAAGAAATCGAACAGTAGGAGAGAAGGGAGAAAAAGTCCAAGGCCAAGTGTATTGAGATCCTTCCCTCTGGCATCTGTGGCCCTTATACTACCCATCAGCCCCTCTCAGCAGCAACAGTAAAATTGTTAGGAAAAGTCAGCCCAGGTTAGAAACAATATTTCTAAATAAAGCAAACTGCTTCATGAATTGAAAACTAAAACAAACCATAACATTTTCCTAAACCTGAGCATTAATTTTAACTGAGGCATAGACCAAAGCAAAGTTACTTTTTCAAAAGCAAACAAAAATAAAACAGAACAAAACCCATGAATTAGCCCCCTCCCCAAAGAAACGAAAAAACACCAGTAATGAGTAGCAATCCAAACAACTACAAAACAAAATATTTTATTTGGAACTAGTGAACCAAAATAAAACTTTCTTACCTCTATAAAATTGCAAGCTTTTTGAGGATAAGTTTGAATCATTCATTCACTCATATGAGGGTATCTTCCAAAATGTATACACACTTGGAATAATTATAAAGGCAGTATTTATTAAAATACATTTCATTTTCAAAATGTAAGATCTGTCAGTTTTTAAAGTGTGCATACATTTTTGGGGGACACCCTGTATATGATATCATAAAAATATTTAGGATAGTGCTGGCTTTACTTTTTGTTTTCAATATTTACTTTTTGGATTGAACATGGCTAGAGTCCCTCTGTACTGAATCCTATTTCAAGAGAAATTATAATAAAAACTTCCAGCTATTTTCAATGCTTATATATTAATACTAGGTTCATTCAATGTGAATAAGATGTTGGGAGTGCTGGTACTGTGGCATTTATTGTAAATAAGTCAGGCAGTTCAAGCTTATGTTGTTTAAATTTAACAATTCAGTACTCAAAGTGCTTTTTTCTTTTCTCCAACCAGGAAGAATTCATGTTCCCTAACTAGAAAAAATTCATGTCCCTGCACTTTGACATAAACATTCACCCTTATGTTAAGCATAAAAGGCTTTTTCTTATTATAAACAGAAGAAATTTCCATATACCCTTTGTAAAATGTTATATATAAATGCTGGACTTGGGCACAGAGAACTTAATCAAAATCCCATGTTGCTTCAGGGTAGTTATATGTGAAATGCAATTTCCATTGTATTGAAATCTCCATCTAGTAAATATTTATCTATTTTTAAAATTGCCAACATATTTGAAAAGTTTAATTGGTTTACACTCAAGGCACTAGAGAAAGGGAAATTTGCTTTCAGAAGGCATTTACATGTATTTATTCTGTCCATGTAGAATACCTCTTTCAAGTGTTTGAGAATTTTAATGTGAAGATAACCCATCCCAGATTTGGTTCTAATGACCAAATTAGAAGAAAAGTAATCAATAATCAACCCATCACTTTGGTCACTGTACCTTTTTTCTCTGATTTATCGGAAACTTTTCCTCCAATTGGAGAGTAAGTAGTATCCATGGATTCGGTCCCTCTGTTCCCTTTGCTAACTCCATTTTCATAGAGCTGTCCTTCAACTGGTTGCAACTGCCAAGTCAGGCCGAACAAATGTACTGCTGCAAGAAAACAAGCCATACATGAACTTATTCCAGACTTGCTGAGAAGGTCTCTAAACCAGCTGTTCTTTTGAACCTAAAAATGTCATGATCAGTTTTCTTATAGTTATCCCGACCAACTTGGATTACATACCTACATCATACCTGTAGCCACTTTTCTAAGTAGCTATTGTTAAATTTTAAGGATTAGAAGTTGGATAGTATTTTTCTTATTATTATATTTGCTGATCCTCACACAAGGATATTTTTCCACTGATTTTTTTTTACACAGAGTGGACGGGAAGGAGAGAGAGAAGTAAAGAAGGAGGAGGGATAGAGAGAGGGAAGAAGAGAGAGAGAGAGAGAGAGAGAGAGAGAGAGAGAGAGAGAGAGAGAGAGAAACACATCGATTAGTTGCCGCCCTAACCGGGGCCAGGGATCTAACCTGTAATCCAGGTGTGTACCCTTGACTGGGAATAGAACTCATGACCCTTTGATGTGGGGGCTGACACTCTAACCACTGAGCACACAGCCAGGGCTTGATGGTAGTATTTTTTAAAATCGCCTTTTGGGAAGGCAATATAGCACCATTCAAAAAATATATCTTAGCCCAGCTAGTATGGCTCAGTGGTTGAGCGTTGACCTATGAACCAGGAAGTCACAGTTTGATTCCTAGTCAGGGCACATGTCCAGGTTGCTGGCTTGATCCCCAGGGGGGAGCATGCAGGAGGCAGCTGATCCATGATTCTCTCTCTCATCATTGATGTTTCTGTCTGTCTCCCTCTCACTTCCTCTCTGAAATCAATAAAAATATATTTAAAAAATATCTTAAAAACTTGGCTTACCTTTCTATCCAAGAATTTCTATGAATTAACTATGAATGTGTATCAAACTACAAAGCTATTTATTATAATATTTAAAAACCAGTACCATGTTAGGATCAATCTAAATGTTCATAAAAAAGACATTAATTAAATAACTGGTGATTATAAATAATGTAAGATTATATGGCTAGTAAATCATGTTGCAGAAGACTATGTAATGCCATGGTAAATGTTTATAATGCATCAAATGAAAACCATCAGGCTACTAAATAGTATGAATAGTGCAATCTATAGTGTGTGTGTGTGTGTGTGTGTGTGTGTGTGTGTTCATGTCTGGAAAAAAGGGCTGGGAGGATATATCCCAACATGATAACAGCATGAAGGGCTGGCTGATGGAGGGTTTTTATTATCTCCTTTATGATTTCTGTGTTATCTGTTTTTTTCTCCAATGAATATGTGTGATGTTTGTCATAGGGGGAAAAAGAAATTTTTGTTTTTAAAAGAAATGGATTAAAAGAATAATCGATTAAAATTGGCTGGGCCAATCACAAATGATATAATAATAGAACTTGAAGGATGTGTAGGGTTTTGACAGGAGACAACAATGGGAGGGGCAAGGGGGCAGGTTGTACAAAAAATGACTTTGAAAAGCACGAGATGTCTCTGAGGTAAAGGAAGTTGCTGGGGTTGAGTCTGAATTTAGCTATGTGTAGATGGTAGTGAAGTTAAGGCTGGAAGGATAGATTAGGGCTGTATTGTGGAGGACACTGAATGCCACACTAAAGATATTTGGATTCTATTTACTAGGAAACAGGCAGGCATTGCTATTTTCTGAACAGATGAGTGATACAATCAGTTTACTTTAGGAAGATTAATTTGATAACAATGGGGAGCACTGATGGTTTCTAGGCAAATAAATTATGTCATCAGAGCACCTTTTGTAGAAAGATAAATCCTGTAGTAGTGGGGAGAATGAATGTGAGGTCTAAAGATTTGACAACAACACAAATTGGGAAGGCATTACAATAATCAAGGTGATAAATGAGTGTCTCAAATAGAGCAATGGCAGTGCAAATGCAAAGAAGGTGATTCCTTAAGGAGAAATTACATGAATGTTATCTCAACATTTGGCAACAAGCTCTGCATCTGTGTTTATGTGTGTGTGTGTGTTCCTGCATGCTTATGTTTATGTGTAGGTGTGGGGGTAGGGCATAGAAAAAAGTGAGGGAAAGAAAGAAATCTAAAATGTTTAAGGTTTGGGGCCTGCATAACTGAAAGCATGGTAGAACCATTAATATAGTTAGGGAATTCCACACATAGCTGAGCACTAGCTAAAAATAGTAGTGGACATGTGCTTATTGACTGACAATTCGTTGATTTGGAGCAGGATGGGTGATGGGAGGAATACAATGAATTCATCTTTGGAGATTCTGAGTTCCAGGGATCGATGGGTTATCCAGATAGTCATGGTCAACACAGTTTTGGAGGCCTGAAGTTCTGGAGAAATATTAAGGCTAGAGCAAGACTGCAGAGTCATATATGCACAGAGGCAACAATTAAAGTTAATAGGGTGAATGAGGGAAGAGAATGTTAGGAGAAAATGGTGCCTAGGACAGAAGTTGGGGGAATCTTTTTGTTTGTTTTCTCATTGCAATTTTCAACATGAACCAAATATTACCTAAAGGAAAAAAGTGCATGTGTTCATAAGACATCTTATATATTTCTTTATGTGCTTAGGCAGAATGAAAGGTACTACTTTGTATAACTAGCACTCATATATAGTATGTGAATTAGCAATTGAGAACAGGAAAGCCAGCCAGATAGACTATTTAAAAATCATTCATCCAAGGAGGGGAAAATGGCAGCTGAATAGGCAGACCTGTCATGCACCTCATCCCAAGGCCAGACTGGGAATATAACTACATTGGAGAACATTCACCTGGAATTACCAACTGAGGTTCAGCTGAGGAGGAGACATATCAAGGAAGGACAGAAAACACCCAGAGACTGCACCTCCACAACAACTCACTTGACATGGCCAGGGGTGAGCCACATAGTCAGCCAGCCTGTGAGGAGATTCCATCCACGAATGGGAGAATAACATTCAAGACCCAACTACCACAGGAGAACCCATATAACTCAAGCAAGAGACTTTCCTAGAGCCCCGAGCTTAGGAGATCTAAGAAAATGCACCACTGGGTCCCACAAAACACTGACTACATAAGACCACCCCACAAAGTCTGGGAGGCATAGCAGTTTGATCTAATACATAGAAACAAATACAAAATGACAGAAATAAATGGAGAGACAAGAGACCCCCAAATGAAAGAAAAGGAGGAATCACCAGAAAAGGACTAAATGAAATGGAAGCAAGCAACCTGTCAGATAAAGAATTCAGAGTAATAGTAATAAGGGTGCTCAAAAATTAAGTGAGAACTATAAGCAACTTAATGAGAATTATAAGAAAATTAATGAGAATATTAAGGAACTTAATGAGGGCTACACCAATATGAAAAGAGAGGTTGAAAGAATAAATAAGAATCAAGTGGTAATGAGGAATGACATAGCTGAAGCAAAGAACACCTTGGAAGGATTCAAGAGTAGTCTAGAAGAAGATAGGGACCAAATCAGTTAATTAAAAGAAAGTAGAAAAAAACACACACACACCCATTTGGAGAGGCAAATGGAAAAAAATTAAAAGCACGAGGAGAGTTTAAGGGAACTTTGGAACAACATGAAATGTAACAACATTTGCATTGTAGGGGTACCAGAAGGAGAAAAATCCAAGCACAGAATAGAGAACCTAGTTGGAGAAATAATGACAGAAAATTTACGGTGAGGGAAAAAGTCACTTAAGTTCAGGAAATAGAGTTTCAGCCAAGGCGAACCACAAAATACCCACACCTAGGCACATAATGATTAAAATGGGAAACATTAAAGACAAAAAGAAAAGAATCTTAAAGGCTGCAAAAGAGAGACAGAAACTTACCTACAAGGGAGCCCCCATTAGACTATCAGCTGATTTCTCCATAGAAACACTTCAGGCCAGAAGGAAGTAGCATGAAGTATACAAAGTGATGAAAACCAAGTCACTGCACATAAGACCACTCTATCCAGCAAGGCTATCATTCAAAATGAAAGATGAAATAAAGAGCTTCTCAGACAAAAACAGGCTAAAATAATTTATTACCACCAAACCAGCACTCCAAGAAGTGCTAAAGGGACTGGAGTAAAAAGAAGACATAGAGAGAAAGAGAAGAAAACAGGCATAAAAAGTAAGAATGGCAGCAAATAAGTACCTATCAATAATAACCTCAAGTGTAAATGGCTTAAATGCTCCAATCAAAAGGCAAAGAGTAGCTGAATGGATAAGAAAACATGATCCATATATATGCTGTCTATAATAAACTCACCTCAGAACAAATGACTCACACAAAATGAAAGTGAAGGGATGAAACAAATTTTTTCAGGCAAATGGAAATGAAAAAAAAAAAAAGCTGGGGTAGCAATACTCATATCTGACAAAATAGACTTCAAAGTGAAAGCCATAATAAAAGACAATGAAGGCCACTTCATAATACTAAAGGTATTGATACAACAAGAGGATATAACTCTGGTAAACTTATAGGCGCCCAAAACAGGAGCATCCAAATACATAAAAAATCTGGAGGATTTTAAAGGAGGGATAGACAGCAATACAATCATAGCGACAGACTTCAACATCCCACTGACATCACTGGATAGATCTTCTAGACCAGTGGTTCTCAACCTTCCTAATGCCGTGAATGATCCTTTAAAACAGTTCCTCATGTTGTGGTGACCCCCAACCATAAAATTATTTTTGTTGCTACTTCCTAACTGTAATTTTGCTACTGTTATGAATCATAATGTAAATATCTGATATGCAGGATGTATTTTCATTGTTACAAATTGAACATAATTAAAGCATAGTGATTAATCACAAAAACAATATGTAATTATATATGTGTTTTCTGATGGTCTTAGGCGACCCCTGTGAAAGGGTCGTTCGACCCCTAAAGGGGTCGCGACCCACAGGTTGAGAACCTCTGTTCTAGAAAAAAAAAACTACAAGGAAATAGCAATCCTAAATGACTAGATTAGATGGAATTAATTGACATTTACAAAACATTTTACCCCAAAGCTAGAGTATACATTCTTCTCAAGTGCACATGGGACATTTTCAAAGATAGACCACATGTTAGGACACAAACTAAATCTCTACAAGTTCAAGAAGATTGAAATCATATGAAGCATTTTCTCAGATCACAATGGCATGAAATTAGAAATCAACTGCAATAAAAACACCTCAAAACATTCAAA
>NW_006299876.1:1061313-1076019 GCF_000327345.1 Myotis davidii
CCCTATCAGAATGGCTAATATCAACAAATCAACAAATGACAAGTGCTGGCGAGGATGTGGAGAAAAAGGACCCCTCGTGCACTGCTTGTGGGAATGCAGACTGTTGCAGCCACTGTGGAGAACAGTATGGAGTTTCCTCAAAAAACTAAAAATGGAACTTCCAAGTAAAACTTTTAATAAGTTTTCAAACCCTACAATTTAAAGAATTAGAAAGAGAACAACAAAAAAAGCTCAGAGTAAGTAGAAGGAAAGAAATAATAAACATCAGAGTGGAAATAAATGACATGGAGACTTAATACAATACAAAAGATCAATAAAACCAAGAGCTGATTCTTTAAAAAGATAAATAAGGTTGATGAACCTTTAGCCAGACTCATCAAGAAACAAAGAGAGAGGACCCAAATAAACACAATCAGAAAAAAAGAACTGAAGTAACAACTGGCCCCACAGAAATGCAAAGAATGTAAAAAAAATATCATGAAAGACTATATTCCAACAAGCTGGACAACTTGGATGAAATGGACATATTCCTAGAAAAATACAATCTTCCAAAACTCAATCAGGTAGAATCAGAAAACTTTATTAGGCCCATAACTATTGATGAAATTGAACTAGTAATAATAAAAAAAATACCAGCAAACAAAAGCCCAGGTCTGGATGGCATCACAGGGAAGTTTTACTAAACATTCAAAGAAGAACTAACACTGATACTCCTCAAAATATTCCAAAAAATCCAAGAGGAAGGAACACTTCCAAGCTCTTTTTACCAGGCTAGCATTATCCTAATTCCAAAACCAGATAAAGACACTACAGAGAAAGAGAATTACAGTCCAATATCCCCGATGAACATAGATGCTAAAATCCTTAATAAAATATTAGCAAATTTAATCCTGGAATACATTCAAATGATCATACACCACGACCAAGTGAGATTTATTCCATGGATACAAGGCTGGTACAATATCCACAGATCAATAAATGTGGTATATCACATATACAAATTAGAAGGCAAAAGATCACATGATCATATAAATTGATGCAGAAAAAGCTTTTGACAAAATCCAACACCTTTTTGATCAAAACTCATGGCAAAGTGGAAATAGAGAGAATCATACCTCAACATAATAAAGGCCATATATGACAAACCTACAGCCAACATCATACTCAATGGGCAAAAACTAAAATTATTTCCCATAAGAACAGGAAAAAAACAGAGATGTCTTCACCACTATTATTTAATATAGTACTGGAAGTCTTAGCCTCAGTGATTGGACAAGAAGAAAAAAATAAAAGGCATCCAAACTGGAAAGGAGGAAGTTAACACTCTCATTATTCACAGATGACATGATATTATACATAGAATACCCTAAAGACTTCACCAGAAAACTACTAAATTTAATACATGAATTCAGAATGTAGTAGGATACAAAATTAACACCCAGAAATTGATGGCATTTTTTTACGCCAATAATGAACTCTCAGAAAGAGAAACCAAAAAAACAATTCCATTTACCATTGTAACCAAAAAATTAAGATACTAATAAACTTAACTAAGGAGGCAAAAGACCTGTTCTCAGAAAACTACAAGACATTGAAAAAAGAGATAGAGGAAGACATAAACAAGTAGAAGAAAATACCATGTTCATGGACTGGTAGAATCAACATCATTAAAATGTCCATACTACCCAAACCAATGTATACATTCAATGTAATCCCTATTAAAATACCAACGGCATACTTCATAGATCTAGAACAAACACTCCAAGAATTTATATGGAACCAAAAAAGACCCTGAATAGCCACAGCAATCTTGAGAAAGAACAAAATTGGAGAAATCACAATACCAGATATCAAGTTATACTACAAAGAGAATGTACTCAAAACATACTGGTACTGGCAAAACAACAGACATAGAGATCAGTGGAACAGAACAGAGACACCAGAAATTGACCCAAGCCATTATGCTCAATTAATATTTGACAAAGGAAGCAAGAGCATACAATGTAGTCAAGACAGTCTTTTCAATAAATGGTGTTGGGAAAACTGGATAGGTACATGCAAAAAAATGAAACTAGATCACCAACTTACACCACATATAAGAATAAACTCAAAATGGGTAATAGACTTAAATGTAAATTGGGAAGCCATCAAAATCTTAGAAGAAACCATAGGCAGCAAAATCTCAGATATCTCTCATAGCAATGTGTTACAGATCCATCTCCTATGGCAAAGGAAACTAAGGAGAAAATAAACAAATGGGACTACAAAGTTTCTGCACAGCAGAAGGAACCATCAATAAAATGAAAAGAGAGCCCACTGTATGGGAGAACATATTTGCCAATACATCTGATAAGGGGTTAATTCCCAAAATATATAAGGTACTCATACAACTTAACAAAAGGAAGACAAACAATCTAATAAAAAATGGACAAAGAACCTAAATAGACACTTCTCCAAAGTGGACATACAGAAGGTCAAGAGACATATTAAAAGATGTTCAGTCACTAATAATCCAAGAGATGCAAATCAAAACAAAGAGGTATCACTTCATACCTGTCAGAATGGCTATCATCAACAGATCAATAAGAGGCAAGTGTTGGCGAGAATGTGGAGAAAAGAGAACCCTAGTACACTGCTAGTGGTAATGCAGACTGGTGCAGTCACTGTGGAAGACAGAATGGAGTTTCCTCAAAAAAATTAAAAATGGTACTGCCGTTTGACCCTGTGATCCCACTTCTAGGAATACATCCTAAGAAATCAGAAACATCAATCAGAAAGAATATATCCACTCCTATGTTCAAAGTAGCACAATTTACAATAGCTAAGATTTGGAAACAGCCCAAATGCCCACCAGCATACGAGTGGATCAAAAAGCAGTGGTACATTTACACAATGGAATAGTACACAGCTATAAAAAAGAAGGAACTCTGACCATTTGCAACAGCATGGATGTACCTGGAGAGTATTATGCTAAGTGAAGTAAGCCAGTCAGAGAAAGGTAAGTATCACATGATTTCACTCATATATGGAATCTAATGAACAAAATACAACTATGAACAAGATAGATCCGGAGGCTTAGAACCATGAAGAGATTGAATTTCAGAGGGAAGGTGGGGGTGAGGGTTACGGGGGAGAGGGATTAACCAGGGAACTTCTATGCATATTTGCATAGCTTATGGACACAGTCAATAGTGTGGCAAAGGTTTGGGAGAGGTGGGTGAAGGGAGGAGAGGCTCAATGGGGGAAAAAACAACAACAAAAACCCAAAGCAGATATCTGTAATATTTTCAACAATAAATATAAATTAAAAACAAAACAAAAAAATCATTCATCCACTTTTAGTTGGAGCTGAAGATATTTCTAATACCTAACTTCTAATTTATCCCTTAAATACTTAAGGATTTTATTGGTTTACATCCTTTTTGGGGGTTAAAGTCAGTGCTGCCTGATGAATTTCTATTGCAATTATTGGAAACAACTGAAACTCAAGTCATAGTGATTCTAAGTAAGGTGCAATATAGCATGCTAATAAAGCTATGTTAGTGACATCTCTGAGATTATCTTGCCAAAAGACTCAAAGTATGGTTGGTTTAACATACTTGCTCCATTTGAAGCTGTTTATCAGTTTTATAGAAAGTATGGTCTATTCTTCCCCACAAATACTTTGAATATGATGTATATTAAACACCATATTGAAAATGCATTTGATTCCTTCGGTTCAGTTACTTTTGTGAATTAGATGAGCCGTAAGGAACAAAAGGCACAGTAGTTCTCATTTTGAAGATCAAGGGGCCTATTTTATATACTTTATTTAAGTTAAGCCAATTTCCTGATGGTGCTAAAAAATGAGAGAGAAAATGCATGGCTCAGAGTCACTTCAAAATAATAAGGTAAAGATTAATTTTCACCATCAAATGAAATGAACTGATTTTAGCCAATCAAGACAAATAAAGAGGTAAGGGCACATTTAGTAGAGTATCCTTTGAGGGTGGTAAAGCTTTATAATTTTTTGAGTTTACTATGTCTTCTCCAGACAATAAACTATTTCTAGTGTCTAGTTGTATGACTATATAATGAAAGTTACATTACTTGTTTCAGGCTATGGCTACTACGGCAAGGCTATTGGTCTTTTTTCTCCTCCAAACTGAACTTCAAAATACTGAGTTGTGAAAGGTAGTAAAAAAAAAGCACTTATATGCAGGATAAACCAAGGTAACTAAATAACTAGTATTTCAGTTCTATTAGAAAAAAATAATATTTTGTTCATAGTAAGACCAATAAATAAAATTATGTTGACGTATGTAACATACCCACACACCACTAGAAAGATATGATAGTAATTCCACTATGAGATGTATTTATTGATTCATTAAACAAGGATTTTCAAAGCATACCTGGGCACACTGGGAATGCTGAGAATACAGGAAAAGGCTATCAAAATATTTAACAGCCAATATGGATATTTGATATAAACAACCAATACAGTCTAACAAGGACACACATTGGTTGCATATCAGCCTTGGCTAGAGAATGAAGAAGATAGAGTCCTTTGCTTCTAGTGGATTTCTATGCAGATCTCGGCTATGTGTTTATAACCACACTGTTTAGTCAAGTACCCCAAACCACAGTATAAATATTATGCTGCAACTGGCTAGAATTAAAGGAATACCAGTAATGAGCAAATAGGGCAGTGTTAAATTATATTGATTCATCAAATATTTTTGAATGACTACTTTGTACCAGACACTATTTTTTTCTCTAAGTTTACAGCAGTAAATACTATTTTTAAAAAGCTCCAGCCTTTCAGGACCATATGAGAGGGTGGTGGGTTCAGTAGGCAGTCAGTTAACATGATGTAATTAATATAATATAGCTGTATGGAAACAAATAAACAAATAAATGAAATAATGTCAAGTGCTATGAAGAAAAAATAAGAGTAGATAGAGAAGGCCTCTTGAAGGAGGTAATATTTGAATCAAGAATTGAATGCCGTGAACCTATATGAATATCTTGTTGAGGAACCTTCCTGGAGGAAAGAACAGCAATTACACAAAACACTGAGTCTTGTATTGAATGTGTGGGGAACACCAAAGAGCTCAGTGCGACTATAGCTCAGCCAAGATTGTTAAGAAAACTCATAGACCTAGCTGGTTTTGCTCAGTGGATAGAGCACTGGCCTACAGACAGAAGGGTCCCAAGTTCGATTCCAGTCAAGGGCACATGCCTGGGTTGCATGCTTGATCCCCAGTAGGGGGCATGCAGGAAGCAGCTGATCAATGATTCTATCTCATCATTGATGTTTCTATCTCTCTCTCCCTCTCCCTTCCTTCCTCTCTGAAATCAATAAAAATATATATTTTTAAAAAGAAAACTCATAAATAGAAGGATTGGACTTGTAATGCTGTTATCTCTGTGCCCTAACTAACTTCAGAAACTGGTCACAAATAAACTACAAATGTATAGAAAGAAAGTAATGAAATTAAAATCACAAACCTAAAAATAAGGATTGCTGGTAACAGATTTAATATGTGTTCCTGACCCCAAACAAAGTAAAAGTTCTTTTTTTCCCTAAATACATACATAAAAATATACATCCTCAATGAGTAGAGATGGACACTACCCACATGACTCAGGGAGTACTTTACTGAAATTCAATGGCTAGACAGAATGTGCATGCCTATTTAAATATTCCAGGAGTAATGTCTTTTCAGCTGATTAAGAATAGCAGATCTTAAAGCTCTCCTAAAAAGAGGTACCCGAGTGTCAAGCTCTGTAAATTTTATAATTATTATCCTTTTTGTTTTAGCCAAGTGCAAAGAGCTATGCCATGGAATTATAAATTTATTACAAAGTTAAAGTAACATGGATTATCTCCCTATCCTCAATTGCCAAACTTAATCAAATACCTTGAATCTCTTGCACATTTCCATAGGCTGCACCTCCAACTCTCTCAGCAGTTACTTCCCTGTTTTCAGTGTTAAGGCATTGGACTTTGGCCCGGCCAGTGTGGCTCAGTGGTTGAGTGTCAACCTATGAACCAGAAGGTCATGGTTCAATTCCCAGTCAGGGCACATGCCCAGGTTGTGGACTTGATCCCCAGTGAGGAATGCTGGAGGCACCCAATCAATGATCCTCTCTCATCATTGATGTTTCTATCTCTCCCTCTCCATTCCTCTCATTATATAAAGACTAGAGGCCCGGTGCATGAATTCATGTACCAGTGGGGTCCCTCGGCCTGGCCTGTGGAATCAGGCCAAAACCTGCTCTCTGACATCTCCCGAGGGGTTCCAGATTACGAGAGAACACAGGCCAGGTAGAGGGACCTCACTGGTACATGTTTGGGGCTGGGGAGGGACATGGTAGGTTGGCCAGCTGAGGAGGGACCGTGTGAGTGCTTGAGGGCATGTCTGGCCCATCTCGCTCAGTCCTGATTGGCCGGACCCCAGCAGCAAGCTAACCTACCAGTTGGAGCGTCTGCCTCCTGGTGGTCAGTGCACGTCATAGCGACTGGTTGACTGGTCGACTCTCTTCCCCCTGGTGGTCAGTGCACGTCATAGTGAGTGGTTGTGTGGCCTTAGCATATCATTAGCATAGTATGCTTTGATTGGTTGAATGGATGACCAGGCAACCAGACACTTAGCATATTAGGCTTTTATTATATAGGATGTTGGACTTTGTTTCTCCTGATGGTCTCTAGTAATATTCATAATTGCAATGTTTCTCCATTCCATTCCCTGTCAAAAGGCAGAAATTCACTTACAAGGGAGATAACAGAAATGTTTCAGAAGTAAATATAGAAAATATATGCTAAATGACTTATGTCCATACTGTCCATTATGGTAGTCACCCGCCACATGTGTCTATCAAGCACTTGAAATATGGCTAGTCAGATTTGAAGACTTAGTATGAAAGAAAGAACGTGAAATATTAAATTAGATATTTTGGATATATGTTCAATTAAATAAAGTGTATTTAAAGTAATTTCACCTGTTTCTTTTTACTTTACTATGTGGCTACTATAAAATTTTAAATGATATATGTGGTTTACATTGTATTTCTACTGGACAATGCTGATCTTGACTATCCAGAACATTTCACAAAAATATGTGATGTTTCTCTTTTAGCACCCTATCATAGAACCTGCCATATTATATTGAAGATATCTATATCTGGGACTCATCATTATTAAGCACCCAAAAAACAAGGATCATGTCTTCCTCAGTTTTCTATCCCTGGTACATAACTCAGCACCTGGCAGCCAGACAATACTCTGCCCATGCACTGCTGATAGGACTGTAAAGTAGTCAAGTGGCTTTGCAAAGCAATTTGTGATATCTAGAAAATTTAAATTGGGAATATTCCTTGACCAAGGTATTATTTTAGGAAATTGCACTAAAGAAATAATCACATTTTGTGCATAAAGGGATATGCACAAGCAAATTCATTATAGCCTTGTTAATATAATGACTGCTATTATAGCGATACAACAACAACCACCCCCCCCCCACCAATATATCCATTTATGGCAGGGGTCCTCAAACTGTAGCCCACGGGCCACATGCAAATACAAATATTGTATTTGTTCCCGTTTTGTTTTTTTACTTCAAAATAAGATATGTGCAGTGTGCATAGGAATTTGTTCATAGTTTTGTTTTTTTTTTAAACTATAGTCTGGCCCTCCAACCGTCTGAGGGACAGTAAACTGGCCCCCTATTTAAAAAGTTTGAGGACCCCTGATTTATGGGATACTGTGACATCCTATGTAAGAATCTAAAGAACTGATACTGAGAACTTGTCCATTTGGAGAAAACTAAAGAGATGACAACTAAGTGTAGTGCGGGATCACAAATAGGATCCTGGAACAGAAAAAAGGTAATAGAAAAACTCTCAGTTGCGTTAACAGCATCAGACCATTATTAATTTCTTACTTTTCATAATTGTACAGTGGTGATACAAGATGATAACACTGGTAAGAGCTGAGTGACAAGTGTACAGGAATTCTGTGCAACTTCAACTTTTCTGTAAATCTAAATTTATGTCAAAATAAAAAGCCAAAAAGGGAGAAAAAAGACTGAACCAGTGTTGTCACATTTTACCAATTCCACATTCAGTGACTTTACAATGATAGTTGAAATCGCCCATGGCAGGTATATTAACACTCCAGAAATCAGCAAAAGCTACAAATCAAAGCTTTTTTTCTTTTTTTTTACCTAGAGAGCAGGCTATTAAACATTTATCAGCACACCACTGGATGACCTATATGTTTTGACATGGAAAGAGCTCTAAGATTTGTAGGAAAACATTGTAGAACAATACATATCTGATGATCCTATTTAAGTAAAGAAAATATATGTCTCCATACATGTATATCTATACTAATAAAAGAGTAATATGCTAACTAGACCAGGAGACCTTACTGAGACCTTCCAGACGTCCTTGCGGACAAAGCCGGGGGCTTGGCTGGCCTGCAAACCACCCCCAAACAGCCCTCAGCCTCTTGCCCAGGCTGGCCATGCCCCCCCAGCAGGGACCCTCACCCTGATGGGGGCGTGGCCAGCCTGCAAATGGCCATCAGCCCCTCGCCCTGGCATGCCCCACCCCCCAAGGGGACCCCCACCCTGATCTGAGACATGCTTCAGTGCAGACCAGCTGGCCCCCACCCATGCATAAGGCCTCTATCTATACTAATTAAAGGGTAATATGCTAATTATGCCAGAAGACCTTCCAGGAGACCTTCTCGACATCCTTCCAGACAAGGCCATGGTGGTGGAGCCAAGGCAGAGACAGTTAGGGGTGATCAGGCCGGTGCAGGCTGGGCTGAGGGACACTCCCCTCCCGTGTACAAATTTCATGCACCGGGCCACTAGTCTATATATATCAAACCCTAATATGCAAAGAGACCGAACAGTGGAACAACAGAACAACTGAAAACTGGTTGCTATGATGTGCGCTGACCACCAGGGCGTGTGCATGGAACATGGCATGCGTCAGCCATGGAGGGATGGTGGAGCAGGTGAGCAGGGGCACCAGACTAAGGCGGGGCACCAATAGCTATCATCAGAGTGAGCGTCTGGTGGTTATTGAAAATTCTTTGCATGCCATGGTCCTACCCGGCACTCACACCTGCTGCCAGCACCGGCCCTGCTTGCAACCATTGCTGGCACTGGAGCCACTGCTCGTACCCACTGCTGGTGCCTGGTGCCAGTCCTGATCACTCGGTGCTGTCAGCAGGTGCAAGTGGCAGCTGCTGGCCTTGATCGCCCCTGAGGGCTTCTCCACCTCCCCCTGCTCCTGAGAGGCAATCAGGGCAGCAGCCGCCACTTGCACCTGCTGATGGCACCAGCCCCACTCGCACCTGTTGCTGGTGCCAGCCCTAATCGCTCTGAGCTGTCAGTGGGTGCAACCAGAGCCAGGGCTGTCAGCGTGTGGGAGTGGCAGCAGTGGGCGTGGGGCTGCTGGCAGAGAGGGAACTGGGGGCCATGGTGGGAGGGACCGGGCAGGGGTGTGCAGGATGGGCTGAGACCTGTCCCTGTGCCCACCACAGCCTTGAGGCCCACAGTGCCTTTCAAGGTACACGAATTCATGCACTGGGCCCCTTGTGTGTGTGTGTGTGTGTGTGTGTGTGTGGGTGTGTGGGTGTGTGTGTGTATGCCTAGAAAGACAACTGGAAGGATTAATACCAAACTATTGGTCTTTAGAGTGGGAATCTGGGGGAACTTCAATATTTTCATAGTATTATTAGAATCTTTCACAATGATAATGCATTCATGTATTGTTATATAATAAAAAAAATACTAGGTGCTCGACAAACCTTTTCTAAAGCTGAATGAATAGATGTTTTGTTCCATCTATTTTATTATCATTTTTGGTCTAAAATAGAATCTTTCAAAACATTTAAAGTGGCAGAACAATTCAGAAATTAAACATGCATAATCCCAAACTCATAAAACAGATGAAACAGAACTCTTTTTTCATCAAAAGGAATTAGGGGAAGGGTGTCCAACAGCCTTATACAAAGATATACTTTTCAATATACTGGCCCAAAAAATTATCTTCAAAATATCTGAATAAGAAAAATTGGGGTATTGGGAAAAATTCTTTTCAGGAAGTTAAATTTATTGGAATATCTTTCTGACACTAGTGTCAGGAGATATGAAACCTTCTGTGTTATTCCCTTACATATCTTGCTTCATGTTCCTTCAGGCTAAGGAATGCTACTGAGTTTGTATTTTACTTCCAAAGCTTGTCAAAGCTACAGTTCTACTTGTATGTTGGACAGTTCCCTTCCTGAAAAATATATCAAGTCCATTACCCAGGTGGTGAACCCTGATGACTTCAGGCTTTCAAGTTAACTCCTATGGGAAACAATCTCACTATACCAGTCCTTCAGTGGACATAATGTTGAGATAGATGCTTTCGCAATAAGAAATATCACTGCAAAAATAAATGTTAATTGAATTAAATTCACTGACCGCTAATGTGATAGAAACCAGGTTATCTTTCCATCTTAAAATGAATCCCATTCTCATTACATTAAACATCAAATTGTTATATGAGTGAACTATAGCCTTTTAATAAATTACCTTCAGATTTTTGTTTTATCCTGGTAATAACCAGGTTACATGCGGGATTGAAAACCACTTGTTTTCAGAAAAGCTTTTTTTCAAGAACTAAATAAAGGAAGTAATGCCTGTTTATTTATGGTACCTTACTTTTGCTTCAGCAGTTTCATTCAAGTTTTCTATTTTTTTCCTAGAGTTAAACATATACATTTTCTACTAAAATATTATCTGTGCTTGCACTACATCATGAGCATAAATTGAACATACTTAAATGATCATTTTCAAAGCAATTTGAGTGGAGTCAATAAGGCTTCGAGATCCCTTTCAAACATTTTTTAAAAGCCTGAAAAACTGTTGTGTAGGGTATGGGCAGAATTTCTTTTGGAAATAAAGACTTCAGTAATTAAAAAAATAAGCAAAAAAATGGCATTTTAACATGAGCAGTTTTATATAACACATTTTCAAGTCTGCCACAGTGAAACAGTAAATCAGCAAAATTAAATGCCAATTAAAGAAAAAAGACAGTACAACAGAGGCAATGAGGATACCTTTCTTGTTGCACCACATGTTTGAAATTCTACATTTCCTCTTCTAAATGAAATGCATTCTTCTCTATTGCAGCACTTTTTTTTCCCTTAGTACGGTCCTAGTTTTATCCAAGGCTAGGAAAGATTCTATCAAGGCAATAAATCATTTTAATATCCCAGTTCTATATTATATTATCTTAAAAGTTTCATTTACTATGTATTTTATATTTTCCATTCCAAGGCTGCAGCAATATTTATAAATAACACGTCTATTTGGGTACCTTATCACAGGTTTAATATATGATCTCCATTTGCAGTTGCATAACAGGCCCATCTGTGTATTCCTTATCAGACAGACACAATTATTTAGTGTTTTCAACTCATGCTACGGCGCCAATAGGTGCTCTCCGTAACTCAAATCTTATTTACTTTTGTATTATTATTTGCCTTGTGGAGTCAGGAGGAATAAGCAGTATAGTGATGGGATAATTTTTGTTTTCCAAAAAAAACAACAACAACTTAATGAATAATGCAGCAGAAATATCAATTTAGCCAGGAATCAGCACTTTTGATCCTTCTTTAAAATTTTCTTTTTCTTTCCCATTTTATGTTTCCTGCTCAATGAATTCTCCCTTTTGTTATGGTCCAAATCACTACCTATCACTGTATCATTATTGATGATGCAAGTCTCTTAGATTCCTAAATAGTCTCTCACCCTCTTTCCTAGTTGAAGTGTTTATAATACCCAGATATTTTTTTAAAGGTACAGATAAAACTGGTGACTATGGAGAGTGAGAAATAGACCTACACATAAGCTTTCTCCTCCTCTTACCCATCTGTCCTGTATGTATTTAATTTTTTTTAAATTGAATATATTCATTGATTTATGTCCTTGACCCCTGGTAGCTGACGCTCTGAAACTTACTTTTTTATGTCATCTTAGCCACAGATACATATGTCTTCTTCTGTACTCTTTTAGATTTGGAGATTTAAAAACCCTTTTCATTATCTGATTATTCATGGTTAAGATAAATGAGTGGGCTTATATGAGGATGGGGAGTCCGGAAATATGTTAGAAAAAGCAGAAAATGAATGAGTGGTAAACTATGGCTGAGTATATACTTAGCCTTCTTGGCTGACTCATAAAATTTGATTAAATGGAAGATACAGAGAATGAAGTGGAGATTACATGACCCAGTTTGTTCTTGGTTCTCTGAAGTGGCATCCTGACAGTTTTTTTTCTGGAAGGTCACCAATGTTTGGGCTTGATCCATGATCAGGATCCTCAAGCCTTGTCCTCCCTTCATGCAATAATTATTTGTTGGATGATTACTATGTATTAGACACTGTCCTAGGTGCTGAGGATGCAATTGTAACTACTTGATTATAAAAACCCTTGCCCTCCTAGAGCTTACACTCCATCTAAAAGGAGGCAGTTGTCATGTGATAGTTAAGTACATGGACCTTGGAGACAAGGTGTCTTGCTTCCAATCCCAGCTCTGCTATATATAGTTAGTAGCAGAGTGACCTTGGCCAATTTAATCTCAGATTCAGTTTTATCACCATAAAATGTGCGTAATATAGCACCTTACCCATAGGTTTCTTGTGAGTACTTTATAGGTTAGTGCATGTAAGGCACCTAGAAAAATGCCTGGCACATAATAAATGCTTAACAAATGTTAGCCATTGTTACTAAACCTGGTTAATTCTCCCCTCAAGCTAGCCTTTGCAACACCATCTTGGAAGTGGAGAAAGGCAGAAAATCATTTGCCCATTGCATCCTGTCTTACCATCCTAGAAAAGGTTTGTATAGTTATGTTTTTCTGGAGAGAGCAATGTAGAGGGACTCAAATCTCTGTGATGATGGCAGCTGCCATCTGCACACAGCTGTATAGGACAATTAAACAGAAAACAACAAAAAATGTCCTAATGTCCTAATTCCAAGTCTGTGACTTAATTTAGATCAGACATTCATTTCTCTCCTCACTCTCACCAACATTCCCCAAAGCTGCTCATTTTATTATTTTAATTTAATTTTTTAAATTATAGTTTACATTCAATATTGTTTTGTATTAGTTTCAGGTGTACAGTATACTGGTTAGACAATTATATACTTTATGAAGTGTTCCCCATGATATTTTCAGTACCCACCTGGCACCATACATAGTTATTACAATACTAGAGCCCAGAACTTGCCTCAGCTGGCCACCCTGCCCATCGCTGCTTGTAGCTCACAGCCCTGCCCTCCACTGCTTGTAGCTCTCCACCTCTAGTAGCTCAGGCCTCGTCCCGCCCACTGCGAGAGCCGCTGCTCATTTGGTCGTGAAGGCGTTAAGGTGTGACGGCCACAGACCTTTTATATTATTACAATATTATTGAATTTATTGCCTATGCTGTACTTTACATTCCCATGACTATTTTGTAACTACCAATCTGTACTTCTCAATTTCTTCACCTTTTTCACCCAGTCCCCGAAACTCCTCCCTTCTCAAAACTGCTCATTTTCTTTTCGCCATCATCATGATCACTAGGGTTTCGAAGTTCTAGATTTTGGGTTCTCTTAGTAAAAGTTTTCCAGAGTTTAGATCATTCCTAAGATTTGTGAAGTTGTTATCATGTTCTTAGTAGAGTGCACTTTCTAGAAAAGTTTGCAGAAAGTGGTTAGAGCCTCATTTTTGAAATACAACTGAAAATTCTTACATAGCCATATAGTATGAAATCAGTCCCAATAAAATTTTCTGCTGAGTTACACACCACAAGTATGTGTTCCTGTATGATGTATTCAATGCTCTGTACAGGTAAGGAAATCTGTCTGTAACATAATAAAACCATTGTATGTTAGGGCTCAAAAACAAAACAAAAACACCAGAGACTAGTAGAATATATTCTGGAAAATAGGGAGGGAGTGACTTTACAGTAGAGAAACTTGGCAAATACTATCTCAGCTGAGTTATCAAGGTTAACATCATCAGGGATAGCAAGTGTATCCTTGATATGATGTGATAATGGCACCTCTGTGGTCTTCCTACTCGGACCCATAACCCCAGTCTACACGTGAGAATGTCATTGGTGAAGCTCAAGTTGGGAGACATCCTGCAAAAAAACCTGATTAGTGCTACTCGAAACTGTCAGGATCAGTTAGGAAACTGTCACAGACTAGAGGAGGCTAGGGTGACATGATACTTAATGTAATATCTTATCCTCCTGAGATCCTGGAACAGAAACAGGACACTGAGAAAAACTGGTGAAATCTGAATCAAGTGGCAAGTGCAGTTAATAGTAATTATCAATGTCTTTTTTTTTTCTTAGCTGTGATAAACATACCATGATGATATAAAATGTTAATACTAGGAGAAATCAAATGAGCAGTATATGGGAATTCTCTGCACTATCAATGCAAGTTTTCTTAAATCCAAAAGTGTTCTAAAATTGAGCTTATTTTAGAAAATAAAAAGACCACAGGCCAACCATTTGGCTCAGTCTCCTCATTTTACAGAAGAGGAAACTAAAAGCTAGAGAGAGGAAGTGCTTTGCCCTGAGAAACACAGAGACTAGGTTCTGTCTTATTCAGGATGAAGAGAAGATATGGTCTATTTCTTCTACTCATTGACATTTAG